>NC_092122.1:14250082-14583415 GCF_045679555.1 Salvelinus alpinus
AAATTCCCAACCACCATTTGGACATTCTTTTCCACTATTTGCATAAAGACAATCACCATCAAATTGTTAAGTTCTGTGTGATCCCTGCCCAGTTCACCGGCTGACGCTCCCAATCTGGCCCAATAATGATGTCCTACTGTGATTGGCTGGCCTCCACTGTCGGCTGGTCCAGTGTTGTGGAGCAGAGTGGCTGACAGGTGGGCAGAAGATGGTGGAAATATTGGACAACCCTGTCTCTGTGAACTCCAACAAAACTATACAACAGGCTGCTAATGTATTCACACCATCCTCTCTCACTACACTATCATTATGGGCTATTATGGCGATCAGCCTGTCGCTGGTTGTCAGTCTTATGACTTTAAGATGGATGGGCCTTCTCTGTTCCCCTGGGCTCTGCTAGCAGACCACACCAGGCATCTCAGTGCTTGTTGTGTGTGGCCATTGGGTTACCACTCTGTTATTGGTTCTGTCTCTCCTCTCCAACCCCCACCTGCTGAGACCTCCAAGAGTGGATCATTGCCTCTGCCTGTCTCCCGTGCGCTCTCTGCGGGGCGCTAATGGACCAGAGTGGGGTGATTAGCACTGAGGGCATGGCCATTTAGACTGGGTGCCTGGCAGATGCTGCAAGCCCTAGAGACAGAGGGATGTAGAGAGTGTGTGTGTGTGTTTGCATCCACAAGGGCGGAGTGGCCTCGAAGACATTCAGCCAAAAACATTTAATTCACTTGGCATAGGCAAGTGCCATGGAGAGCATTTCAAGGACTTTCTCTCTAGCATCAAAAGCAATGGGCACAAAATAATTTCTGTGGGCTCAGCCTCTGAGTTACTGAGGAAGTAAATGTCAAATAGCCCCAAAAAACTGCATTACTACCTGAGTGTTTGTATTATGAGTGGTGGAGTTTCCTGGCGAAATAAAAGAGATGGAAGGGGAGATAGGTCAGATTTCTGCTTCTTAGAGAGCTTGTGATCGTGTAGTCTCAGAAAGGTATATTTATTTACTGCTCAGCATAAGTAGGTATTCAACCCCGTTTTAAGAAATATTGAAGTTTGCTTTCCTGTAATGCAGACATACTGTACTCCTACAAGAGACTGGTATCACTCTTAGCTTAACTGGTCTATTGAATTCCCAGTAGGTAGCAGCATGAACACACGTCTACAGGTGGTACACAATGGAATATTGTGCTTTTCTGTAGCAATTCCAGAAGCTTCCCTTTTTTTTCTTTTTTTGTGGTCCTTTTTGTGAAATATGCAGACAACCCTCTTAAGCAATGAGGCGAAGCCCAGAGGCTGCCCAATAATTTGATTCCAGGAGAGAGTTATTGGACCGGGCACAATCCGCATGGGTAAAAATATGAGGAGCGCAGCTCATTCCAAGTCTTCCACTTCAGTAATTATTGAAATAAGGCCGCTAGGAAATAAGTTCCAATATTCCCCTCGCTGCCCCCGAGAGTCTTCTCTCAGAGAAGAGCGAGAACGAGAGAGAGAAAGGGGGAGAGAGCTGTTTATGTCCCTCACTAGCAGACCAAGGACCCTGGAGCACCTCTTTTCACTAGCCGATGAATAGGGACGCTTTGTTGCTAATGACATGAAGTGGATTTATACAGGGCACTCTTTACACATCTCAGCATTCAGATGGTCATACTGAAATTGCCTCATATTCAGAATCCATTCTTCGCCCTTCGAGATAGAACGCTGACAGCTTTTATGTTCTAATGGGATAAAAGGTATAAATACTTGTTCTCCTCACACTTAAGTCTGACCATTAGAGCTGTATTGTGTGTTCAACAGGCTCTGAGTCATACGCTGCAACAGCTTTTCAGTTTTTATGTGATGCTTTTGAATGTCAGGGAACTTTCAAAAGGTTTATACGTTCCTTATTGGATTTACTTCACAAACTACAGGTTTTTGTGCACGTGCGTTGTGAACGTGTACCGTACCCAGTTCTATTATGGACATGAGTCAGTGTTGAAAGCATGGACATTGGTGTTGGTCAGAAGTATTGATGTGTGTGTTATGGCAGCAGCAGCTCTGGCGGTCCTGGTTCTGAGGAGGCGGCGGGGGGGAACAGTCGACACCGCCACGGCAACGCCGCCGTACCCGGAGGACTGGAGAGGAGGATGGAGGAACTGGAAAAGGTACTCAAAATTAGGCTTGCTCTACCATTCCCCCAGAAGTGTGCACTCGGTCACTCCCCCTCATGCATTGAACGCATTGGATTAGTGCAAGCAAGCATAGCTGGGGGAAGGTTCCGCATTAGGCCTATCGTTCACTAGTTGACAACTGTATTTCAACACAGGCCTATCCATCATCACTATCCAATGTTTATAATGTGACTGTGATGTTTGAAATATTAAAATACGACATGTTTTAGTTGATTATTTCAGAATGACTGTTATGCTTCTTGGCACATTTGACATTTTGTTGGTATTTGTTATCCTTCCTGTCTATATCCATCTCACGTTTCCTGAAAGCCCTGTGTTTGTCTGTCCATCTGTCACAGGGGCAGAGAGACTTTGATAGGTCTCCTCTCCCAAGGCCCTGCTGCTATAACTGTTTTTAAAGCATCTATCAGCATCCTGATAAATCTTGAGGATTTGTTTTTAAAATATGAATTCCTCACCGAGTCGTTTGAGCGGCTGCCCAGTCTGGCCTCGCTGTTCGTCTTCAGTCAGATGTAGCCCTTCCTATATTCCTGTCTGCAATAACTCCTCTGTGTTCAGTCAGAGAATGTATTTTACTGGAGTTAGGGAGAGGGGGAGTTCTCTCTTCCCCATCACCCTGTTCTTATGAAACACTCTGTACTCCCTCTCAATCACTTTTTAGATTCTCAAATGTCATCCTGGTCCAGGACATTTATAAAAGAAAATCTACTACTTTCACTTGCCACGACGCCTGTAAATTAAGAGTTTGCACATCACTGGCGAGTTCGAGAGAGCAGTCGGTGCACTTTAGTTTTGTATTGATTTCAGCAAGTTCTGTCACTGGTCTCTGGCTTGTTTAAATGCAGTAGATTTCATAGCTTTACACAACATTGACAAAGGTGCAGCATCCTTGATTGCTTTGAGAATCGCATTGTAGTGTCATTCATCATGATAATGAAAGTATTACTTTGAAGCTTCAGTTACCCATGTAACCCTCCATAAAATAACATTTATCTTCCGCGGCCTGAAGATTTATGGTCGCCACGGTATGGACATCATGCTACATTGTTTTGATGTTTTCTCGTTGCTATATGGGTTTCCATGGAAACCAGTTCACGCTTATCTGTAGTAAAAACAAAGTTAAGTTGGAGAGGCGGATTCCTGGCGAGCGTTCATTTCGCAGCGTAAATATCATCTTGAAACGTGACCATATGTCCACATTGCTGAGGCTTCTATATTTGTTCTCTCTCTGTTTCTGTCTCTCTGTCTGTGTGTGGACCATACCAAAGTGCTGCAGTATGTGTTCTAACGTTAACAGAGTTCTTTGCCCCTTCTTTCTCAGGAGCTGGCCAGACAGAGGCAGGAGAACGGGCAGCTGCTGAAAGCCCACCAGGATAAAGACGACCTGATTGGAAAGCTCAAGGAGGAGATTGACTTGCTGAATAGAGTGAGTGATGGAGAGGGTTTGCCCAGGGTTGAGAGGGTAGAGTTGGGCTAGGCTGGGGAGTGTTGGAGAGGGTCAACCAGGGTAGAGGTGGGGTAGATTTTTGGAGAGGGTCACCGAGGGTAGAGTGGCTAGGCTGGGGAGTGTTGGAGACGGTCACCCAGGGTTGAGAGGGTAGAGTTGGGCTAGATTCTTGGGGAGGGTCAACCAGAGTTGACAGGGTAGAGTTGGGCTAGAGTGGGGAGTGTTGGAGACTGTCATCCAGGGTTGAGAGGGTAGAGATGGGCTAGTGTGGGCAGCCTCTAAGGCACTGAGAGTTTAAGGTATTTTGAAGAGGTTACTATACAGATGTTAGAGCAACAGGGCTAGATCTACTTTCACAAATATTCAAATCAAATTTTATTGGTCACATACACATGGTTAGCAGATGTTATTGCGAGTGTAGTGATATGCTTGTGCTTCTAGTTCCGAGAGCGCAGCAATATCTAACATGTAATTTAACAATTCCACAACAACTACCTAATACACACAAATCTAAGTAAGGAATGGAATAAGAATATAAGAATATAAAGATATGGATGAGTGATGACCGAGCGGCATAGGCAAGATGCAATAGATGGTATAAAATACAGTATATACATAAGAGATGAGTAATGCAAGATATGTAAACATTATTAAAGTGGCATTATAAAAGTCACTAGTGATCCATTTATTAAAGTGGCCAATGATTTCAAGTCTGTATGTAGGCAGCAGCCTCCCTGTGTTAGTGATGGCTGTTTAACAATCTGATGGCCTTAAGATAGAAGCTGTTTTTCAGTGTCTCGGTCCCAGCTTTGATGCACCTGTACTGACCTCGCCTTCTGGATGATAGCGGGGTGAACAGGCAGTTGCTCGGGTGGTTATTGTCCTTGATGATCTTTTTGGCCTTCCTGTGACATCGCGTGCTGTAGGTGTCCAGGAGGGCAAGTTGTTTGCCCCCGGTGATGCGTTATGCAGACTGCACCACCCTCTGGAGAGCCTTGCGGTTGTGGGCGGTGCAGTTGCTGTACCAGGTGGTGATACAGCCCGACAGGATGCTCTCAATTGTGCTCTCAATTGTATTATAAATGAATAGTATGCTACTTACATGATAATGTATGCTATGTATGGTGCCCTTTTAGTCTAGAACACAGGTATAGTAATGGTATAGTAATGTATGTTTTTTTGTGTGCCAGTAATCCTTTGATGGACAACTCTGTCTTGCCACGTCTAACTGCCACAGTTAAAGATGCACTATGCAGAAATAGCTCCGCCATTTCCTGGTTGCAAAAATTCTAGTAGTTCGCTTAATTTCAGTTTGTGGCAACTGGCAAGTATAGTGTAGAGAATCATTGTACCATTTAAACAGCTGGGAAATATATTTTCCATAACAAAAAATATTGTATTTTCAGTTGTTTAAAGCTGGTGTACAAAACTGAAAGAAAAAAATGTAACTTAACCTTTCACGAGTATCAATCCCGGATCCGGGAGCACCCCCCACCCCCCTTAAGGGAAGCATATAAATAGCACACGTAGAACAGATCTACCACTTCTTTGACTTGGTTTCAATGAGAATTACTGATCTATAACACACATTTCTATGTGAATTTGGTCAGGTCACCCAAAAAGTTACATATTGCAACTTTAATCTTATTATAGTTTCTCTTAATTGTCAGTTGAAAGCTTGTCATTTTTAGTAACTCTGCACTGCAGAGGAAACTTGGCACTATTCAGTATCTCACAGCTGTGTTGAGTGAAGCAGAGTACTAAATTACCACGTCACTATCTGCAGGCAATCAGCTTGATATTGTAAAGCTGCTTCTCGGATAAGCAGAAGATTACAATTATCCAGCGCTTGCAAGGATTAACACTCGCACAGGCACCCCCCAAAAAAGTCATTTTCTCATGTTCTTTCTCACTCTCTTTATCTCCCGTACCCCAACCTCTGAACTGGATCTGATTGGTGTTTTATCAACATTTTAAACTCATTGTCAACCGCACGGGTAACCCCATCCGATTTTGGTCTACAGAGCCTGAAGTAAACGATATGCAGACCCGTTCGAGGTGCAGAGCTCTTCAGTTTCACTCCCCTGCACCCCATGGCAGTTTGGAGAAACAACTTTTGAGTTTCGCTGTGTGCCTCCTGACTTAGAACAGCTGCCCTTTTCAAAACATGACATGTCCCCGTCCCTGACAGAGAGTTTATCGGATCTAGTCTGAAGAAAACTGCTATAAGTCAAGAGTCCTTATGCCAATCAACATCCTACACGCGGTGGTAGGAGGCTGATTTCAATCATCCCCTGATATGTAACGTGACTTATAACCACTAGGGTTATCAGCCTGTAATTAATTCATCATTAGGCAAGAGTTACTACATTTACACTCCTATGCGCTCCTGAATGTTATGTAACCATTTAGTAGTCCATGCATTATGCTAAATCCACAGACTCTGAATGTAAAGAGACAGCTGTGTCTCATGTGCCTCTTTCTCTAGGCACCAGGGAGTCAGATCTGTGACAGCCTACAGGCAAATACCCCACCCCCTGTTTCCATACCTACTGTAGACCCACACTGTATACAGAGAGGCAAATACCCCACTCCCTGTCTCCATACCTACTGTAGACCCACACTGTATACAGAGAGGCAAATACCCCACCCCCTGTCTCCATACCTACTGTAGACCCACACTGTATACAGAGAGGCAAAACCCCCACCCCCTGTCTCCATACCTACTATAGACCCACACTGTATACAGAGGCAAATACCCCACCCCCTGTCTCCATACCTACTGTAGACCCACACTGTATACCGAGAGGCAAAACCCCCACCCCCTGTCTCCATACCTACTGTAGACCCACACTGTATACAGAGAGGCAAAACCCCCACCCCCTGTCTCCATACCTACTGTAGACCCACACTGTATACAGAGAGGCAAAACCCCCACCCCCTGTCTCCATACCTACTGTAGATCCACACTGTATACAGAGACAAAACCCCCAACCCCTGTCTCCATACCTACTGTAGACCCACACTGTATACAGAGAGGCAAATACCCCACCCCCTGTCTCCATACCTACTGTAGACCCACACTGTATACAGAGGCAAATACCCCATCCCCTGTCTCCATACCTACTGTAGACCCACACTGTATACAGAGAGGCAAATACCCCACCCCCTGTCTCCATACCTACTGTAGATCCTACTGTGAAACACATTCCTTAGCATTTCTCCCGATGTTATTTTGTATTTTTCAAAAATAGATGGCATTCACTCACTTTGAAGGTTTCAAATATCATTGTCTCCCTCCTGGCATTGAATATTGAGAAGAAACCTCAACAGCTGATCTCTTTGCTGTTGGTTTAATCCGAGGTCAGAGTTTCTGTTTCCTGAGTCTACAGTCTTGGTCCAGTGTTCCCAGCACTCCGAGACCATCAACAAACTCTCCCCATCGCATGACCCTTGCTCACGTTATCTGGGTCACAGGTTTTGGCATTGGGAAACCCAGCAGCAGGCCTCCCAAAGCCTTTCATCTCTGAAATATTCCAAAAGAGAGTTTGTAGCCTTCCTCGATGAGGCATTCCAATGCAAACAATCCCTGAGTCTCCCCTGCCAACAAATACAGTTGCTGGTCAGTGTTGATTTTGCACATTTCAGGAACTTGCAAGTGTCCTCTATGCCTGGCTGTCTTTATTATCTTCACATTTCTTCATTAAGATAGCCACTGCAGTCTACAGCCTATGAGCCATCTGGCCATGTGGAGGAGGCCATATAACTGTTGGATCAGAGAGCCCTGATAGCATCACATGAACAGGACCTCATAAGAGGCAGCCTCCCTGTGGGAACACTCGCCGGGGCGATAGTGATCAGAAATGTCCCTCGGAGAGGTTCCTGCAAGGCCTGATGGGAAGGCAGGAGATAAGGAACAGATCCAGTGTGGCGTCTCTTTCTCGCGGCGCTTGAAGATTGAACTGTGACTCACTAGCAAAGTTTGTTTTGTAGGGAAGGCTTGGATAAGGCTGAGGTGCTGGCAGACAGTATGATCCTGGAAAACATCTGACTCTGGGTATTGGCTACATAGAATACAGGCTCAAGCAGGTGCATGCAAGTTGAAGTACATGTGGATATAATCTATTTTGGGAGATTAAATGAAATGTGAATAAAGTTATTAGTCGGTTGTAACTTAAAAAGGTTAAAATGGTGTCCCGGAGGCCAGAAAAAGTGTCATGGCTATCGAGTGAATCTAGCAGCCGTCAGATGCGAAAAGAGACTGCTTTTCTCCCCTTGTGTCAGCTCAGACAGTGAGCTGTTCTGTAGCCACACCATGTCTGTGGCTCTGTGACCTCCAGTGTTTGATTCGCAGACTATCTCGCTTTTTAAGTTTCCGACAAGTGCGGCTTAGCTAATCCTGACGGTCGCCTGTCGCTGCCGCCGGTGATGGAGGAAGCCGAAAATGAGAAGTGTCACTTTTAGATCAGCGCTTTGATGAGAGGGAGTCATGGCAATGGGGCTCCTCATTTGTGTCTAATTGGAGCTGTTCAAGTTTCATTCGTTATTATCAAGGCGATTCTCCTGAAGGGAGACCCGGGAGGTGAAACTCTTTCGTTCCACCTCTCACTCTCTCATCTTTCTCTAAACTGACAAGCTAACTCTTCTGAGGTAAAAAAATAAGGCAGATCTTGCATAATGATGGTATATGACTTCCTTTCGATCAAGCTGAAGTGGAGCTGTCGCCTTTGTTTTTGTTTTGCAGGACATTGACGACATTGAGGATGAGAACGAGCAGCTGAAGCAGGAGAACAAAACTCTCCTGAAGGTGGTGGGCCAGCTGACGAGGTAGAACCCAACGGGCCACGGATCCCCACTTCCAAAAAGAACAAACCACCCCTCCCTCCAACGGAGTGCCCCTCCCAAGGCCTTACACCCCCTGCTCTCACCCACCCTTCCCTTTCCACCCTCGTTCCAAGTCCAGCAGCAGCATGTCCTTTCTCTGTGTCAGTGGTGTCTCTGTTGTTGTCGCTGGGTGGAAGAGGACATTTAAAAGTAGCTTTCAGAGCCTTTGTGTCATATACGCACCTTTAGCTTCCTCCCTGAGGATGTTTTTATTCAGTTCTGAGGGGAAACTGAAGCCACTGAGAGCTCTAGTCCTGTTTAGATCCAACGGGGTGTCTAAATGAGGTTCTGTGATGGTATATTTAATGTAAATCTCTTGTACATAGGCCATTTAGATTTGTTGTTCTTTTTGATGAATCTTAAAAAGGAAAAGGAAATTGAATGTACGTGGTGCATCACCGAGCACATGAGGGATGTTTTGTTTGTTTTAGGAACTTAAAGAGGTCTTGGACATTTTGACTCTAATGATCTGTCGACCAAGGTATATAATGCTTGCCTAGGTTATGTGCAACCGGCTCTCTGTGCTTCTGTTCATCTGCATCATTACAACCCAGTGACCATATTATCCATCTCAGCACTAAAACCTGGTCTTCATCTGCACGTGAAACAACTGGCTCTGTGATGGAGCCTATGTCCTTTAGACCAAATTCAGGACAAAATCCCTGCTACCATCAGCCAAAGTGGGTATAATGCCTTGCACGTTTACGGAAGTCTTTTTTGGAAATCAATTAGTTCCATTTCCCCAAGGGGATAAAAAAAAGCCTGGTGCTTTTTCTGTTCATTGTCGATGCCGCTTTTACTCTCTTGTTCCGATTTATACTTGGTACATTTTAATCACTGGGGTTGTTTCAGCTAAACTTAGGGTATGCCAGTGACATGGGTGGGGGGATAAAGTTGAAGCTTTATTTACTGCATTTCTACACAATTTAAAAACTCTAAAATGGTATTCGGAGAACAAAAACAAGCTAAATTGACTCCAGCCGTAATACGCTAAACTGCCTTTGCCTTTTAATGGGGATTGGAATGATTTTAGTAGCCTATTTTATATTGTTGGTGTTGAGCTAGGATATGACGAATGCCATACTCTGCTATACCCAATTCACGCCTTGATTTTTTCCCAGGTGGTATATTTTCAACCTGAAGTCATTCAAATATATATATCCCTGTTATAAATCATGAAAAGCAAGCAATTTGTTTTCATTAATTCTATGCTTTATAGCCATTTCAATGTTGAAAATGAAATATTATAGTATTGTTGATGGGGAGAGGTCTTGGGGTTTCGCCCCAGTAGAAATACACGTGGAATCTTTTGAAATGCGTTTTGCATCTGTAACTCAAGCCTTTACAGCTTGTTCTGTTTGCAATATTGATAGATGTAGCTGCTCTTGGTATATAGTGAGCAAGATTTATAGAGTACGCTACTGCAGTGCATTTTGTTGTATGATAACCAAATCAACTGAAGGAACATACTTTTTGGAATGCATATTTTTTTGATTTCTCAAGACAGTGATGTGGCTGTGAGAAGATCTATTACTTTACCCAGCTGTATTTAGATCATTGCATTACATACAGGGGCCCATTTTGTGCTGAAACAAATGTGTGGCTCTTGCAATCATGTACTCTGTAAAGCCCACTGGGTGGTAAAGATTTTAGGTTTTAGACTTTACTGGGGTACATCTCGATATAGAAACCTCTCTTACCGGTAGGTAGACTTACACACACACACACACACACACAACCCTTACAGAAGAAACATGTGAAACCATGTGTTTTTGGAACACTTCGTGTGAAGTTTCACATTAACCTTTCACATTTTGATTCAAATGTGAATCTTTTTTGGGGGATATTTTTCACTTGAGATTTCACAGGTGATGCCCTGCAAATAAAACAGATTTGTTAGAATGCACACACAGTGCTGTTTGTTAATGTTAATGTTTTCAACTCCCATATTTGGCACACTTTGACATACATGATTACGTTGTGTATGTTTGTTTATACAGTAATTATTATTCCACATGTCCTCACCGAGGATTTCAACTCACAACCTCTTTGTTCATGGCATTCCGATATATTCCTACACTTTGGACTTCAAAGTAAATCTCAGCTTTGTTAAAAGTACATATTTATCGGAGTGATTCAGGAGTTACGTTAAAACAGAATAATATGCCTCTCCAATATTAGACAACTTTACAGAAAACCCTCAAATTGCTGCAATAAGTAAATGAATTAAACGATGAGAGAATAGTCAGATTAACTGATAAGTAAAATGGCAGTGTAAATGGCACTCTTTTGGTAAGTGCAGAGGAATGCTACAGAGTTTGTGGCACAACAGAAAGATCAGTTTACCACAAATCCAGACGGTGTTAGAGTTTAAATCCCAGGTGGCCTCATATTGAAAAGCCAGTACTTAACTACTAAGTGATCATGTCAAATGTAATCATATTGACATTGAGTAAAGATTTTACTATTTTAGCTGAACAGCGTACCACTTACTTTAAAACCCCCATACCATGTATTTACTTTACTTATCATCATGTTACGTCTTGATGATAAGTAAAACAAAGGTCTTGAGAACATCTTACACACATCCTAACATGTTCCTCAATGACTTTCTTGGGATGTTGTGTCGTGGTCCCCTGGAGGTTTTTGTCTAGTTCCAGTTTTGTTCCAGGGATGTCCCCAAGGACGTTGTTAGGACGTTCTTGGAATGTTGTCATGGTCCCCTGGAGGTTTTATCTAGTTTCCGGTTTGTTCCAAGGATTTTCCCCAGGACGTTTTTAGCACATTCCTGGGATGTTGTGTCATGGTCCCCTGGAGGTTTTGTCTAGTTCCCAGTTTGTTTCAAGGATGTCCCCCAGGATGTTTTTAGCACATTCCTGGGATGTTGTGTCATGGTCCCCTGAAGGTTTTTGTCTAGCTCAAATAGTTTCATGCTATCACATGTTAGTTTTGCCTCCCCATTATTGTCACATTTACTCAAATGATGTCAAGTGTAGTTTAATGGTGTCACGTTGACATTTTGCTTCCCAAGTTGTCACATTTATTTCACTATATTTTATTTTTTTACATGTCACATGAACTTCATGTGATCATGTGACGTGTTTTTTCTGTAAGGGACACACACACCTCGTTCTCTCTACATTATGCATGTACAGAAGATGAAGTCATTTAATAAAAGTTTGATTATCTCTCTGTCGACTCGTTAGTGTTTATTAAGGCTAATTTGATGTGATGATACGATGCCACTGAGCTGGTAATGTAACGTGACAGCGGGGGTTCAGTTGTGTGCTCCCCGACCATGGTTATTCATCATCGCCAATCACCTCGAAGTCTGACTGGAGAGGGACCACCCATCCCTGGCGATGCCGCGTATCCAAGACACATCGACGCTGGACTAATATATCAATGCCATCCAAGTTAATTAGTCTCCCTCACCTTGAGAGACATTCATTCCTCCTCCTTCCTGTAGTTTGTGAAATGATCTCCTTTTAAACCCCCTGTTTTGTCTTTTTTCCCATCTTGTTATTCACCAACTTGACAGTCTTGACTGCTTCTCCTCTGCGTAGTAAAACTATCAGTAACTGAGTTTTAACCCACTACCTGTATCTTCATTTAAAACCCCCTCATCTGTTCCTCAACCAGCCCTCTGAAAGGCCCTCACCACCACCTCACGGGGACATGTTTGGAAAATGGAGGTATGTAGGTTTTGTTCATGCTAAATCAATGTAAGTATTCTTACTGGTACACGTCACAGTTGGGCTCTCATCAAAGCTCTAACGGCACTAACGAAAGTACGGGACTGCAGCGTTATCAGATATAATTTTAAACTAACTTTTTTTTTTTTGATCTGAAATGTAACAGAGGTGGCTTTCTTTCTTCAGTGAAGACCTTAAAGATCTTCACTGAGCTGAGGCCTGGAGGCTAGTTGATATGGATGGAATGGGCACGTCCGTGTACACCGAAATGCATTTGATCCTGTGGAACTGATAGTCATTGGAGAAAAAATAAAACCAACCCTTATCTTGTTTATTGAAGGAGGCCATATTTCATTATCAGCCGTTTCTTGCTCTTGGTCCTCAGAGCCAATCTCTGGGATCTCTGGTGCAAGGAACCACTCACCCAGCTGAGGATGGCAGGGGTCGGGGAGAGAGATGGCGGGAGAGAATATATGTGGGTTATTTTGTCTCCCCTGAATTGGCTGGCTGGTTTGGAACCATCTGCTCAGAAAAATGCCTCCTAAAATAATAAAAAACAATTGCCCATATGGCATTTTGTTTAGACTAAGGTAACATTTCTCTAAAACCATTCGTAACCAGTAGATCTTGTTCTACTGATATGGAACCTACGAGATCTCCCACACGTTGCACTCGCATCAAAATTAGGATACATTCTGCAACGAGTCTTTTGTAACACAGATTAATAGCATTGGCATTTGTGGAATCCTGATGGACCTCTGTGGCTTGCTACTGGACTAGTGAGGGATTTTTAGACTCGCGCTCTCCCACCAACGCTCTGAAACGCAAACAACACCATGTCAGAGAGAGGGGGAGGTGGAAAAACACAAGACACATACATTTCTCTCAACACACTAGGGCCACGTGCTGTGCTGCCCTTTCAGAAATGCCCTGTAAACGTCAATAAGGAGGAAAGGCGCCATTTTCAGACCAATAAGCAACATAAACCATTGACAGACCAAAGGCATTTCATTCACCACAGAACTCCTACGACTGTATGATTCATAGTGCGATAGATTCTCATACTTTCATTTTCCCAGAACTGTTACCATAGCAATGACTGCGATATGGTTTGGTGTAAATCACACATTCTTGGTGTTTGTGTACTTTGATTAGGCTTATAGTCAGTTATGTTATTGCTGTAGTATTACATTTCTGATACAGTATGTGATGTGTAATACTCTACAAGCATTTCAAAATGATAGAATATACTGCATATGACTGCCATTACACCTATACAGTGACTTGCGAAAATATTCACCCCCCTTGGCAATTTTCCTATTTTGTTGCCTTACAACCTGTTATTAAAATGGATTTGGGGGGGGGGCGGGTTGTATCATTTGATTTACACAACATGCCTACCACTGTGAAGATGCAAAATATTTTTTATTGTGAAACAAACAAGAAATAAGACAAACTGAACTTGAGCGTACATAATGTCACGGCACCTCCTCTGCATTGCAGGGGGCGGTTCCTCCTGCAGGCAGAGGAGGGTCGTTAGTGATTCGAGCCACCTGGGCTCAGGGTATAAAACTGCTTCACTAATCACCTCTCTCTCTGCTCCTCCAGGCATGATCCTGTTTTGTTTGTTCCTTTGTAGTTTTGCATAGTTTTCACTCAGTCATATTCACACACACAGATTCACGCATCCATGCACTTTACATACACCTTACATTATAATACTTTCACACCTCATTCCTTTTCTTAGTTTAAAGTTAATAGTTTTGGTTTATAATAAAGAACATTTTTAATTGGCCTATACCTGTTGTTCGTGTCCCCTCATTTTTGTCACAGGCTATGAGCCGGCTTGTGACAATAACTATTCACCCCCCCCAAAGTCAATACTTTGTAGAGCCACCTTTGTCTCTTGGAGTATGTCTCTATAAGCTTGGCACATCTAGCTACTGGGATTTTTGCCCATTCTTTAAGGCAAAACTGCTCCAACTCCTTCAAGTTGGATGGGTTCCGCTGGTGTACAGCAATCTATAAGTCTTACCACAGATTATCAATTGGATTGAGGTCTGGGCTTTGACTAGGCCATTCCAAGACATTTAAATGTTTCCCCTTAAACCACTTGAGTATTGCTTTAGCAGTATGCTTAGGGTCATTGTCCTGCTGGAAGGTGAACCTTCGTCCCAGTCTCAAATCTCAGGAAGACAAACAGGTTTCCCCTCAAGAATTTCCTTGTATTTAGTGCCATCCATCATTCCTTCAATTCTGACCAGTTTCCCTGTCGATGAAAAACATCCCCACAGCATGATGCTGCCACCACCATGCTTCACTGTGGGGGGATGGTGTTCTCGGGTGATGAGAGGTGTTGGGTTTGCGGCAGACATAGCGTTTTCCTTGATGGCCAAAAATCTAAATTTTAGTCTCATCTGACCAGAGTACCTTATTCCATATGTTTGGGGAGTCTCCCACATGGCTTTTGGCGAACACCAAATGTGTTTGCTTATTTTTTTCTTTAAGCAATGGCTTTTTTCTGGCCACTCTTCCATAAAGCCCAGCTCTGCGGAGTGTACAACTTAGTCTTCCTATGGACAGATACTCCAATCTCCGCAGTGGAGCTTTGCAGCTCCTTCAGGGTTATTTTTGGTCTCTTTGTTAACTCTTCTATTAATGCCCTCCTGGCCTGGTCGTGAGTTTTGGTGGGTGGCCCTTTCTTGGCAGGTTTGTTGTGGTGCCATATTCCTTCCATTTTTAATAATGGATTTAATGGTGCTCTGTGGAATGTTCAAAGTTTCAGATATTTTTTTATAACCCAACCCTGATCTGTACTTCTCCACAACTTTGTCCCTGACCTATTTGGAGAGCTCCTTGGTCTTCATGGTGCCGCTTGCTTGATGGTCCCCCTTGCTTAGTGGCGTGCCAGACTCTGGGGCCTTTCAGAACAGGTGTATATATACTGAGATCATGTGACACTTAAAGTCCACCTGTGTGCAATCTAACTAATTATGTGACTTCTGAAGGTAATTGTTTGCACCAGATCTTATTTAGGGGCTTCATAGCAAAGGGGGTGAATACATATGCACGCACCATTTTTCCATTTTGTATTTTTTTGTAATTTTTTTCATTTCACTTCAGCAATTTGGACTTTTGTGTATGAACATTACATGAAATCCAAATAAAATCCATGTAAATTACAGGTTGTAATGATACTTTTGCAGGGCACAGTACATACCTCACGTGACCCATGATAAGACTATGCAATTAGCCTGTTCATCTGACTCCATAAAGATAAAATATGCAAGAGAGTATAGTTGAGTTAGTAATAGGCAATCAAGAAAGGATTGTGTATTTAATTACTTTGTAAGATGAACGCTACATTATACAAGGCATAAACTTAAGTTACAAAGCATTAATAAGCATTACAAGGCATTATTCTAAGCATGATCATGGAGAGAGTGAGAGGTCATAGCCTGAAAGGCCATGCAACCAAGAGTCCCTGGGGTGGAGAAGGAAATAAAGTGTCTCACTGGCACAGGTCGGGAACAAAAGAGAGAAAAAATTAAGCTAAGACCCCTTTATAACATCTGAGTTGTTTGGATTCAAAATCTGAGTTGTTGACCAATAGTATTACTGTAAAGTTAACCTCCAAACAGATATCCGACATATAGGATGTAAAGACAACAGAACCTCTGCATCTCGGAGGTGTGACAAGCGGTTGGCAAGACAACACCGAGAACGCTGAATTCCTAAGACAATAACAAAGACAATTGTTGATAAGAGTTCCTTCAGGGGCTGCAATGGTATCATAAGAACATAGTATTTATATCCTACTTTTTTTGGGGGGGGGGGATCTGAGTAAAAAGAAAAACAGAAGCACACCATGTCCTCTGGGCTTTGCTGAGTGCTCCACTGCATTCTTAAATGACAATAAGCTTTTCTTCCTCTTAGTTGAATGCAAGGCTTCTAAGCCACATGGACATTGGTCTGTGAATGCCAGTGGGACAAGAGAAATTGTTGGAACCTAATTTATATGTGGTCCTTTTGTCGAACTTGAGGTCAAGTTCAATTCAAGGCAGGACAGTTGGATAGCCAGGCACTGTAGTAATGGTAGTTATAACGTGTCATTTCTTTTCTGTCTTAATCCACTGGTGCCTCGTTGTCCTGATTACTGTCATGTTGGAGGCATCAATGTCACCTTGAAGCTGCATCCTCAAAATGAACTACATCAGCCTCAACATGGATTGTGTAAACCAGAATTTATTCAATAGTATTTGTGTACAGTTGTCGATACTCTAGTCAAGAAATCCTCATACAACACATGGAACTGTCGAGTCCCATGATTAGAACCGGAGCACGACCGGCTTCAGTAGCGCTCTGCTCAGCTGGGAATAAAGTTGGCTGTTCCAAAGATCCAGCGTTGGTCGCCATGGCAACGAGTTATGATGCGGATCCCGATCCATCTTTCTAAACTGTGGTCTGCGCACACCCATGCAGACACACACACAACCTGCCTGCTAATTCCACCAACATATTTTGCATTGTTGGGTGAGAACACTACTGACAGAATAGCTCATATATAGACTATGGGAATTTTGTTGCCCCTTTTTTTATTTATTAGACAAAACTACCTTGAGCGCCACCTATTTTAATTATGTGGAAGAAACGAGTTGAAATAACATACATATCCAATGTCTTCAACTTTCAAAGGAATTTCAATTCAAAGAATGACTCACACAACCTACACTGTGTAGATAGCAATCATGTTCAGTACCAGATATGTTTTTCTACCCTGCTTCAGTTGCTCTGCTCTACCAGTGGAGGGCCGTGTTCTCACCACATCCATGCAACCTATTCAATCCACTACACTGGGGTGTCAAACTCATTCCACGGAGGGCCGAGTGTCTGGTTTTTCCTTTCAATTAAGACCTAGACAACCAGATGAGGGGAGTTCCTTACTAATTAGTGACCTTAATTCGTCAATCAAGTGCAAGGGTGGAGCGAAAACCTGCAGGCACTCGGCCCTCCGTGGAATGAGTTTGACACGTGCACTACACTGATTCATATCTCTCTTTTCTACACACACGGTGTCCTGTTAATGCTATACCCTTGTTCTGTTTGGGTACAACAGTCATGCCTGCCATATCTCACTTGTATGTTTATGAGAGGAAATGAAAATTAATGAATTCAATAGCTGCAAATTAAGTAAAATACTGTCGTTTGTCTTACATAGAAATGCCATTTACACTGTACAGTCACAAATGAACAGCATGTTCTGAAAACCAGTGTTGTTATTATGCTAACGTGGCATGCTAGCCTGTGGAAACTCATAAAGCCCCTGTGGGAGTCCTGTGTTCTACAATAGCCTCCCTCTCACAGCACCACCACTAGCTATGGGCAAAACACAAAGGCAGAAGATTATTACTGTCAATACTATGGAGGCAGAGAAAAGAAAAGATCTCTTGAGTCTGCCACTATTCTGGACTGTAAAACCGGATAATATTTGCATGTGGGACCGTTGTACACTTTAATTTGTTTCATGATAGTGATGAATCCCAATGTAATTCAGTACATATTAATAACAGTAGTATAACAGTAGAGTTATGAATACAAAAAGCCCTCAAATAGGTTCCTAGTAGCTATTACCAGTGAAAGTGCATGGATCTCAAGGTTGTGATGGTTACACATAAAGCCACACGACATACAGAATATGAAACATCTCTGGGGAGCATCAATGGTCCCTGAAGGTCACTTTACACTGTTTCCATGACAGCCCGTCTGGCTCACCTTCTGGGAAAGCTTGTTGCTGTTGTGGTTTTGTTGTTATGTACTGTGATTTAGGGGTCCACACACACACACACACACACGCTGCCTCTCTCTCTGTAGGAGAGAGGCAGAGGTGCATGTTCTGCTCAGAGCAGAGTCTCATTCTCAGTACTCCCCGGGGACGCAAACACGCACAACATACGCTGGGCTGGCGCAGAGACAGCGGAACACCTCCAGGGAATAATGTTTGTGCAGTAAGCAAAGTGCCTGAAGTTTTTCTCCCTCACACTCTGTTGACAGCTGTGATAAGACTGTATCAAACAAGTCATGTATACAAACTTCCAATTCAGGTTCTGTGGTAGAATAACATCCAGCTATCATTGAATCAATAAATTATGGAATCCACCCACCCATCCATCCATTTCCATGATCAACACTTTATTTTCCAGTTATAAACTCACAGGTGATTGCCAGCAGTGCGGTAGTTCGGTTCTTCTATGCATGTCCATTTCCATGAGCGCTCACTTTGTATTTATTTATTTTACCTTTATTTTACCAGGTGTCTCATTGAGATAAAAAATATATTTTACAAGAGAGACCTGGCCAAAATAGCAGCACACAAAGCTTCAGACACAAAACACGAAGCACCACAGTTTAAAAAACATACATTTACACATTGAGCAGCAAGATGGTGTGGTGTGTTGCAACCAAGGGTCAAAACATTGACGGCCCCCCACTTCATTTCCCATCATAGTGTTTACCCTAGCTTTAAACCTGCAATTTCAGGACCTTTTGAAGCTTGTTCCAAGCATAAGTGCCAGAGAACTGGAACGCTTTTTCCCCCTAGCTATGTACAGGCCTTATGTTATGTTGGTAACAAAATGGGAGGTGGAAATTTACCAGTTGGATGCATTCACGTGCTTTGAACTTGTTGAGAAAAGCCGATAGGCTAATAGCCAACAAGCTGCGTAAACCATAAATCAAAAGTACAGCTATCACGCTTGTAAACAAATTATATTACATTCCAAAACCGTATGAATAGATTGCTTTAAGAAAAATAATGTTTTGTTGTTGCATTTAACTGCCAAAAATGCTGTTTTAAAGGTGAGTTTCTTAGTCAGCATGTAGAAAAAGTGGGAGCTCAGGATGATAGATGAGTTTCCCACAACAAAAAGTGAAATTTAAGCAAGCCTAAATATCTTATATTAGGTGATAAATCACTTAACATTTGTATTTATTTTCTTTTTTCTTACCAAGTGCAAATTATTTAATTATGATTTTGCTTATTTTTACCTGAAAACCCCTAACCTAAAGTAATTTATCTTATTTCAATATATTTTTCAACATATTTTACCTTAGTGAGATGATTAAGGTTAAATATCTTGAAAAATATAATGAAATAAGATAAATGTGTAGTAATTACCAGTTTGAGGGCCATTGGAGAGGCCATTCAACTGAATTTTCCCCAGTCGTAAGTGGTAAATTCCCACTTCCTGCTTTGTTACGAACACAGCATCAGTCACAGTCAACAAAACACAGTCATGTGAGCTCAGGCGATAGTTGTCATTTGTCTGCTGAACAATATAGGTACACAGGTAAAATGGGAGCGGTTTCAGTATGACCTTATCAACAAAAACACAACAATGTCTTAGTCTATGAAGGAAGGCCAGCCCACTCTTGTATAGAGGGTACAGTGATGAGTGAGGGATTTGGAGTTTGTAACAAACCTCATCGCCCAACAGTACACTGTGTCCAGTGATGTATGTAATGAGGTCACAGGGGCATACACGTACAAGAAATCACCATAACCAATTACAGGCACGAAGGTAGCGGAAACAAGCCTCTGTCTCGCTTCAAAATAAAAACTGAACTTATTTAGAAAATAAAAACCCAACTTGGGAGTTAGTATCACAGGGGGATCTAACGAGCCATTGATCCCACTGGGGATTCCCCTCTGACACAGGTTAAATGACGCTCTGAAGGATGGTGGACACAGACCCTGCAAGGGGCAGCAGCGTCTTCTGAGAAGCCTCCACATAGGAGGAACACAGAGGCAATAACAATACAAAGAAAACATCCATATTGGATGCGGAATGAATTATACAAATACCTCCCTGGAAATACAATCTGACACCACCGTATCGTCCTCAATGAATAGAAGTGATTTCACACCATCAGGGTATGTTGGGCTGATGCTTGGCTCCAGTGCTTTGTTGCTCCAGTGGAGCAGCACAACAGTGACATTCAGAGACACACCCGAGCTGAGAGGGTCGCCACAGTTCCCTGAGCGCAAGAAGCAGGTGAAACATGACTGGAAAGGTCGCTCTCTGGCATGGTCCTGACTACGCCCCCCCCCCCCCAGCGCCACGTCACCAACCCTCACGGAACAACAGCGGTGCCATAGCCAGGGTCATGTTGGATTGTTACTGGGGAGAGATGAAGAAGAACATTACTCTAGTTGTGTAATCAATGTATTTTGCCCAACAGATGAGAGCTCTGTTTGTATAGAACAGTCGTGGTCAAAAGTTTTGAGAATGACACAAATATTAATTTTCACAAATCTGCTGCCTCAGTTTGTATGATGGCAATTTGCATATACTCCAGAATGTTATGAATAGTGATCAAATGAATTGCAATTAATTGCAAAGTCCCTCTTTGCCATGCAAATGAACTGAATCCCCAAAATACATTTCCACTGCATTTCAGCCCTGCCACAAAAGGACCAGCTGACATAATGTCAGTGATTCTCTCGTTAACACAGGTGTGAGTGTTGATGAGGACAAGGCTGGAAATCACTCTGTCATGCTGATTGAGTTCGAATAACATTACTGGAAGCTTCAACTGAGGTTGGTGCTTGGAATCATTGTTCTTTCTCTGTCATCCATGGTTACCTGCAAGGAAACATGTGCTGTCATCATTGATTTGCACAAAAAGGGATTCACATGCAAGGATATTGCTGCCAGTAGGATTGCACTAAATCAACCATTTATCGGATCATCAAGAACTTCAAGGAAAGCGGTTCAATTGTTGTGAAGAAGGTCCAGCAAGCGCCAGGACCGTCTTCTAAAGTTGATTCAGCTGCGGGATCGGGGCACCACCAGTACAGAGCTTGCTCAGGAATGGCAGCAGGCAGGTGTGAGTGCATCTGCACGCACAGTGAGGTGAAGACTTTTGGAGGATGGCCTGGTGTCAAGAAGGGCAGCAAAGAAACCACTTTTCTCTCCAGGAAAAACATCAGGGACAGACTGATATTCTGCAAAGGTACAGGGATTGGACTGCTGAGGACTGGGGTAAAGTCATTTTCTCTGATGAATCCCCTTTCCGATTGTTTGAGGCATCCGGAAAAAAGCTTGTCTGGAGAAGACATGGTGAGCGCTACCATCAGTCCTGTGTCATGCCAACAGTAAAGCATCCTGAGACCATTCATGTGTGGGGTTGCTTCTCAGCTAAGGGAGTGGGCACAGTCATAAAGAACACAGTCATAAATAAAGAATGGTACCAACACATCCTCCGAGAGACCTTTCTCCCAACCATCCAGGAACAGTTTGGTGACGAACAATGCCTTTTCCAGCATGATGGAGCACCTTGCCATAAGGCAAAAGTGATAACTAAGTGGCTCGGGGAACAAAACATCGATATTTTGGGTCCATGGCCAGGAAACTCCCCAGACCTTAATCCCATTAAGAACTTGTGGTCAATCCTCAAGAGGCGGGTGGACAAACAAAAACCCACAACTTCATGGAATTGTCAATAAAATCCTTTGACACTTATGAAATGCTTGTAATTATACTTCAGTATTCCATGGTAACATCTGACAAAAATATCTAAAGACACTGAGGCAGCAGACTTTGTGAAAATGGATATTTGTGTCATTCTCAAAACTTTTGGCCACGACTGTATATCATGGAATCCTTATTGACTGTGAATAGACTTTTCAGTCCAAAGAACAAATCGTGTAGCCCCAGAATTCAGAGGATATTTAGCATTCAAGACATGGCGTTCAAGTTATTATAATTCCACACTCGGTTTGTAATGAATAGTCTACTTAGAAAAACAGAAATTATTTAATTGATCTATTTCACAAGGCTAAACGTTCCTCACTAAATTAAATAGTGACATTCAGATGGCGCAGATATATATTTTAAATTATAAACCGGGTAGTTTGGGTCCTGAATGCTGATTGTCTGAAAGCCGTGGTACACCAGACATTATACAACGGGTGGGTCTAATCTTGAATGCTGATTGGTTAAAAGTGTATTCCAGCCGGTGTCTATTCCACAAGTTATCACCGGCTAAATCTGTTACGTTAAAATGCCTATTTACTCTGTTCCATCTGACTGCACAATCCATCAGTCCAGGCAGGGAAGTTATGAACTTAATCTACACAATAAAAAGCATCTAGACATTATCTCACTTTTTTTTTCAAAAGCGGAGATTTGTACAAACCTTGCTGTCTGTCTCTCCGACATTTGCAACATTGTTTCAATATTTAAATTAGATCTTCAACTGTCCCATAGTAATGAGCGTGTTGGGGACGGGAGTGGTGATGAGAGAGAGAGGTAGGCAACGTTTCTCAGCCAGTCGAAATCATGAATCAGCTGGCATCATTTTTATGGATATATACAAAGAAATGTAAATTGAAGCTAGTTTGCAGTCTTTCCAGCTTCAGTTTGAAGTTATTTTGTTTGCTGTGTTGTTGGCTAGCTCCTCTGAACAACAGTGTCCTAAAGAGAGAGCACATTTTCTATGTCAGGCGAAATCGTGCCTCATTAGCTCATTGTTATGGATGTATCCAAAGAAATGTCACAGCTTAAACAAATACAGCTACTGTTCTGACTGAAGACTGAACGACTGGGTTGCGTCTCTGGCAACCGAACCAATAGAACGAACGACCCGCCTGCTTGGGTAACAACCCTAGATTTGTTTCTGGACTATATCTTGTGGAAGGATGAAATAGTATGAATACATTTATCAAAATAAAGTTTTAAATGAAAATATGTCAATCATTATTTGAATATGTTTGTAACCCTTTGTATATAAGTGATAATGTCCTCGAAGCCGGTGTTTGGAGGATATATTGGCACGGTTTGCCTCGACTTCGTCTCGTGCCTAACAATGCCTGTGCTAATATATCCTTCAAACACTGGCCTCTCAAGCATTATCACTTAATTATAAACTGGGTGGTTCGATCCCTGAATGCTGATTAGCTGAAAGCCGTGGTATATCAGGGTTCCATCTTTCGGATGGGATGTTAAATGTGTGTCCTGACTCTCTGTGGTCACTAATGATCCCATGGCACTTATCATAAGAGTAGGGGTGTTAACCCTGGTGTCCTGGCTAAATTTCCAATCTGTCCTTCATACCATCACGGTCACCTAATCATCCCCAACTTAGAATTGGCTCATTCATCTCCTCTCCCCTGTAACTATTCCCCAGGTCATTGCTGTAAATGAAAATGTGTTCTCAGGCAACTTATCTGGTAAAATAAGGGTTAAATAAATAAAGCTGCCCTGGTCAACTGTAAGTGCTGTTATTGTGAAGTGGAAACGTTCTAGGAGCAACAATGGCTCAACTGCGAAGTGGTAGGCTACACAAGCTCACAGAATGGGACTGCTGTAGTGCATAGTGTGTAAAAACCGTCTGTGCTCGGTTGCAACACTCCCTACTGAGTTCCAAACTGCCTCTGGAAGCAATGTCAGCACCAGAACTGTTCATCCAGCTTCATGAAATCGGTTTCCATGGCCAAGCAACTGCACACAAGCCTGAGATCACCATGCACAATGCCAAGTGTTGGCTGGAGTGGTGTACAGCTCACTGCCGTTGGACTCTAGAGCAGTAGAAATGCGTTCTCTGGAGTGATGAATCACACTTCACCATCTGACAGACAAATCTGGGTTTGCTGAATGCCCGGAGAATGCTACCTGCCCAAATGCATAGTGCCAACTGTAAAGTTTGGAGGAGGAATAATGAGGCCAGCACAGAGCCCTGACTTCAACCCCATCACACACCTTTGGAAGGAATTGGAACGCCGACTGTGAGCCAGGCCTACTGTATACACCCATCATCAGTGCTCGACCACACTAATGCTTTTGTGGCTGAATGGATGCAAGTCCCTGCTGCAATGTTCCAACATTTAACGGAAAGCATTCCCAAAAGAGTGGAGGCTGTTATAGCAGCAAAGGGGAGACCAACTCCATATTAATGTCCATGATTTTGGAATGAGATGTTCGACGAGCAGGTGTCCACATACTTCTGGTCATGTAGTGTATCATTTTATTCAACATTCTGGCTTGTAGAGACTACTACGTCTTTTTTAGGGGGACTTCGGTCAGACTGAACATTTCTGGAGTAACCATGGTAACACTTTGATGTTTAGGCAATGTGACGGGCTATTGACATGTTCTGCACATTCAGTTCAATTTTGACTCCAAAATCACTGCCAATATGAGAGACTGGTGTCATTCCAGCAGCCATCACCAGATCAGTCATCTTGAATTTTGTTATATTGTATTACTGTATTTAAATGTAGTTTGGAAACATCCCACAGCATCTCAAATGGCACATTTAGCTGCCTAGATCAGGGGTAGACAACCCTGTACCCGGAGTGCTGCAGGTACTGCAGGATGTTGTTCCAACTAGGCACCACACCTGACCAACAGAGGTAATTGGTCTAGATGATGATGGCCTTTTAGAGGACATTTCTGGTTTATTGATACTAGAGAGGGAGAGTAACAGGTAGTTTTAACACTTTTACGGAGCTATTAGTGAGTGAACCAAGGCGATGACATTGTGGTGTGTGTGTGTGTGTGTGTGTGTGTGTGTGTGTGTGTGTGTGTGTGTGTGTGTGTGTGTGTGTGTGTGTGTGTGTGTGTGTGTGTGTGTGTGTGTGTGTGTGTGTGTGTGTGTGTGTGTGTGTGTGTGTGTGTGTGTGTGTGTGTGTGTGTGTGTGTGTGTGTGTGTGTGTGTGTGTGTGTGTGTGTGTACCATCAGGTAGATGAAAGCGGATTAGAGTTCAATGGGCCTTTGTTGTGGTGGGAATTATTCTAAATATTCCTACTAAAGGCAATGTGTTAGGGCAATCTGCCTTGACAATTTCATCTTTCTGCTTTGATCATTGGTTGTTAGTAAGCAAGCAACATAATATATAGGCAAGCTTTACCTTGACTGGATGATGGGCATCAGCTCTTACAAAGATATGTATGAGTGTATTTGAAGTGCTTTGATAAATCAAAGGCTCCCCTCCATACAAAAATAACATTGAAAACACCATTTAGGTGAGTAATCTCACGCAATCAGGATCAAAAATATTTTGTACATAATGTTGCTGCTACCTTCTCTTATGACCGAAAAGAGCTTCTAGACATGAGAACTGGGATTACTCACCTCATATTGGATGAGGAGTTCTTCAATGAGTTTGACGCGAGGGAAATACTACGGACACCCGACCAGGCCCAGATCCCCTGGAAAAGGAAATGTAGGTTTTGCCGAAAGAGATGAAGATGCCTTGTGAGGATCAGGCGACGAGTGGCTAATCTGCCGTTGCCTTCCGTTCTGCTAGCTAACGTTCAATCGCTGGAAAATAAATGGGACGAACTGAAAGCACGTATATCCTACCAACAGGACATTAAAAACTGTAATATCTTATGTTTCACAAAGTCGTGGCCGAACGTCGACATTAAGAACATACAGCTGGCAGGTTATACACTATCGACAGGACAGAACAGCAGCCTCTGGTAAGACACCGGGCCGGGGCCTATGCATATTTGTAAACAATAGCTAATGCACGATATCCAAGGAAGTCTCAGGGTTTTGCTCGCCTGAGGTAGAGTATCTCATGATAAACTGTAGAGCACACTATCTACCTAGAGAATTGTCATCTTTATGTGGTCTAAAAAATTCAAGACCACATTTACTCCACACACAAAGCTCTCCCTTGCCTTCC
Organism: Salvelinus alpinus; assembly: GCF_045679555.1. Taxonomy (NCBI): domain Eukaryota; kingdom Metazoa; phylum Chordata; class Actinopteri; order Salmoniformes; family Salmonidae; genus Salvelinus; species Salvelinus alpinus. The sequence continues at coordinate 14,275,964 of NC_092122.1, forward strand.
ATTTGGCAAATCTGACCATAACTCTATCCTCCTGATTCCTGCGTACAAGCAAAAATTAAAGCAGGATGCACCAGTGACTTGGTCTATAAAAAATGGTCAGATGAAGCAGATGCTAAACTACAGTACATGACTGTTTTGCTAGAACATACTGGTATATGTTCCGGGATTATTCCGATGGCATTGAGGAGTACACCACATCAGTCACTGGCTTTATTAATAAGTGCATCGAGAACTTCGTCCCCACAGTGACTGTACGTACATACCCCAACCAGAAGCCATGGATTACAGGCAACATTCGCACTGTGCCAAAGAGCAGAGCTGCTGCTTTCAAGGAGCGGGACTCTAACACGGAAGCTTATAAGAAATCCCGCTATGCCCTCCGACGAACCATCAAACAGGCAAAGAGTCAATACAGGACTGAGATCGAATTGTACTACACCGGCTCCGACGCTCGTCGGATGTGGCAGGGCTTGCAAACTATTACAGACTACAAAGGGAAGCACAGCCGAGTGCTGCCCAGTGACACGAGCCTACCAGACAAGCTAAACAAATTCTATGCTTGCTTCGAGGCAAGTAACACTGAAACATGCATGAGAGCATCAGCTGTTCTGGACGACTGTGTGATCACGCTCTCTGCAGCCGATGTGAATAAGAACTTTAAACAGGTCTACAATCACAAGGCCACTGGGCCAGACAGATTACCAGGACGTGTACTCCGAGCATGCGCTGACCAACTGTAGCCACGAAATTCTTGGCTCACATCAACACCATTATCCCAGAAACCCTAGACACACTCCAATTTGCATACCGCACCAACAGATCCACAGACAATGCAATCTCTATTGCTCTCCACACTGCCCTTTCCCACCTGGACAAAAGGAACACCTATGTGAGAATGCTATTCATTGACTACAGTTCAACGTTCAACACCATAGTGCCCTCAAAGCTCATCACTAAGCTACGGACCCTGGGACTAAACACCTCCCTCTGCAACTGGATCCTGGACTTCCTGACGCGCCGCTCCCAGGCGGTAAGGTTAGACAACAACACATCTGCCACGCTGATCCTCAACACGGGGGCCCCTCAGAGGTGCGTGCTCAGTCCCCTCCTGTACTCCCTGTTCACTCATGACTGCACGGCCAGGCACGACTCCAACACCATCATTACGTTTACTTATGGCACAACAGTGGTAGGCCTGATCACCGACAATGATGAGACAGCCTATAGGGAGGAGGTCAGAGACCTGACCGTGTGGTGCAAGGACAACAGCCTCTCCCTCAACCTGATCATGACAAAGGAGATGATTGTGGACTACAGGAAAAGGAGGACCTAGCACGCCCCCATTCTCTTCGACGGGGCTGTAGTGGAGCAAGTTGAGAGCTTCAAGTTCCTTGGCGTCCACATCACCAACAAACTAACATGGTCCAAGTACACCAAGACAGTCGTGAAGAGGGCACGACAAAACCTACTCCACCTCAGGAGACTGAAAAGATTTGGCATGGGTCCTCAGATCCTCAAAAGGTTTTACAGCTGCACCATTGAGAGCATCCTGACGGGTTGCATCACTGACTGATATGGCAACTGCTCGGCCTCCGACCGCAAGGCACTACAGAGGGTAGTGCGTACGGTGCAGTACATCACTGGTGCCAAGCTTCCTGCCGTCCAGGACCTCTATACCAGGCGGTGTCAGAGGAAGGCCCTAAAAATTGTCAAAGACTCCAGCCACCCTAGTCATAGACTGTTCTCTCTGCTACCGCACTGCAAGCGGTACCTGAGGAATTGGGCTTTGGGGGTGACCAGTGAGATATATCTGCTGGAGCGCGTGCTACGGGTGGGTGCTGCTATGGTGACCAGTGAGTTGAGATAAGGCGGGGCCTTACCTAGCAGATGACCTTGTAGATGACCTGGAGCCAGTGGGTTTGGCGACGAGTATGAAGCAATGGCCAGCCAACGAGAGCGTACAGGTCGCAGTGGTGGGTAATATATGGGGCTTTGGTGACAAAATGGATGGCACTGTGATAAACTGCATCCAATTTGATGAGTAGAGTGTTGGAGGCTATTTTATAGGTGACATCGCCGAAGTCGAGGATCGGTAGGATGGTCAGTTTTACGAGGGTATGTTTGGCAGCATGAGTGAAGGATGCTTTGTTGCGAAATAGGAAGCCGATTCTAGATTTAATTTTGGATTGGAGATGCTTAATGTGAGTCTGGATGGAGAGTTTACAGTCTAGCCAGACACCTAGGTATTTGTAGTTGTCCACATATTCTAAGTCAGAACCGTCCAGAGTAGTGATGCTGGATGGGCGGGCAGGTGCAGGCAGTGATCGGTTGAAGAGCATGCACTTAGTTTTACTTGCATTTAAGAGCAGTTGGAGGCCACGGAAGGAGAGTTGTATGGCATTGAAGCGCGTCTGGAGGTTAGTTAACACAGTGTCCAAAGAAGGGCCAGAAGTATACAGAATGGTGTCGTCTGCGTAGATGTCGATCAGAGAATCACCAGCAGCGAGAGCGACATCATTGATATATACAGAGAAGAGAGTCGGCCTGAGAATTGAACCCTGTGGCACCCCCATTGAGACTGCAAGAGGTCCAGACAACAGGCCCTTCGATTTGACACACTGAACTCTATCTGAGAAGTAATTGGTGAACCAGGCGAGGCAATCATTTGAGACACCAAGGCTGTTGAGTTTGCCAATAAGAATGTGGTGATTGACAGAGTTGAAAGCCTTGGCCAGGTCGATGACTACGGCTGCGCAGTAATGTCTCTTAACGATGGCGGTTATGATATTGTTTATGACCTTGAGCGTGGCTGAGGTGCACCCATGACCAGCTCTGAAACCAGATTGCATAGCGGAGAATGTACGGTGGGATTCAAAATGGTCGGTAATCTGTTTGTTGACTTGGCTTTCGAAGACCTTAGAAAGGCAGGGTAGGATAGATATAGGTCTGTAGCAGTTTGGGTCTAGAGTGTCTCCCCCTTTGAAGTTGGGACGACCGCGGAAGCTTTCCAATCTTTGGGAATCTCAGACGATACGAAAGAGAGGTTGAACAGGCTAGTAATAGGGGTTACAGCAATTTCGGCAGATAATTTTAGAAAGAAAGGGTCCAGGTTTTGCAATTCTTTAAGAACATCAGCTGTCTGGATTTGGGTGAAGGAGAAATGGGGGAGGCTTGGGAGAGTTGCTGTGGGGAGTGCAGGGCTGTTGACCGGGGTAGGGGTAGCTAGGTGGAAAGCATGGCCAGCCGTAGAAAAATGCTTATTGAAATTCTCAATTATAGTGGATTTATCGGTGGTGACAGTGTTTCCTAGCCTCAGTCCAGTGGGCAGCTGGGAGGAGGTGCTCTTATTCTCCAGGGACTTTACAGTGTCCCAGAACTTGTTGAGTTTGTACTACAGGATGCAAATTTCTGCTTGAAAAAGCTAGCCTTAGCTTTCCTAACTGCCTGTGTATATTTGTTCCTGACTTCCCTGAAAAGTTGCATATCACGGGGGCTATTCGATGCTAATGCAGTACGCCACAGGATGTGTTTGTGCTGGTCAATGGCAGTCAGGTCTGGAGAGAACCAGGGGCTATATCTGTTCCTGGTCCTAAATGTTTTGAAAGGGGCATGCTTATTTAAGATGGTGAGGAAGGCACTTTTAAAGAATGACAAGGCATCCTCTACTGACGGGATGAGGTCAATATCTTTCCAGGATACCCGGGCCAGGTCGATTAGGATGGCCTGCTCTCTGAAATGTTTTAGGGAGCTTTTGATAGTGATGAGGGGTGGTCGTTTGACCGCAGACCCGTTACGGATGCAGGCAATGAGGCGGTGATCTCTGAGATCTTGGTTGAAAACAGCAGAGGTGTATTTGGAGGGCAAGTTGGTTAGGATGATATCTATGAGGGTGCCCGTGTTTATGGATTTGGGTTGTACCTGGTGGGTTCATTGATAATTTGTGAGAGATTGAGGGCATCAAGCTTAGATTATAGGATGGCCGGGGTGTTAAGCATGTCCCAGTTTAGGTCACCTAGCAGCACTAGCTTTGAAGATAGATGGGGGGCAATCAGTTCACATATGGTGTCCAGAGCACAGCTGGGGGCAGAGGGTGGTCTATAGCAAGCGGCAACGGTGAGAGACTTGTTTCTAGAAAGGTGGATTTTTAAAAGTAGAAGCTCAAATTGTTTGGGTACAGACCTGGATAGTAAGACAGAACTCTGCAGGCTATCTCTGCAGTAGATTGCAACTCTGCCCCCTTTGGCAGTTCTATCTTGTCGGAAAATGTTCTAGTTAGGTATGGAAATTTCAGGGTTTTTGGTGGTCTTCCTGAGCCAGGATTCAGACACGGCTAGTACATCCGGGTCGGCAGAGTGTGCTAGGACAGTGAATAAAACAAACTTAGGGAGGAGGCTTCTAATGTTAACATGCATGAAATCAAGGCTTTTGCGGTTATAGAAGTCAGCAAATGATAGTGCCTGGAGGATGGGAGTGGAGCTAGGCACTGCAGGGCCTGGATTAACCTCCACATCACCAGAGGAACAGAGGAGGAGTGGGATAAGGGTACGGCTAAAGGCTAAAATAACTGGTTGTCTGGTACGTTCAGATCAGAGAGTTAAAGGAGCAGATTTCTAGGCACGGTAGAATAGATTCAAGGCATAATGTACAGATAAAGGTATGGTAGGATGTGTATACAGTGAGGGTAAACCTGTGCATAGCGTGACGATGAAAGAGATTTTGTCCCTAGAAGTATCATTTAAAACCAAGTGATGTCACCGCATGTGTGGTAGGTGGAACTAAAGTGTTAAATAAGGCGTATTGAGCAGGGCTAGAGGCTCTACAGTGAAATAAGGCAATAAATACTAACCAAAACAGCAATGGACAAGGCATATTGACGTTAGCGAGAGGCATGCGTAGCCAAGTGATCCTAGGAGTCCAGTGAGTGGCTTCAGGCAGCTTGCGGGCCGGGGCTAGCAAGCTAACAGAAGAGCCTTGGAGGGACGTCGTGACGGAAGAAAGTCTGTTGTGGCCCCCTCTTGCTATTACATCGGCAGACGGATCAGCAGGGCTCCGTGTGGTAAACCAGGCCAATTGACAGAATAGGTATAGTGGCCAGAGATTTTGTCCGGTGGACCTCTTAAGCTAACAGTCCGATGTGCTCTGGACAGCTAGCAGGCCGCGGCTAGCATGCTAGTGGATGAGATTTCAGGGGACGAAGCGATGGTGGAGTCAGTTGAGAAAAACTCCATCGGGAGAATCACGTCGGTGGTCCAGTCGTGATGAGTCGGCGGGGGTCCAAGCTAGTTGGCAAAAAGAGGTATTGTAGCCCAAGTAGTGGCTGATGGACCTCTTTGGCTAGCCAGGAGATGGGCCTAGCTATGTTAGCTCCAGTCTAATTGGTTATTGCTTCGGGACAATGACGTTAGCCAGGAGTGGCCACTCGAATAGCAGCTAGCTGCGGTGATCCAGGTGAAGAAAATAAAAAAGTTCAGAGCTTGCGGTAGGAATCCGGAGATATGGAGAAAAATACATTCGATTTGCTCTGGTTTGAGTCGCGCTGTGCAGACTGGCGAGAGTTGTCCGTGCTAGGAGGTGGCTGATGACCGCTAGCAGAGGCTAGCTGACTACTAGCTAGTAGTTAGCATCTGTTGGGGTTCCGGTTCAGACAACGGATCAGCAGGGCTTCTTATGGTGGGTATAGTGGCCAAAGAATTTGTCCGATGGGCCTCTTAAGCTAACAGTCCGATGTACTTTAGACAGCTAGCGGGCCGTGGCTAACTAATAGCCAGTTAGCTGGTAGCCAGTTAGCTGGCTAGCTTTTGATGAGTTGATGAGTTCTTAAGTATAAAAATAGCAGATCCGTACCACATTGGGTGAGGCGGGTTGCAGGAGAGCATATTCAGTCCGTAGATAGAAAGTGATATTAAAATATGAAATATATATACGAAAAAAACAAAACAAGGGAAAACGATGTTTACAAGGGACAGGAAGGGACAAGACAAAAACACACGTCCGACTGCTACGCCATCTTGGTATCCAATTTTCTGCTGCTCTTTAATTATTAGTTATTCTTATTTCTTACTTTTTGGGGGATTTTCTTAAAACTGCATTGTTGGTTAAGGACTTTTAAGCAAGCATTTCACTGTAAGGTCTACCTACACCTGTTGTATTCGGCGCATGTGACAAATAGATTTTGATTTGATTTGACGTAGAGGGTATACACGATATAACGGGGTATACACGATATAACGGTACGTATTTTTCCGTCCTCATTCAAACTTTCTATATTAAATCATAGTTTCAGAACTAGCATCACTTGTTATAATCTAGCTATCACGCTCTCCTTTCTGTTTTGAATGCTTTACAAACAAACATCTCATTTACAAAACCACTCTGCACTCCAAAGAGAAACGGAAAACCAATCAGCAATAGACAGTAACTGTAGTTTTGCTTGTCCTTTTTATATACAAGGAGATGTCTTGCGTGAAATAAACATACCTTTTTCTGTTGGTGTGCGTCAGAGCAATCTAAAAAAACACTCCTAATGTTCCCTAATTAAAACGGCATAATTGAGAGCGGAAAATAAATAATATCATAGTTGCACTCAACACGGTCCTTCTTTCCCAACTGGAGTAACTGATGTGTGAAAAATACAATATTCTTACTCTAATTAACATATCTTGGGAACAGAAAACAAAAGGCTTGATTTTACAGCCATTGTCCCTGCAGAATAATGACTCCAATATAGAACGGCAACGTCTTGAGAAAAACATCACGACTACTGATGGAGTTATAGACCGTATAATATTTGGGCCAAACTGTACTGTAGGTAGTCATGATGAAAGACACCATGATACGTTTTCACTAACTCCTTATAGTAGGTACTAAGTGTACAGTTGACTAAGGTGCAACTCCACAGAGAAACCATTGCTTCGTTGAACACACTCCTTCGATGACTGCAGCTAAGATATCCTCTCTGGCCTCCGAGCTGTTCACTTCATAGCCCGTATAGAATGGCCATTCTGCTCTGTCATAAAAGAAGGACTTGAAAGGGATATATGCACTTGCCACTCGCACAGACAATCATGTACCAGGAGAAAATGGACTTGGCAGTAACAGGATATGAGGCAATGGGATCTAAGGACTTGACACTCGCTCAGCTTAGGGGATCAGGTAGGTTCTCTCAGCCCAAGGAGTGTTCTCCCACAATGCCATTGTGCAGCGGTGCACAGCTGGGAGGCGAGGATAGCGAGTGCGCCCGTCTGATCGTGTGACTTGGCCCAGTGTGCCCCCAAGTCACATTCATCTCTGGGTTTTTAGCTATAGGTTTCAGTGGGGAGCTTGACTGTGGGGTATACAGTACCCAGATCCCCTGGTGGCTCTGCAGCAGGAAGGAACAGACCCCTACGTGGTTTTTACTAGGTGGTGTACAGCTATGAATGGAAGTGACTTTTTCATAGCAGGTTAGGAGAATTAACATAGCAGGTTTGAGAATCAGGTTAAGGTTAGGAAAAAGGTTAGCGTCAGATAAAATGCTTTCTTAACCTGCTACGAAAAGTCACTTCTGATCGTAGCTGTACTCCATCTCGTCACAACCCTGCAGGAGAGCATTCTGGTGATTAGACAGTGGTGGTTGAGCGGCTCCAGCTGACTGGCTGCAAAGCTGCAATCAGTCGGCCCTCACACTCTGATTTGCCTGCTGTGTGAGAGTTAGAAGGGGAAATGGGATCATGACTCAATGTTTGTTGTGGTTGATGAGGTTCATGAAAACTGTGCCATTAAATGCTATTCTACACCTTGTAAGTATTTGTGAGATGTGAATTAATTCATGAAAAGGACTGTTTGGGTGCTATGACATTTTCAAAAAGAATGACTGAAAGCATGCCTTTGAGCATACAGCAATATGTATTTCACAGCAAAAAGATGATGCATGTTGTACATCTTATCAGCGTCCCTGTTTAAGACCTGAATATTGAAGCATTGTGCCACCCTTAGACCTTGTCTGGTCATACGTTGAACTCTGAGAAGGAGAGCGACTATGTGATCTATCTGATTAGAAGCATAACTAAGCAGGTTTAAACCCTGCCTCTCTGACTCAGGCAGCTAAAGAACAGTGGATCAAGAAAAGGCACCTTGTGCCCAAGGTATAATATACCCAAGATCACATCTACCTTTGTTGTTGTACTTGCTCGAAGCTACAAGTCATGTTTAGAGTATACCAAGCCAATCTATAGTAACCTACATGTAACATTTAAAATATATTGAGTACAATACTCATTCAGTTCCATTTGTACCAGATAGTTAAAGCAGCGGTTCATGCCTTGTGTTGTCCCCCTGCATTTGTGTCCTCTCTCCTGCCACCATCTCCTCCTTCGGCACTGCTTTCCAGCCACAGTCTTGTCAGATACAGTGGGGAGAACAAGTATTTGATACACTGCCGATTTTGCAGGTTTTCCTACTTACAAAGCATGTAGAGGTCTGTAATTTTTATCATAGGTACACTTCAACTGTGAGAGACGGAATCTAAAACAAAAATCCAGAAAATCACATTGTGTGATTTTTAAATAATTAATTTGCATTTTATTGCATGACATAAGTATTTGATACATCAGAAAAGCAGAACTTAATATTTGGTACAGAAACCTTTGTTTGCAATTACAGAGCTCATACGTTTCCTGTAGTTCTTGACCATGTTTGCACACACTGCAGCAGGGATTTTGGCCCACTCCTCCATACAGACCTTCCCCAGATCCTTCAGGTTTCGGGGCTGTCGCTGGGCAATACGGACTTTCAGCTCCCTCCAAAGATTTTCTATTGGGTTCAGGTCTGGAGACTGGCTAGACCACTCCAGGACCTTGAGATGCTTCTTACGGAGCCACTCCTTAGTTGCCCTGGCTGTGTGTTTCGTTTCGTTGTCATGCTGGAAGACCCAGCCACGACCCATCTTCAATGCTCTTACTGAGGGAAGGAGGTTGTTGGCCAAGATCTTGCGATACATGGCCCCATCCATCCTCCCCTCAATATGGTGCATTCGTCCTGACCCCTTTGCAGAAAAGCATCCCCAAAGAATGATGTTTCCACCTCCATGCTTCACGGTTGGGATGGGTTCTTGGGGTTGTACTCATCATCCTTCTTCCTCCAAACACGGCGAGTGGAGTTTAGACCAAAAAGCTCTATTTTTGTCTCATCAGACCACACGACCTTCTCCTATTCCTCCTCTGGATCATCCAGATGGTCATTGGCAAACTTCAGACGGGCCTGGACATGCGCTGGCTTGAGCAGGGGGACCTTGCATGCGCTGCAGGATTTTAATCCATGATGGCGTAGTGTGTTACTAATGGTTTTCTTTGAGACTGTGGTCCCAGCTCTCTTCAGGTCATTGACCAGGTCCTGCTGTGTAGTTCTGGGCTGATCCCTCACCTTCCTCATGATCATTGATGCCCCACGAGGTGAGATCTTGCATGGAGCTCCAGACCGAGGGTGATTGACCGTCATCTTGAACTTCTTCCATTTTCTAATAATTGCGCCAACAGTTGTTGCCTTCTCACCAAGCTGCTTGCCTATTGTCCTGTAGCCCATCCCAGCCTTGTGCAGGTCTACAATTTTATCCCTGATGTCCTTACACAGCTCTCTGGTCTTGGCCATTGTGGAGAGGTTGGAGTCTGTTTGATTGAGTGTGTGGACAGGTGTCTTTTATACAGGTAACGAGTTCAAACAGGTGCAGTTAATACAGGTAATGAGTGGAGAACAGGAGGGCTTCTTAAAGAAAAACTAACAGGTCTGTGAGAGCCGGAATTCTTACTGGTTGGTAGGTGATCAAATACTTATGTCATGTAATAAAATGCAAATTAATTACTTAAAAATCATACAATGTGATTTTCTGGATTTTTGTTTTAGATTCTGTCTCTCACAGTTGAAGTGTACCTATGATAAAAATTACAGTCTACTCTCTCTCTCTCTCTCTCTCTCTCTCTCTCTCTCTCTCTCTCTCTCTCTCTCTCTCTCTCTCTCTCTCTCTCTCTCTCTCTCTCTCTCTCTCTCTCTCTCTCTCTCTCTCTCTCTCTCTCTCTCTCTCTCTCTCTCTCTCTCTCTCTCTCTCTCTCTCTCTCTCTCTCGCTCTCTCGCTCTCTCGCTCTCTCGCTCTGAGCGACGTGGACGTGTCTGCATGCCGCCTAAGCATGTTTTTATGTCGACACACAGTGGGTTGCTATTATCCTGCATGTCATAGCTGTATTAGTGTATATGAAGCCCACTTTAAAACGGCATTATAAAGTGGTCTGGGAGTTCCACGTACACTCAAGTTTTATGAAAGACGATGTTCCTCTTTGTTTTTGAGTAATTTGGGTAAAAATAAGCTTTGAAAGCCTTTCCATTAGTAAAAGGTCTGAAAATGGAGCAAATCTGTTTTGCCAATTTAAAATGGGGATTTTCGATGCACTAAAAGCCTGAGTAGTTGTAATGCAAATGGGGAAAGCAGAAATACATCTGCTAATGTCAGTCAGCAATACAGTGAGAGAAAAGGTGAGGAAGAGGAAAGGCTATATGGTAATTTATTCGGCTGGAATGTGGTTTAATTTCCCCCACAGTGAGCCAATACGCCACAATTCCCATCATCGTGTTCTGCTGCATCTGTGTGAGATTAAGAAAACCTGCTCAAACTTCTTAATTCAACAGACAAACAAAAGGGAGAGCATGTGTGCGTCAGCACGCTCTCAGTAAGTACACAGATTTACATTATTCATGAACACCTGAATTTTCATTTTCATCACAAACTGCTGCTCCTGTTGCTAAACTTTGCAAAACACCAGACAATCTGCTTGGTGATTATAGCTTCAGACGAGAGAGATAATGAGAGGTCCACCCCTAAAGTGCAGTGACTGACAGTGAACACATCTCTCTCATTGTTCTCCAGGAAATCACCACCCAGGTTTAGATCATTTCTCTCTCAGGTGTGGGACTTTTTAACAGAAGCAGTTGACCATGCCCGCCGCCCGCTATAACCTCCACCGATGATTTGAAATTTAAATGACAGAGTTGTCTCTCAAGCATGCCATGTGTGACAAAGCCTCCTTTCTTATAAAACAAAAGTGTTTAATAGAGCGCTATTGAGTAATGACCCCTTTGTGCCATGTAATCAGGTAAATTATGGATAGAGTCACATCGGTAAATGATATGGTGTCAGTCATCTCTGTCATTTCTACTTAAACACCCGTTTTATTTGTACTGGCCTCAGATCAGCTTCCACCCCTACAGGAGTGTGTGAGGGTGTTAGTCTGGCACAAATTTCTGCATTAAGAACAGTTTGTTGTTTGTTAGTGCATTCTTTTTTTTTTACAGCACAGTCACGATTTCTACACATTGCCATAGAAATGTGATTTATTGATAAGCAATGACCTTTATTGTCCGTGTTCAACCTGTGTTGAGGTGAGTAAGATACCACACACAGCAGTGGGGGTAGGCTGAACTACAGAGAGTTAACATGACAGTGGTTGACTGGGGTAATATCTGTTCACTGGGGCGTGTAAGGTGAAGATAATGTGTGTTTGTCTTACAGTAAAAGGCGGTGTACTGCCCAGGGGCTCCCCAAGCATCACGGTTCCCATCAGACGTCGCTGGAGGAAGTGCCAGTGCCATTACATTAACTACTAGCCTGTTGGTTGACAGAGCCTCAGGGCGTAGGAAATTACTAAAATGTCTGTAGATAGCCATGCGTTATTGAGTATTACTGAATATACTGAAAGCTACATGACAGTAGTTATTTGTCTCAGGCTCTGGGCTGTGTGGGTCTAGCATGTTGGAGCTGTGTGACTCCACATGCCGTGTATTCTCGCTACGAGAACCATAATTAAATCTCGAGCTAGCTGGTGTGATCACATGTCTACCCGCCTAAAAATAACCTCACTCCCAACATACAATGGGGATAATGCCCATAACTCTAAATAGACTCGCTGGAGGGAAGTAGGGGATTAAATCACCAGTTAGCGATGGCTGCCATAAGGAGGAGTTTCAACATTGAGCAATAGATTGATTCCAGTGCCGTCAGTGACATAGTAATCTGCATTGTGCAATAATTAGTATCTGTCAGGTAAATGAGGCTCGTCCCATTACTGTACTGTGCTATTCCCCATCAATGGGAATCCTCCTCTGCTAGTTGCCACAGGAATGGTTTGATTAAGATTAAAATGAAGAAATTAAGGCAGGTAGCCTAGCGGTCAAGCGCATTGGGCCGGTAACCGAAAGGTCGCTGGTTCGAATCTCCGAGCAGACTAGGTGAAAAATCTGTCGATGTACCCTTGAGGAAGATATTTAACCATAATTGCTTCTGTATGTCGCTCTGGCTAAGAGCATCTGCTAAAATAGTTTGAATGGGTTTTTTCTCTTTAGCAGGCGCCTCTCTCAGGTCTCAGACAATACTGCTTTCACGACCAAAGACAATGCCATTATGCAGATACATGTATATGACATGCACCTCCCCATGGCAGCCATTTTGCTGTCCTTCCTGTACCCCATGTCCACCTCCCTATGCATTCATTCAAATGGGGCATTGAGCCCCTGCTGGAGTGTTGATGAGACTCCTGAGAGTCTCGCTAAGGCACTCAACCGTTAATCTAATGAATAGAAATGCAGTCTGTACACTGCTCCCACCTGCCCCAGCTAAGTCCTCATTATTAATGCTTGAGGGCAATTCCACAGTAACAGTGTGATTCTGAGACAGACTTTTTCACACAAAAAATTATGCCAAGCAAAAACCATTGATTGTGAAGTTTTACAAACCACACACATACAGAATATGCAGAAGTCAACTTTTAACAATTGCCTCTGAACATTTTACTAAAACACATTTACTTGAGGAACAGAGCAGATGCAACGTTTGGTAACAGAATGAAAGTAATATCTCCAGTTTTTTTATGTGACCAGATTTTCCAAAAACACTATTAAATATCTACTCCAAATGAAGATTCAAAGATGTCTGCAGAAATAATGGGGTGTCATTATTAATATGACACCTTGAGTTTGAAAAAAATCTGTTGGTTATTGAACTACAGTAAGTGAAGTGGATCAACATCTGCTAACAGAATGATGGTAAACAAATGACATCGTCGGTCTTTGATCTGTACTATCCAGAAATACATAATTGGGAATGTCATTATCTTCACTGTGATGTATCTTAAATAGGTACACAGACGTAGAAAAATGTAATATCCTCTTTTTCGTGCTTGGGTATTATTCTACACACTGGCTATTATTGTAATGAAATCTGCCCCCAATCAAGACCACATTTGCAGTGGTGGAAGAAGTATTCAATTGTCATACTTGAGTAAAAGTAAAGATAGAAAATGTGAAAGTCACCCAGTAAAATACTACTTATGTCTAAAAGTATTTGGTTTTAAATATACTTAAGTATCAAAAGTAAATGGAATTGCTAAAATGTACTTAAGTATCAAAAGTAAAAATATAAACCATTTAATATCCCTTATGTTAAGCAAACCAGACGGCACAATAACTTTTTTTTAAATTGACGGATAGACAGGGGCACACTACAACACTCAGACATAATTTACAAACAAAGCATTTGTGTCTAGTGAGTCCGCCAGATCAGAGGCAGTAGGGATGACCGGGGATGTTTTTATTTTACCTTTATTTAACCAGGTAGGCTAGTTGAGAACAAGTTCTCATTTGCAACTGCGACCTGGCTAAGAAAAAGCAAAGCAGTTCGACACATACAACAACACAGAGTTACACATGGAATAAACAAACATACAGTCAATAATACAGTAGAAAAAGTATATATACAGTGTGTGCAAATGAGATAAGATAAGGGAGGTAAGGCAATAAATAGGCCATGGTGGTGAAGTAATTACAACATACCAATTGTGTATATCTATTTTTTTATACTTTAAGGGGTCTTACAGTTCTAAATCAAAAAGCGACATGATCCACGGTATGTCCATCTGAAAACGATTCCATATAACACGGGAGTGATAGATGTGCAGAAGATGAATGTGCAAGTAGAGATACTGGGGTGCAAAGGAGCAAGATAAATAAATAAATACAGTATGGGGATGAGGTAGTTGGATGGGCTATTTACAGATGGGCTATGTACAGGTGCTTAAAGCTAGGGAGGGAGATATGAGTCCCCAGCTTCAGTGATTTTTGCAGTTCGTTCCAGTCATTGGCAGCAGAGAACTGGAAGGAAAGGCGGCCAAAGGAGGAATTGGCTTTGGGGGTGACCAGTGAGATATACCTGCTGGAGCGCGTGCTACGGGTCGGTGCTGCTATGGTGACCAGTGAGCTGAGATAAGGCGGGGCTTTACCTAGCAAAGACTTGTAGATGACCTGGAGCCAGTGGGTTTGGCTACGAGTATGAAGCGAGGGCCAGCCAACGAGAGCGTACAGGTCGCAGTGGTGGGTAATATATGGGGCTTTGGTGACAAAACGGATGGCACTGTGATAGACTGCATCCAATTTGTTGAGTAGAGTGTTGGAGGCTATTTTGTAGATGACATCGCCAAAGTCGAGGATCGGTAGGATGGTCAGTTTTACGAGGGTATGTTTGGCAGCGTGAGTGAAGGATGCTTTGTTGCGAAATAGGAAGCCAATTCTAGATTTAATTTTGGATTGGACATGCTTAATGTTGTCTTGATAACTGTGTGAAATGGACAATATTCCTGTCAAAATGTAATAAGTACTTTTGGGTGTCAGGGAAAATGTTTGGAGTAAAAAGAGCATAATTTTCTTTAGGATTGTAGTTAAGTAAAAGTTGTCAGAAATATAAATAGTAAAGTAAAGTACAGACACCTAAAAAAAAAACACTTAAGTAGTACTTTAAAGTATTTTTACTTAAGTACTTTACACCACACTGCAAATTTGGTTGGTCCAAACTGAACCAAATCTGTACCAATCATCTGTTTCACAAGTTTGGACATTACAGTACAACACATTACAGTACAGTAGAGTAAAGACAAGTAGAGTATAGTTCAGAACAGTACAGTAGAGCAGAGTAAAGAGTATAAGCAGAGTATATTACAGTACAATACAGTCCAGTAAAGTAGAGTATTACATTATACTGTACTCATGTGTGCTCTACAACACTGTACTGAACTCTACTCTACTTTTCTTTGCTTCATGTGTGCTCTACTGTACTGTGCTCTACTGTGCTCTACTGTACTGTGCTCTACTGTGCTGTAACAGATTTTTCAGTCACTCCGTTACCGATTTATTAACAGAGTGACTCCTTTTAATCACTTACTAATTGTTATGTTTGCCTTTACTTGTTACTTCGGTGAACTTTCAGAATGCTCCCTCCTCACGAGGGAGAGACATTAGACTATCTTAAAGATATGTGGGGTTTTGGTAACAGAATGACAAGATACTACACAATATTTCTTAAACTTACGGAAGGTAAATCATTTCTGCAAAACTAAATATAAATGTTGATATTAGTTGGCAGGAGTCTTTACTTCAACATTATTCTGTTTTTATGTATTTCCAATACCTTTTAAGACTTTTTATAGTAGATGTTTTTTTGGACCAGAAATCAAAACCTTTGCTTATTCCACATTTTTAGAATAGGAAACGTATCTATGCCTTCGTTTCCCAAAAATGTAGACTCTTAGCTTTCAAATGACACCAACTTTGGTATGCTCCCATAAACTTCACATGTTGGTTCGCATGAGTCCTTTTACATGGAAATGACCATGAGCATCAGGCAGCATAGTAAAGAGTCCAGAACGTTCAGGCTGAGCCTGAGGAGGCCGGACGCGGCTCATAAGAGGATCTTAATTTAGTCACAATTTTTCTGCTGGTAAAAATGCTAACTTGTAGTTTATTCAAGGTTTAAAAACACTTCTAAAGTTTGTAATTTCCACTTTAAAATGTCAGACTTGATTTGCCCTAATGAAAAAAATGTATTAACCCCTACAAAAAATGTCCATTAATTATTATCCACATAATAATTCACATTTCCTTTTGCTGCATGATTAGCAAACTGTCTCTAATTAAGATCCTACATCTGTACGTTTTTGTTTGTTTTATGAGCCATCAAACATCTCAAGACCACATAATTTGATTACACATCTCATTACACCATCCACTTTCAATAAAGAGCCTCCAGGGGCAAGTTTTGGAAGCAGGGAATGTGCAATTAAGACACTCTCTGAGAGGGCCTGATCAAATCCATGGATCTGAATATTTTAGTGTTCTGCTGGGGATAATCTTAGGCCTGCCTGTTAGCTCTCTCTGTGTTTATGTAAGCTTGTAACCAACTCAGGCAGCTCAGCCTCTGTTTTGTAAAGGCTTACATTGACATTGCCCAATTGTTACCTTGATAACATTTATCCTGTTATACAACAATATATGCCATCATACATTACCTGTGGTCCTATGAAGGAGCAGAAGGAACTCAAAATATTGATTTTCTCCATCAACTGTTGCCCAAGGATTTCTGAGCAGAGATAACGTGGTTTGAGGTCTGGATCCACTGATAATAAGAAGTGGCTCCCCGCCATCAGAGGTGGGTCTTCAGTTCAAGACCTGTGCACTCGGTATACCCTTAAGAGGATTGAACCCTTAAAGCTACTGTAGTTCCCCACCTGCTGTTGATGTCTCTAAGCATTTGGTGTAAATCTGATTTACCTTAAAGGTAGACCCAGTGAAACGATGTTGCAACGAAAAGCACTGCAGATATTGAGATGAGCGCGATGCAAGACTTTGTGTTTGTAATTTAGTTCATGCAACGACATCTCGCTGTCTACCTTTAAGATATGGCAAATTATTAGCGGTAAATATGGCCAGTATCACTCCAAATGATATACATTATCTGGCATTAGAGAAGAAAATGCGATATGATTGTGATCATTTCATTTAATGACCTGAGTAACCTTGGCTCTTCATCTCAAGGCAGCTTCTCCTTTGAGTATTTGCTGCTTGTTTACTTGACAGACTAGATAATAATCACACCTCCCCATTAAGTCAATCATGCACATTGTGGATTGCCTCACGTTTCGTCTCCTGAACTCAATTTCCATATAACAAAAATAAACGATTAGTATTAGTAATCTGCCAATAAAATCCCAGCACAGTGACACAGCCTCCCTAGATGAGTTTGGAAAGAGATGGGGAGAGAGAGAGAGATGGAGAGACACAGGAAGTGCGAGAGAGAGAGAGAGACAGTAAAATAGAGAGATAGTGAGACACAGAGAGAGACCAGAAAAGGAGAGATATACGGAGGGAGAGACAGGATTAGCAAGTCAAACGGTGTGGTGGGCCCTCATTGACCCAGTGCGTACCTGGGGTCACCTTGATTGGAAGGAAGAGAGAGTATAGGTTTACTGGGAGTGTATGATGCACAGCCTTGGATGTGGAATCCAATCTGGCTGACTTCAAAGCACACTTGGCCTAATTTACTGGAAATGGTAAACTCACGGCCTTTTATGATTAGAATTCAGTTGGAATGCTAGTTTGGAACCTTGCTGTTGAATGATTTCCAAACACTGTTGTTGATGCCTATCAGAGTTGACTTTGAGTAACTCCTGTCTTTCCATTAGAGGAGCTCACAGCCATGAAGAAATGGTCCTCTTTACCCTGAGATGTAATTAGGTTTGCTAACACACATTTAGTGTTGGGTATTATGCAGATTTTCATATCGTTTCTGTACCATACCGGGGTATACGGTATTACCGGAAGTGCATATAAGGGGCACTATTTCAAAATATACAGTTGAAGTCGGAAGTTTACATACACTTAGGTTGGAGTCATTAAAACTCGTTTTTCAACCACTCCACACAATTCTTGTTAACAAGCCATAGTTTTGGCAAGTCGGTTAGGACATCTACTTTCTGCATGACACAAATCATTTTTCCAACAATTGTTTACAGACAGATTATTTCACTGTATCACAATTCCAGTATGTCAGAAGTTTACATACATTGACTGTGCCTTTAAACAGCTTGGAAAATTCCCGAAACTGATGTCATGGCTTTAGAAGCTTCTGATAGGCTAATTGACATCATTTGAGTCAATTGGAGGTGTACCTGTGGATGTATTTCAAGGCCTACCTTCAAACTCAGTGCCTCTTTGCTTGACATCATTGGAAAATCAAAAGAAATCAGTAAAATCCTCAGAAAAAAATTGTAGACCTCCACAAGTCTGTTTTATCCTTGGGAGCAATTTCCAAACGCCTGAAGGTACCACGTTCATCTCTACAAACAATAGTACGCAAGTATAAACACCATGGGACCACGCAGCCGCCATACCGCTCAGGAAGGAGACGCGTTCTATCTCCTAGAGATGAACGTACTTTGGTGCGAAAAGTGAAAATCAATCCCAGAACAGCAAAATACATTGTGAAGATGCTGGAGGAAACAGGTACAAACGTATCTATATCCACAGTAAAACGAGTCCTAGATTGACATAACCTGAAAGGTCGCTCAGCAAGGAAGAAGCCACTGCTCCAAAACCGCCATAAAAAAGCCAGACTATGGTTTGCAACTGCACATGGGGACAAATATCGTACTTTTTGGAGAAATGTCCTCTGGTCTGATGAAACAAAAATAGAACTGTTTGGCCATAATGACCATCGTTATGTTTGGAGGATAAAGGGGGATCCTTGCAAGCCGAAGAACACCATCCCAACCATGAAGCATGGGGTTGACAGCATCATGTTGTGGGGGTGCTTTGCTGCAGGAGGGACTGGTGCACTTCACAAAATAGATGGCATCATGAGGAGGGAAAATTATGTGGATATATTGAAGCAACATCTCAAGACATCAGTCAGGAAGTTAAAGCTTGGTCGCAAATGGGTCTTCCAAATGGACAATGACACCAAGCATACTTCCGAAGTTGTGCCAAAATGGCTTAAGGACAACAAAGTCAAGGAATTGGAGTGGCCATCACAAAGCCCTGACCTCAATCCCATAGAACATTTGTGGGCAGAACTGAAAAAGCGTGTCGGAGCAAGGAGGCCTTCTAACCTGACTCAGTTACACCAGCTCTGTCAGGAGGAATGGGCCAAAATTCACCCAACTTATTGTGGGAAGCTTGTGGAAGGCTACCCGAAACGTTTGACCCAAGTTAAACAATTTAAATTAAATGCTACCAAATACTAATTGAGTGTATGTAAACTTCCGACTTCAACTTTATATATATATTATATTATTTATTTATTTTAAATTGGGGGAGCACAAAACAATTTATGCAACAGGGATCTTAATCCAGGAGGGGATTGAATGTCTCAGTTGTAACGAAGAAGCTTGGTCTTGACTCCTAGCCACTTAACTAGCAAGTTAGCAAACCAAATGCATAGCTGGAGTCATGTTCGATTACAGACTCAAAATGGCCAGAAACAAAGACTTTCTTCTGAAACTTGTCAGTCTATTCTTGCTCTGAGAAATGAAGGCTATTCCATGCAAGAAATTGCCAAGAATTTGAAGATCTGGTACAACGCTGTGTCCTACTCCCTTCACAGAACAGCGCAAACTGGCTCTAACCAGAATCAAAAGAGGAGTTGGAGGACCCTTTGCACAACTGAGCAAGAGGACAAGTACATTAGAGTACCTAGTTTTAGAAACAGACGGGATGGATCCGGGATGCTGGCCTTCTAGGCAGAGTTGCAAAGAAAAAGCCATATCTCAGACTGGCCAATAAAAATAAAAGACTAAGATGGGCAAAAGAACAGACACTGGACAGAGGAACTTTACCTAGAAGGCCAGCATCCCGGAGTCGCCTCCTGACTGTTGACGTTGAGACTGGTGTTTTGCGGGTACTATTTAATGAAGCTGCCAGTTGAAGACTTGTGAGGCATCTGTTTCTTGAACTAGACACTCTACTGTACTTGTCCTCTTTCTCAGTTGTGCACCGGGGCCTCCCACTCCTCTTTCTATTCTGGTTGGAGCCTGTAATCGAACCCACAAATGCTGATGCTCCAGATACTCAACTAGTCTCAAGAAGGCCAGTTTTATTGCTTCTTCAATCAGAACAACAGTTTTCAGCTGTGCTAACATAATTGTAAAAGGGTTTTCTAATGATCAATTAGCCTTTTAAACTTCTATCAGCTAACACAACGTGCCATTGGAACACAGGAGTGATGGTTGCTGATAATAATAAGGCCTATGTAGCTATTCCATAAAAAATCTGCCATTTCCAGCTACAATAGTCATTTACAACATTAACAATGTCTACACTGTATTTCTGATCAATTTGATGTTATTTTAATGGACAAAAAATGTCATTTTCTTTCAAAAACAAGGACATTTCTAATTGACCCCAAACTTTTGAACGGTAGTGTAGGTATTTTGAAATACTCCCAGTACACAGTATAAACGGTATTTTGCACAAACCTACATCCAGTTAAGATGACTGTAAAGCCCAACATTCTAATCTGAATGTCCCTCCTAAATTCCTTGGTTTCCAGCTAGACATTTTCCCTAACCATCCATCCCTGTCCTTCTGTGGGAATCAAATAATGTTTCATAGAAAAATAAATTCAGCTTGAGAAATTCTTGTAATTATTTGTCAGTAGTTGGTCCATGGAGAATGTGTGTCACGTTGAACACCTTACCCATTATGTCTGGGGTTTGAACCCCGGTGACCTCTCTCTGTTGTGTCTTTTCTGTGAAAAACAGGTTTAATTATGTGAGCGATTGCTTTGCCAGGCAAAACAGATGAATGTGAAGGCCGATGGGTTGAGCCAACAGCATGCAGAGCATTACTAATAAGACAGGGCGATGATGGGAATATTTAAAGGTCTATGAATTTCATAGATCAACAACAATATCTAATCTAAAAGAGCATCGATCACAGTTCCTCATTTTGAAGTCATTCAGCTTTTCATCCACATCAAGGTGTTCCTGGAGACATCATATTGATTGGAAGAACGAATACTTCAATAGCAACGTTGATCGCTTGAATCGTCTCTTAATTCGTTTGCAATTAATGAATCTATTGTAGTCCGTGGTTGTTGTTTTGTTTGCGTGCGTATCCAAGGAACATGCATAGGCTGAGTCACCTCTGGTGCGACTGAATAAGGAAGTGTCGACGTGGAGAGAAAAACTAGATTAGTTATGCATGACATTTACCAGACAGAAATTTGGTCAGTGATCCTCTTGACAGGCCGTGTTGCTACTCTGCCTGTGGTCTCAATTTCCTCTACTTCCTTCACCTGATGGGGAAGCTGTGCCTCTCACAGAGAAGACCTCAGATGTGTAATTTGGACACTGCGGCTGTCATTTCCATGCAGATGCATTTGGCCTCGTTTTCATAATTTCTCGTCCTCCGCCTGTCGCCCGTCTCGCTTCCCTCGCTTCCCTCGCAGCATCATCTGGGGCAGGTCTGGCCTTGTCATCCAGCCGTTGACAACCATGCGAGCTGACAGCCGCCCACTCGGCCCCGCCGTCTATGCTGTATGTGGGGGGAAGGGGTGCTTTATGTCCCCCCAGCACCTCCTGATCCACCTACACCCCTAACCCCCCCATCTCCCCATC
Source organism: Salvelinus alpinus (assembly GCF_045679555.1). Classification (NCBI taxonomy): domain Eukaryota; kingdom Metazoa; phylum Chordata; class Actinopteri; order Salmoniformes; family Salmonidae; genus Salvelinus; species Salvelinus alpinus. Next base: position 14,297,422 of record NC_092122.1, read on the forward strand.
TCGCCCCTGGGTAGATTCGGGGGTGACATGGCGCTCTGCCGTGTCACATCATCCATCAGGCTGACAGAGGCTGTCGACCGGACCAGGAATGCCACAGATCTGTAAACAACGGAGTGAGAGACGCAACCGTCCCTGGGTCCCGTGCAGCAGGCCAAGCAGGCTTCTCCTCCTGGATGACTCACTCTCCCCCACGCCACGCCAGAGCGTTCATAGTTGAGGTGGACGCATCCGAGGCTGATGTCATTATATCAATATGAATTGATAGAGCACCGGTGGAGTGGTTGTTCTTGTCAATATGCTTAAATTGAGATGTTGAAAGGATTCTTCTAAGGCTGTCTGGTAACGGCAAACCTAAATCCTCATTATAGCATAACCATAAGCTAAATGTACTTCTCTCAAAACATCACCACTTTTCTGGAGCTGTGATGCACATAAGAACTCATGGCGAGAAAGATTACATTTAAAAAAAATATATACTGGGACATTTGAGTTGTCCAAATTGTTAATGAGTCGTAATGAACCCCCTCAACTCAGGACTGACGAGGTGATTTTGTGGTTTTCACTCTGAGGTGATGAAATGAAGACTGTGACAGTTTTATTGGGTTGTATATTTTCTCCATTAAGGCAGAAAGACTTCAGGTGTCTGCGTACGGATTGGCTGTTGATGACTGCATGCAGAAACAGGCATGCACACTTTCATTACCCACTCGGCCAAACAGTAATCTGTCCGTGCAGATGGCTGAAGGGGGGATTAATTTACTTTTTCATTAGTCTGTAATTATTTTTTCCCACCACATGATTAATATTGTCACTTTGATTTTCTCGTCAGGGCATTAAATTATAGAGACCATGTGACTGTAGACTGTGGAATCACAACTAGGGGTGAATGACATTACGTCAATCCCCTGTGCTAACCTCATATTGCCCCCCCCTTCCCTCTTAGTCTCTGAAGTCTAACCTCCAGAAAATCTACTGTTGGGCCAGCCAGGGCCTGTTGGAGCGTAGTGGGTTGAGGTGTTGGCTGGGGCTTGGCCAGGCTGCCGCTGGGCCAGGCTATGTGTGATGGCCAGCGGGGACGGTACAGCTGGTGTCCCCACTGTGGAGTGCACAGCCAGGCTATCTCTGCAGACGGGGATTCAGCCCAGAGCCGCTGAGCTGCCGTATGGCCTCCAAAGGGGATGGGTCCGGCCCCCCTCTACAATCAGCACAATGATCTATAGCCAGAGCCAAAATATAGTAGGGCAATTCCATGTTAACAGAGTAACACAGAGACTCAGATTCTTCACTTTAAAATGCATGTCAAACATAAACCAATGATTGCAAAGTTAAACAAACCATACAACTCTATGCACAATAACTACTTGTAACAATTGCTACAGATTTTTTCTTACAAAAATACATTTACTTGAAGAACAGTGCAGATGCAACATTTTGTAAGAGAATGACGGCACAAACAGCACAAATCATTGTTCTTCAAGTAAATGTGTTTTTGTCAAATTTTCAGTGGATATTGTTAAAAGTAGTCCTTGTGCGTAATGTTGTAGGATTTGTTTAACTTTGCAATCATTGTTTTTTGTTTGACTATAAAAGGTGAACAATCTGAGTCTGTGTCACCTTGTTACTGTGGAATTGTCCAATACACAGGTCTGTAAACTCAGTTTGAGATGAGGAATTTGAATGGCCGCAAAGTTCCAAGGCAATGACATCTAAGTATGAATATTCTGTTTCTCCACTAATGGCTCTGTGTAACTGTGGTGTGTGGTAGCAGGATGACCTTGGAGTGTGGGAGGTGGGGATAGCTCAGCAGGGAGCTTGGTGACTCACCTATAGAGAGAAGCTTTGGAATTCGGGAATCGTGGTTGTAAATCGTGATTCTCGAACGGGTGTCTTTTGAGGATATTGGACATTGGGCAATTACTGGATGTAATGGGGCTTGCATATGAAAATGTTCACAGCCTTTTGTGAATGAATTAGATCAGGGGAAGCTTGATTCCTAGTTAAATTCATACATCAGTTGATGTGCATTATAAAATCTAGTAGCTATAGTCATGTGCCTGTTCTCATTTAAATGACCTTCTTATGTAGAGTAAAGATATAGACTGAAAGGCAAAGGAAATCAAATGGACATTTGTATGGAGGTGGGGTTCAATCTTCCTGGCTAAAATGGCGACTGATCTTTACCATTCTGAAGCACTAGCTTTTGTCATCATGCTATTATAGCTGCTGACCAGGCAGCTGTTAGTGCTACACACCAAAGTTAGTTAGAGAGGATTTCCATTGGTACTCCCCCATCCCAGAGTTCACAGAGACTGTTTACTAAGAGTGTACTGTAGGCATTTGTGATGACTATCTGTATGAGGTAAGCAGTTGTTCAGAGACACCACCAGGCTTCTAACGGTTCTAACTGCAGAGAGGACGCACACTGTATCTACATGTATACTGTATGTAACATACTTGTTGGCAGGGGCCAATGTCAAAATAAATCCTAAATGGGTCAGCTACGTTATTATACATGAGATATAGCTAGCTCACCCATTCAGGCTAGTTCTGTTCAGAAAATACTACTTGGTTTGAATGAAGAAAGCATGTCAAAGTAATAGAAGTGAAATGATTTTACTCCTACTGTTCATAGTGATTGAGTTATTTTCTTTTCCTCTCCTCCTGGATGACTCACTCTCCCCCACGCCACGCCAGAGGGGGGACACAAAGACACAGACATAAGCTTCTTCTGATCAGCACACCGCCAGGTGGAAATGACTAACACCTCTTGATGCATGTTGTTTATGTGTCTGCACACCCTGCCGGAACCATGATAATGATCAATGAACTGTTACTCTGTGATGAGGGAATGATGTCATTATATCAATATGAATTGATAGAGCACCGGTGGAGTGGTTGTTCTTGTCAATATGCTTAAATTGAGATGTTGAAAGGATTCTTCTAAGGTTGTCTGGTAACGGCAAACCTAAATCCTCATTATAGCATAACCATAGGCAAAATGTACTTCTCTCAAAACATCACCACTTTTCTGGAGCGGTGATGCACGTAAGAACTCATGGCGAGAAAGATGAGAATTTTCAAATTATACTGGAACATTTGAGTTGTTAAAGAATCGTGTTGAACCCCATCCATTCAGGACTGACGAGGTGATTTTGTGGTTCTCACTCTGAGGTGAAGAAATTACGACTTGGCTTGCCCCTCTGTCTTCTGAATTTAAACTAGAGCCCTTTTGATAATGCATATGTAACGTCAGGTGAATGATGGGTGCAGAGTCAGGCGCAGAGAGAGCAAAAGTATTCCAGGGAAAAAACGCTTTAATTCCACAGCATGAAAACAGGAACAGGTACAAACGGGTGGTGCCAAAACACAGGCGTAAAACAACCCACAGTCCACTGTTTAAAATAAAGCTGAATAGCGAAAATCCCACAATCAAAGAATCACTCACGACGTCCAACATGGATACACAAAATAAGCCCGCACAAACACTAGCGGGCGAAACTAACCTAAATAGTACACCTCCCAAAACCCCAACAAGAAACAGGTGAAAACAATTAGACAGACATAAACGAAAAGGAAAAAGGGATCGGTGGCAGCTAGTAGACCGGCGACGACGACCGCCGAGTGCCACCCGAACGGGAAGGGGAGTCACCTTCGGTAATATTCGTGACAGTACCCCCCTCCTGACGCGCGGCCCCCGCAGCGCGCCGACGCCGGCCTCGGGGACGACCCCGGGGGCGAGGCGCAGGGCGATCCGGATGGAGGCGATGGAATTCCCTTAGTAGATTTGGATCCAATATATCCCCCACCGGGACCCAGCACCTCTCCTCCGGCCCGTACCCCTCCCAGTCCACGAGGTACTGCAGGCCCCTCACCCGGCGTCTGGAATCCAGTATGGACTTTATCGTGTACGCCGGGGTCCCCTCTATATCCAGAGGGGGCGGAGGGACCTCCGGAACCTCACCTTCCTGCATGGGACCAGCTACCACCGGCCTGAGGAGAGACACATGAAACGAGGGGTTAATACGATAATACGAAGGAAGTAACAATCGATAACACACCTCGTTTATTCTCCTCAGGACTTTAAATGGCCCTACACACTGCGGACCCAGCTTCCGGCAGGGCAGGCGGAGGGGCAGGTTTCGGGTCGAGAGCCAGACCCTGTCCCCCGGTGCAAACACGGGGGCCTCACTGCGGTGACGGTCAGCGCTCTTCTTCTGCCGTCCACTCGCCTGACGCAAAGACTCCTGGACGGCTCTCCAGGTCTCCTTAGAGCGCTGCACCCACTCCTCCACCGCAGGAGCTTCGGTCTGGCTCTGATGCCATGGTGCCAGAACCGGCTGGTACCCCAACACACACTCAAATGGTGACATGTTGGTAGAGGAGTGGCTTAGTGAGTTCTGGGCGATCTCTGCCCAGGGGATGTATCTTGACCACTCCCCTGGCCGGTCCTGGCAATACGACCGCAGAAACCTACCCACCTCCTGGTTCACTCTCTCCACCTGCCCATTACTCTCCGGGTGATACCCCGAGGTCAGGCTGACCGAGACCCCCAGATGTTCCATAAACGCCTTCCATACTCTGGACGTGAACTGGGGACCCCGATCAGAAACGATATCCTCGGGCACCCCGTAGTGCCGGAAGACATGGGTAAATAGTGCCTCCGCAGTCTGCAGGGCCGTAGGGAGACCGGGCAACGGGATAAGCCGGCAGGACTTAGAGAACCGATCCACAACGACCAGGATAGTGGTGTTCCCCTGAGACAAGGGAAGATCAGTAAGAAAATCCACCGATAGATGGGACCACGGCCGTTGTGGAACGGGGAGGGGTTGTAATTTCCCTCGTGGCAAATGTCTAGGAGCCTTACTCTGGGCGCACACCGAACAGGAGGAGACATAGAATCGCACGTCTCTCACCAAGGTAGGCCACCAGTACTTCCCTCTAAGACTTCGCACCGTCCTTGAAATACCCGGGTGACCTGACGAGGGTAGACTATGAGCCCATCGAATCAATTGATCACGAACAGCGAGCGGCACATACCTACGACCCTCCGGGCACTGTGGAGGCGCAGGTTCCGCCCTTAGTGCCCGCTCGATGTCCGTGTCCACCTCCCATACTACCGGTGCTACCAGCTTAGCCGCCGGAATGATGGGAGTAGGATCGATGGACCGGTCATCAGTGTCGTATAGTCGGGACAGCGCGTCAGCCTTAGTATTGAGGGAACCTGGTCGATACGAAATCGTAAAACGAAATCGGGTAAAGTACATGGCCCACCTTGCCTGACGAGGATTCAGTCTCCTAGCTGATCGGATATACTCCAGATTCCGGTGGTCGGTCCAGATGAGAAAAGGGTGCTTGGCCCCCTCAAGCCAGTGTCTCCACACCTTCAGAGCCTTGACCATGGCCAACAACTCCCTATCCCCCACATCATAATTCCGCTCCGCTGGCCCGAGCTTCTTCGAAAAAAAAGCACAGGGGCGGAGCTTCGGTGGCGTACCCGAGCGCTGGGAGAGCACAGCCCCGACCCCAGCCTCGGATGCGTCCACCTCAACTATGAACGCCAAAGAGGGGTCAGGATGCGCCAACACTGGCGCGTCGGTGAACAGCGCCTTCAAACGACAGAAAGCTCTCTCCGCCTCTGCGGACCACTGCAAGCGCACCGGGCCCCCCTTCAGCAGTGAGGTAATAGGGGCCGCCACCTGACCAAAACCCCGGATAAACCTCCGGTAGTAATTGGCAAACCCTAAGAACCGCTGCACCTCCTTTACCGTGGTCGGAGTCGGCCAATTACGCACGGCTTTTACGCGGTCATCCTCCATTACCATCCCCGAGGTGGAAATGCGATAACCCAGGAAGGAAACGGCTCGTTTGGAAAACTCACATTTCTCTGCCTTCACGTACAGGTCATGCTCCAGCAGTCGCCCAAGAACCTTGCGCACCAGAGACACATGCTCGGCGCGTGTAGCGGAGTAGATCAAGATGTCGTCAATATACACCACTACACCCTGTCCGTGCAGGTCTCTGAGAATCTCATCAACGAAGGATTGAAAGATGGCTGGAGCATTCTTCAACCCATACGGCATGACAAGGTACTCATAATGGCCAGATGTAGTACTAAACGCGGTTTTCCACTCATCTCCCTCCCGAATACGCACCAGATTATATGCGCTCCTGAGGTCCAATTTTGTGAAGAATCGCGCCCCGTGAAATGATTCCACCGCCGTAGCGATGAGAGGTAGTGGGTAACTAAAACCCACAGTGATGGAATTTAGACCTCGATAATCAATACACGGACGTAAACCACCCTCCTTTTTCTTCACAAAAAAGAAACTCGAGGAGGCGGGTGACATGGAGGGCCGAATGTACCCCTGTCCCAGAGCCTCCGTGATGTATGTCTCCATAGCCAACGTCTCCTCCTGGGACAACGGATACACGTGACTCCTGGGAAGTGCAGCGTTTACCTGGAGGTTTATCACGCAATCCCCCTGTCGATGGGGTGGTAATTGGGTCGCCTTCTTTTTACTGAAGGCGATAGCCAAATCGGCATACTCAGCAGGAATGCGCACGGTGGAAACCTGGTCTGGACTCTCCACCGTTGTCGCACCGATGGAAACTCCTAAACACCTGCCTGAACACTCATCAGACCACCCCTGGAGAGCTCCCTGTCTCCACGAAATCGTAGGATTGTGAATAGCCAGCCAGGGAATCCCTAACACCACCGGGAAAGCAGGGGAATCAATAAGGAACAGACTAATCCGCTCCTTATGATTACCCTGCGTCATCATATCCAGAGGTATCGTGGCCTCCCTGACCAGCCCTGACCCTAATGGTCGACTATCTAAGGAGTGCACGGGGAAAGGGGGGTCTACCTTAACGAGCGGAATCCTCAACCTCTTAGCGAGTCCGCGATCAATAAAATTCCCCGCTGCGCCTGAATCGACTAGCGCCTTATGCTGGAGAGATGGGAAAAACCTTAGAAAATAGATTAACAAAAACATGTGACCAACAGGAAGCTCTGGGAGAGTGTGGTGCTGACTCACCTGAGGTGACCGAGGAGTGTTCTGCCTGCCCTCTCGAATCCCAGATGGACTCCTCCAGCACCGACCGGAAGTGTGCCCTCTCCGGCCACAATGGGTGCAGGAGGAGCCTCCTCCTCCGGTCTCCCTAGACGCAGCCCCTCCTAGCTCCATAGGAATGGGAGCGGGGGGGGCAGGAGGTGGAACTGACAGGACCCTCTCAGAACGTCCGCGAGCAGCCAGCAGATGGTCTAGCCGGATTGACATGTCGATCAGCTCATCCAAACTGAGCGTAGTGTCCCGACAAGCCAGCTCTCTGCGGACGTCCTCCCTTAGGCTACACCTGTAGTGGTCTATCAGGGCCCTGTCGTTCCACCCTGCTCCAGCAGCCAACGTACGGAAATCCAGTGCAAAATCCTGCGCGCTCCTCGTCCCCTGCCGGAGATGGAACAACCTCTCACCCGCCGCTCTGCCATCCGGGGGATGATCAAACACAGCCCGGAAACGGCGGGTGAACTCCAGGTAGTGACCCCTCGCTGAGTCGGGTCCATTCCATACGGCGTTGGCCCACTCCAGGGCCCTACCCGACAGGCAGGAAACGAGGACACTCACACTCTCCTCGTCCGAGGGAGCAGGCCGAATGGTGGCCAGGTAGAGATCAAGTTGGAGCAGAAATCCCTGGCAACCGGCCGCTGCTCCATCGTACTCCCTCGGAGGCGTGATGCGCAGGACGCTGGCACCGGCTCCCGCTGGAGGAGATGGTAATGTTGCTGGTGGGAGGGTAGGTGGGGTAGTAGGGAGACCACTCCTCTCCCAACGATCCATCCTCTCCATCATCTGATCCATTGCCGAACCAATGCGATGTAGGATGGACGTATGATGCAGGACTCTCTCCTCCATCGTGGGGAGAGGGGTGGTCGCTGCTCCTGCTGACTCCATCAGAAGGTGCGGGCTTCTGTAACGTCAGGTGAATGATGGGTGCAGAGTCAGGCGCAGAGAGAGCAAAAGTATTCCAGGGAAAAAACGCTTTAATTCCACAGCATGAAAACAGGAACAGGTACAAACGGGTGGTGCCAAAACACAGGCGTAAAACAACCCACAGTCCACTGTTTAAAATAAAGCTGAATAGCGAAAATCCCACAATCAAAGAATCACTCACGACGTCCAACATGGATACACAAAATAAGCCCGCACAAACACTAGCGGGCGAAACTAACCTAAATAGTACACCTCCCAAAACCCCAACAAGAAACAGGTGAAAACAATTAGACAGACATAAACGAAAAGGAAAAAGGGATCGGTGGCAGCTAGTAGACCGGCGACGACGACCGCCGAGTGCCACCCGAACGGGAAGGGGAGTCACCTTCGGTAATATTCGTGACAGCATAGCAAAGTAATGGAAATTAAATGATTTTACTCGTGCTTTTCATAGTGATTAGGTTATTTTATTTTCAGCGGTTTATGCCTTTAAATCATGTAGTGCACATCATGAGAATCAGTAAATGGGGAAGATGAAGAACACACACACACACACACACACACACACACACACACACACACACACACACACACACACACACACACACACACACACACACACACACACACACACACACACACACACACACACACACACACACACACACACACACACACACACAGAGGTCCCATCAGATCATGCCCATGAAGGAGACATGATTTCCCCAGAGAGGGAGGGAGAGCTCATCAATAGAGGAGCTCAACAAACACTGCAAGGCAATCTTTCATTAAAATTATGAATGAGTCGTGACTCTGACCCAGACACTAGGAGGGGGATGGTTATTCACTCCATGTTATACCAGCCTGCCTTCATTCATTTTGAAACAGCCTGGAAGGAGATCAGCAATACCATCCAATAAGTGCTATCCTCTGGCCTGCTCTGTATCCTTCAGGAAAGTTATTTGATGAGGATGTGTAACACTGGGTACCATGATAACATTGATGAAATTATATATTTTTACAGGAAATTGCATACAATACTTCATTATGCAACATACACATTATTCCCTAGTGGATCTTTACATTTATAAGGAGATGGAATTCACGAAGGAAATATACAGTAGTTCACCTTTCAAGAAAGTGTTCCTCTGTACCTCAAATCAAAATCTCTGAAATACCAGGAAGGAATCAATAGGGGATTGAATGAGGAGCAGGGCTGGCTGGGCTGAAAGGTCATGATGGAGGGCTAAGCAGGAGAGCGCTCTGACTCCTTTCATGTTCCCACACACACAGTGTCAAACACAGCCTTGGGGCATTCTGGGAGTGAAAAGGGGCTAATCTCAATCTGGAGATGTCATATTGAGTGGCAGCCGTCTGCCTTCCACCTCATCTCTCCTGTGTGTGTGTGTGTGTGTGTGTGTGTGTGTGTGTGTGTGTGTGTGTGTGTGTGTGTGTGTGTGTGTGTGTGTGTGTGTGTGTGTGTGTGTGTGTGTGTGTGTGTGTGTGTGTGTGTGTGTGTGTGTGTGTGTGTGTGTGTGTGTGTGTGTGTGTGTGTGTGAATGTACAGTATGTCTTAATGTGTGTGTGGAGAGGCAAGCCAGGGTTTTCCATGCATACAGAAACCCTGCACCCTTCACCCACTCACAAGCACACACACAGACACACACACAGCTCCCAAAGGGGGAATTTTTGGGAGTGTCCTTGCTTGTCATTGATGGTGTGCCCTGCGGTGGTGGGCTCAGACACAGGAGGGGATGTTATGTGTGCTGAAAGGGTCATCTTACTTTACCGCCGCCAGAGCAGAGCACGACAGATCCCCCGTCCCTAGCATCTCCCCTCGGCTCAACCAATCACAGCCAAGGACTCTGTGATGTAGCGCCCCTCTCACTTGAGGGATTCCGAAGGAACTGCCGCGTGACGACGGCTCGCTTAAACAGCCCAGTCTCTCCCTTCTTTCTCTTTCTCCACCTCCTCCCTCTCACCCTCTCCCTCACTCTCTCTCTCTGTCAGCCCAGCGCTCGGTGCATCCACTGTCGTTTCTAACGGGGGATAATACAGCGCCACCCGTACTGCTCCCTCAACTCTGGCCACAAAATAAAGGAAGCAGACGGTGACAGCATCAGCATTAGCAACAGGAGACTCCTCTCTGATCTCCTCCTCCTCTCCTTTTGTCTAAGACTCCTCCTCTCTCTGTCTCTCTCACTCTCCCAGAGACTCCCTCGTTCCCTCCAGATGAGATCTTCTCCACATCCGGACGGACAGATCGGGAGCTGACAGCATGCTGTGCCAGGTAAAATGAGACATTCCCTTTCTGGGGTACCGCAAAAGTTATGGGCATGAGTAGCGTGGAGGTGAGGGAGGAGCTGTGTTTGTTTGGGTGAGTGTGATTGCTATCTGATTGATATTGAGAAGAGGAGTGGAGGGAGAGGGGCAGGGGAAGTCTACTCTTTGACAACTCCCACCGCTTTGGCGTGGCACCATTTTTGGCGCCCATTTCTGTGTGGCTGCACCCCAGCGGGCGAGGTGTTGCCATGGTTATTAGGAGATGGCAGTGTGTGTACAGGTTGAGATGAGGTGATATAAGCAGAGAGGTGGGTAGCTGGAGGCACGGCTCCGGTTGGGAAACAGAGACCACTGTGTTGATGTCTGGGTGGATGGATGGAGGGATGAGGAGGAGGGAAGGGGGCGGAAGACGAGCAGCTGCTTTCATCCTGGGGAAGCTAATCCCTCTCACCATCAGATAAAATGGCCCGGCTGTGGCTCCGTCTTTTCCTCCTCCATCCGTCACGTGACGGGTTTATCTTTGGCATGACTTGCTTAGGGAGGAACGGAGCACACTATTGATTTGGAAAAGAGCTATAATGCCATTTGGAATAGGGAGCCAGACGTCGCTCTCAATCCTTTAACCCCTTAGTTGTGCTGCTTCCTGTTTCTGCACAGGTGTGTGGGATAAACATCATATACATTCAGTATCTTCTTTGCACAGCAGTCTATCGCTGTTGATAAGATTGAAAAAACGTTGCGAGCCCTCGAGCTGCGAACATCTGTCATTGTCGTGATTGTTGGAAACCCCCAATAGGATAGCTTCTTAACATCACTCTCAGGTGGTGTCAGGTCCACTACCATGGGGCCTTTGTCACAGTGAACACACGTACTGTGATATCCCCATGCACTGAGCCCAGTCTGAAACATGTCAAGCATATCCCTAGTTATTGCACTGTTGCTCTCTCTCTCTGACAAACAAGGCATGGGCACAGGTCGCCTGTTTCCCCGCCCGCCCGTTTCCCCGCCCGTATTACCTCGTATCTCAGGTGGTATGGATAAGCCCGTTGCTATGAGAGTCCACCCGAGAGAGACTACCAAGCGGGTTTGCTCAGCTGTAGCCCTGGGCTCATGCAATTGAGCCTCTCAGCCCCAGCCTCCCTCGGTCGCTGTGAATACATTAGCCGGGAGGTGCCCATGTCAAACTGTTGCCAGGTGATAGTAGCGAGAAGGGAAGCAACTCTCCCTCCTGCCCTCACTCCCCCACCCTCCCACCCACCCACCCTTCCTTCCACCTCTCCCAAATCACAATTACCTCCCCATTTCTCCAGACAGCAGCTTGTTGTTTACATACTGTCTGGGAGAGCTTTGCAGACGCTTCGTTTCATAACCACTAACTGAATCAGATAGGGGAAGATGGGGCTGGTCTCTAGCTGGTGGACGCCATGTGCACTGTGTTATTGTGATGGCTTATTGAAACACAACAGGCAGAGAATAGTTGGGAATACAGGAAACATGGGAATACAGGAAACACTGTTGTGGTAGATCTGTGTGACATGGTTTTTCCATCCATTTACATTTATATTTTAGTCATTTAGCAGACACTCTTATCCAGAGTGACTTATAGGAGCAATTATGGTTAAGTGCCTTGGTCAAGGGCACATTGACAGATTTTTGTTCACCTAGTCTTCTCTGGGATTCGAACCAGCAACCTTTCAGTTACTGGCCCAATGATTTGCTACCTGCTGCCCGAATAAGGCCAACTAGGCCAATAACCCAATAAGGCCTCAAGAAACCCTAACAAGACAATGTCTGTGAGAGCAACAACTTCCCAACCAGAGAGGGAGGGGCAGATGTTGAGCTCAAATAAATCAAGCATCCCCTCTGTCGCCGGAGGTAGCATCATGTTTTATCATCCTCGTTAAATCTGCAATAATGAGGAGGACTAGTAGGCTGCTGCCCCGAGCCTGATGTGCAAACAGCCCTAACCTTTTGATTCAGCCCTGGTTATTTTGGATTTGCCTTTTCAAAACCCCAGGCTTCTGGGTCATAAAGGGCAGCTGGCAGGATGACTTGGTGTTTGCTCAGAGCTCTTTACTTTAAACAGCTGTTGTTAATGAGAGCCGAGGGTTGAGGAGGAGAAGGGGGAAGAGGAGGTGAGAGGGAGGAGGGAGGGGGAGGGTGCTGTTGTCATTGCAAAATAGGAGGTTAAAGATAGTCTCTGTATGATTTGACATTGTGCGGCCGTTTGGCAGCAGGTTGCTCTGAAAGGAAGTGCACCAATCAATGACATGCTCATGAAGTGGCCTGTGTCTCGGCGTTGGCCAATGATGAATGCTTCCAAAATCAGGACCTGACGTCCATCTCACCTTTCACTGTCTGCAGCTGATTCGGTTGTCCATGTCAAAGGCAACTCCACAGTAGCCTCAGAAACACTCACGTCTGCTGGCTAGATGGTACAGATACAGAACTGGCTCCAGGCATAAGCGACATGAGCAGTAAGTCATGGCAAAATGTGTCGAATTGCATGAAATTACAGAAGCTTTAAACTAAAAACTATTCTCTCCACCCCATGGCAACATTTGTAGAATTGCAGGAAATTCACTTTAAAACATATATTTTTCTCTCAGCTGTCAAGAGGTGGGGCCACTGTACAGCCGGCCCTGTACAGATATGAGAGTGTCTCAGTGTTTCTGTCTGAGAGGTGGAATGGGCTGTTATTTTCATCTAAAAAAGCTTTTATAGCCACCTATAAAATCAATGCATTTTAGATTCCTTGTGTGAAGAACCATAGAGCACCTTTTAACACCCAAACCAACGACAAAGACAGATGATCACAGAGCAGGTTGTAGTTGGCTAACCATTCTGCATGGGCCAGATACATCACGAGGGCAAGAGGCCCCCAGGGATGTGTAGTGTAGCCGGATAAATCATGTTGTGTTCAGGCAGCAAGTCGTCCCAAGGTCAGATTCACAGTGGAGGAGAGTGGGAGAATAGTGATGACATATCTTGTGCAACAGTGTATGTACTGTATGGGGAACAGAATGCTATACTGTCCAAATGTTGTTTTTTACCTGGTCCAGATCGTGAGTACTATTGGAAACATGCCTTTGATATGTTTTATCATCTTATTTCCGAGGCATGAATACAGTTGCATTTCTCACACCTTTAATTCAAACAGACAACGGGGCTCAGTGAGGGCGGTGTGATAGCCCCTGGACAGATCAAAGAGAACGCTCCTGTCTGTGGTTTTCTCTTCTGAATTCTGCCCCTGTTAGGCTCCTGGGCCAGCTACCCTCTCTGACCTTTCCCCTCTGAGATCCTTTAAACAAGGCTTCAAACAACAACCATACAATATAATCTCACTGCTAGCACCTGTAACTTTGCCTTAGGGCAAACTCTCATGAAATACACTACATGACCAAAAGTATGTTGACACCTGCGCGTCGAACTTCTCATTCCGAAATCGAGGTCATTAATATGGAGATGGTCCCCCCTTTGCTGCTATAACAGCCTTCATTCTTCTGTGGAGGCTTTCCGCTAGATGTTGGAACATTTCTGCGGGGACTTTCATCCACTGTCGTTTCTAACGGGGGATAATACAGTGCCACCCGTACTGCGCCCTCAACGCCGGCCACAAACTAAAGGCGGCTTCCATTCAGCCACAAGAGCATTTCTGAGGTTGGGCAATGATGTTGGGCGATTAGGCCAGATTCGCAGTCAGTTTTACAATGAATTCCAAAGGTGTTTGATGGGGTTGAGGTCAGGGCTCTGTGCAGGCCAGTCAACTTCTTCCACACCAATCTCGACAAACCATTTCTGTATGAACCTTGATTTAAGCACGGGGGCATTGTCCTGCTGAAACAGGAAAGGGCCTTCCTCAAACTTTTGCCACGAAGTTGGAAGCACAGAATCGCCTAAAAGGTTAGGATTTCCCTTCACTGGAACTAAGGGGCCTAGCCCAAACCATGACACACAGCCCCAGACAACTATTCCTCCTCCACCAAACTTTACAGTTGAAACTCTGCATTGGGGCAGGTAGCATTCTCCTGGCATCTGCCAATCTCAGATTCATCTGTCAGACTGCCAGATGCTCAAGCGTGATTCATCACTCCAGAGAAAGCGTTTCCACTGCTCCAGAGTCCAATGGCAGTGAGCTTTACACCAGTCCAGCCGTCGCTTGGCATTGCGCATGGTGATCTTAGGCTTGTGTGCGGCTGCTCGGCCATGGAAACCAATTTCATGAAGCTCCCGACAAACAGTTATTGTGCTGACATTCAAGAGGCAGTTTGGAACTCGGTAGTGAGTGTTGCAACCGAGGACAGATGATTTCTACGCACAACACGCTTCAGCATGCGGCGGTCCCGTTCTGTGAGCTTGTATGGCCTACCACTTCACGGCTGAGCCGTTGTTGCTCCTAGATGTTTCCACTTCACAATAACAGCACTTACAGTTGACCCGGGAAGCTCTAGAAGAGCAGAAATTGATGAACTGACTTATTGGAAAGGTGGCATCCTATGACGGTGCCACGTTGAAAGTCACTGAGCTCTTCAGTGAGGTCATTCTACTGCCACTGTTTGTCTATGGAGATTGCATGGCTGTGTGCTCAATTTTATACACCTGTCAGCAATGGGTGTGGCTGAAATAGCCGAATCCACTAATTTGAAGGGGTGTCCACATTCTTTTGTGCGTATGTAGTGTATAGCTAAGCATTGAGTTCCAATGTATTTGTATCAGTAATGTATTTGGCTACCACCACCACTAGATCATTGTTGTTTAAAAGAGTGTGTAGTAGGGGAGATAGTGAACATAGTACATAGTGAACAATGAGATATTGCCTTCTTGACTCAATGGCATGTTGACGGTTGGTTTCAGGCAAGGAGGGATTGGTGGAGGGAGGAGCTCTCGTTTGACTAGCTGTGTGTTACCATGGTGCTACATTCACTACAGTATGCCCACAGTCAACCAATGTGATGTAAGATCCTTATTCAAACAACTGGCTCACTGGTGAGCATGAAACTCAAATGGCTTGTTGCACTTTGAAACACTGTTAGCTTTGAATTCTGGCCTATCGATCTCTGTTTTGTTTGTGATGGCTTATTTCTGGCTTTGCTGGGCTTGTCCTGTGGTATTACTCTGTTATAAGGCCCGGCTCTGATAGTCTAATTAGGCTGGTCTGAGGCTAAATCCTGATACAAGGCTCAGTGTTTAACAAGGTCTACGGGACTCAGGGCTCCTTGATCTCTGTTAGACCTGGGGAGATAAGGCAGAGATTACATGATCAATGAGGCCTTTACTATAATACAGACCCAGTGCACACCACACTCAACATTTCCTGACAATGCAATGGCTGGCACTGCTGATGCTGGGTTGTAATTGCAGAGTGCAAGGGTGGATGAGTGACATGGACATCTTTGTTTTGTGGTATTGCTTCAGTTCTGTCTCAGACCCTGAATGTACTGCATGTACAAAGGATATTGTGATGAGTTTGAATGTGACTCACTGACACTGAACCCAACTGAGTGAAGGTTAAGATCCTTCCCTTCATGTGGAAGTCATTGGTGCAATAACCAAGCATAAAAACAAACAGATCTTTTTGATGAGGCCCAATCTGTTTAGCCTACAGCTGTTGTTGTCCAACAGTTCTATTCATATTTACAGAGTGCGCTGTGCTGAAAACAATTGCAGTTCCATTGCAGTTAGTCCTGTGGACCCAAAGACAATAGACAGGCTGGAAACGGTGTGTTTAATGAGGCCTGTAGAAGTGCACCGTCTATATTGGATATGTCTGTCTCCTATTTGAGCCACAACAATGGAATGAAGAAGCGCATGAAGTGACAATTCAAAACAATTGAATGGTTTCACAGTAGTCAAAACTAATGAACACCAACATTTCATCATCCTGCATGCACTCTTTTTTTATTGAGGGGGAATCCAAACTAACTAGCAAATGAGAGAAGTACGGAAGAGAGATAGCATAGTAGGTGCTATCTAGAACCCATAGAGGGAACCGTTTTTGGTTCCAGGTAGAACCTTTTTAGGTTCTCCTATGGGGACAGCCCGAAGAACATTTTTGGAACTGTTTTTTCGAATAGTGTATGCTAGAGTACAAATTCCTTTTTTGTCAAGCCATTGAAGTTCAAATGTCCGGCTGAATTCAATGTCCGGCAGTCTTCACCTGTTCAAGCAGCCTTTAGTGTATGGCCAAATCAAAGATAGGTATTGTCATTTATAAGGGATGGGAGAGGTATAAACAGGGAGAGGGAGAAAATGGTGGGCAACAAAATGTATAATGATTGTCAGCCAACAAACTTTCTGTACTACCCCCCTGAAAGCTGTCATTTCAAAATCCCTTCAAGAGGAAATTGCTTTTCCTTTCTACATTCTTTTAATATCCAGATTTTTACTGGATATTGCAGGGACAAGTTATTAGAGTTTAATACCATCTGAATGGGCAAAACTTCTCAGAGAGACCAGCCCTGGAGGAGAAATTCTCAACGCCGGGCTTCTGAGCTTACCAATAATTACTAAGTCGAGCCACAGAGGTTAGAGCAGCATTCAAATGCTCACTCTCATCCACTCCGTCCTGTGTCACACCTAGCAGGAGGGTAAGGGAATCATGGCATCCCAAGATGCATCTGTGGCCAGCATGCAATGAGTTGATAAAAGAAAGCTAATATAACAGAGGATGATGTTTCACTTTACCATGTCTAGTATTTAGTAATGACTGACTGAGTTGTACAATGCTTTTTGGCTAACATGGTTTGGACAGTCTCGTCAGAGCGATAAGACTTGTTTCGGTGGGCACTGTGGTGGTGAGTCATATTGTGACTCTCATTCATCAGAGCCATGACCACAGAGAAAACCCCCTTTCACTGCTTTATAAGGTTAACAATAAAAAGAGGATCGGGAAATTGGCGCATGCCGTTATATTACATTTAGGGTGAAAAGACATGACAGCTAGACTGAATAGCTTCTTAATACAGTATATATTTGGACAAAGCAGCCTAGTCTGAGTACAGAAGATCCACGTTGCGGGTTATTGAAGAGCTGCTTTATGTTGCTATATTGCATTTTTCTATAAAAGCGCGTTCAGTTACTTATCTCCTGTCCCTCTGTTGAAATCCCTCAAATAGGGCCAGCATGACAGCTTCGAAATGAGAGAAACTACTTCCAAGAGATTGGCCTCTGAGCTATTGCACAGCAACAACAACAGCGAGTGCCTCTGGTGCCCTTGGAAGATGCATGAGTCATAAAGGACAGGACAGACAGCAATGTACAAGACACAGCGCCACCACCAAGACATAAAAGCCATTACAATCAATGTCTTACTGCTGCATGTCAGAAAACATCCTTCGTTGAGTTTGTGTGGACATACTAACTTGATTAGCGTAGTAGAAACGAATGACATCAGTACATGTGGGTATGGACGGTCTTTTTTGTGTACAGATCATAACTTCCTTTTGCCCGTACATCCTATACCCCTAACATTGATTATATACAGTGTATTTAATGTCTGGTTCTTGACCTCCCTCCACCCTGATATGATTCAGTAGGAGGAGATTTGGTTGGATGAATCCCACACTAGCCAATGACATTCCTCTATTGTTTTACTACCAGCCAAGGTCATTGCGGATCCTTGTTGATCATTTACTAAGGATGAATGAAATGTGATATTCTGCTGTTATTGAATCTACAAATACACTCAGTGTGGCCATAATGTGTAGTAAACAGTGAAATCTGGTATGTGGATGCTAGTGTCCCTCCCTTCCGAAGAGCAAGGCTGTAGTAAACATTAGAGCTGCTAGACCAATGGCAGCCCCAGCCCGTCTCATATTAGAATGGAACCCCCCTTCTGGTCACGGCTCGACTCGACCCTGATTGAGGAGGAATGTCGAGTGATAAGAAAAAGGTATACCTCTCCACCACCTGTTCCCCCCCCCTTTGGAATGAATAGCCAGTGTCGAGCTCCAGTGATTCTCCATTACTGCCGGTGGAAGGTGTGTGTGCCTTTTGTGGCCGCCTGCCGAGATTAGCCTCTGATACAAACATCCTTGTTCGTCGCCATGGCAACCAAGTCTCCCGCCTGCCGTGGGTTGTCATGCCGCCTCTTCCTCCCTCACCCCTCCCTCTTCCTCCCCTGTGAGCACTGTACATGAACACAAGCAGTTCCCTGTTACAAGCCACAACGTGCTCCATCTAGTTATCTCCCTAATCTGTAAAATGAGCCTCTCCTCCCTCTTCCAGTCCACTGTCTTTCAGGCTGCTGCGTTTACATTACACCCCAAGTCATGGCTCTTCAATTTTTCTCTCTTGCCGCTGAAAGATGAAATTGCCCGTGAGCAGAGCTCGTGTCAATTGCTAGAATAATTACATAGCAAAATAAGCCCATAGCTCTGCCTCTGCCGTGGTCAGAATGGAAAAAAAAGAAGCTGAAAATAGCACAACTAACTTTGTTTCATATTTTGTTTGTTTGGTCCCCCCTCCCTCCATCAATGGAACAGTCTGATGAATTTGGGGATCCTCTGAAGGACGATGCAAATGAGGAGGCTTGCTTACGGAACGGCGCATCCCACTGGGCACACACCGGTTGAATCAACGTTGTTTTCACGACATTTCAATGAAATGACTTGGAACCAACGTGGAATAGATGTTGAATTGACATCTGTGTCCAGTGGGACGCATCGTCAGAAGAGAGAGAGAGCCAGGCTTCTCCGGAGCCAGACAGAGAGGAGGCCTCCCCAAAACATGTCCACCCAGTCAGACGGAAAACAACACTTATTACCACAGCGCCAAGAGGGCAACTCGCCCCATTGTGGATAATAGCTAGGCATCTGGTTAAATTTGATACACTGTAATGCTAGCTCTGTGTCTAGTCTGAAGTCTGGAGTGTAGTAACAGGTAATATTCCTCTCCATTAAACCTTGGGACTTTTGTATTGCACAGCTTGAAGCATAATATTTAAAGCTTGAATAAATGTAGAGAATGTAGAACATTTGCATATCTGGCCATTTTTATCACATTTGGCAGCTATTGAATGAAATCCCATATTGTAGCATTAATAGAGGCCATTTTCTCCTCTCTTCAGTGGGCGGCGG
Source organism: Salvelinus alpinus (assembly GCF_045679555.1). NCBI lineage: Eukaryota > Metazoa > Chordata > Actinopteri > Salmoniformes > Salmonidae > Salvelinus > Salvelinus alpinus. Next base: position 14,316,773 of record NC_092122.1, read on the forward strand.
CTGGAGAGGCCATATTGTTGCTGGTGGAGAAATCTCAGAGCATACATTTGCTGTTCCTTATCTCCTAAATGAACTCATTACCTTGACATCCTGCCTTCCATCCCCTGCACAGATTGGCCTTGAATTTATAATGAAACATGGCTGTCCCCTCCCATGTGCACGGTGATAGATTCCCAGCCTAGGTTCTAACTCTCGCCACTGCTCTCACCATTGATTTTGACTTCACTCTACAGCCAGATGAATACTCTTGAGGAGAAAAACAACTAAGGAAGATGTAACGGCAGATTTCCTCCTCTTCGTCTGAAGAGGAGGTGTAGCAGGGATCGGACCAAGACGCAGCGTTTAATAACGACAAAACCGTGAACACTACAAAATACAAAATAACAAATGTGGCAAAACCGAAACAGTCCTATCTGGTGCATAGAACACAAAGACAGAAGACAACCACCCACAAACCCCAACACAAAACAGGCTACCTAAATATGGTTCCCAATCAGAGACAATGACTAACACCTGCCTCTGATTGAGAACCATATCAGGCCAAACATAGAAACGTGAAAACTAGACACACAACATAGAATGCCCACTCAGCTCACGTCCTGACCAACACTAAAACAAAGAAAACACAAAAGAACTATGGTCAGAACGTGACAGAAGATAAGATCTGGGGAAAAAATTGAACTCCCTCCTACAGTATATAGACTTCATGTGGCCATGTCCCCTCTGAAATGAAGGTATATCAAACCCAGAGCAAGGCTCTGCTAGCATCGCTCTGCTGCCTACAACACCACCACAGCAATCTCAACAAATAGCTGTTTGCTCAGCGCACAGAGGACCGCACTCAGGGGGTTTGCCGTCATTGTTCCACCACTACAAAAGTGAGGCAGCCATCGATAACAAACAGTTGTGGGCGTAAATTGGGTGTGCAATTTCCCCCTGGCTTGCAGTTTGATTGATTGTAATGGGCAGTGAGATGAAGAATGGGAGTTTGTGTCTAGGCCAGAAGGAGGGAAGGCTTTTAGATAGATCTCAGCTGGGTCTCGTCTGGCCTTGTCCACCTGCTATGTCTCCCCAGCATGGGGCCAACACCTAGCAACACCTAGCACAACCAACAGCAAATTACTGCTACAAGATTGGCTATATGGATGGGCAACAGCTGTCTTCTGGGGCATGGAGTATGTGTAACACCCATTTCCTTTCCCTGTTGATAGCCTATACTCTTCCCATTTGCTACTGGGAACCAAGAACCTAACGTGCCAAACCATTCCATTCACGTCAATCACTTTTTTTCCTGGCGGTTTATTTTAATTGCATATTATATGCAAATTGGTGCAGAATGATATAGATCTCAACTGAATGACAGCAGAGATATGATAATGGCAGATTTCCTCATGTTTTCATCTCAGAAACATACTCAGTCACTAAGACACGTTGATTATGCATGCATTGTGCATTGTAAAACAAACTCTTGAGGCTGCTGGCATTAATGACAATTATGCTAATGTGGGAAACAATCAAGGTGTTTCACCCCAGTCCAGATGCATGTGGAACATGCAGACTTGTTACAGATGTTGCTCAGAAAATAATTTATCTGCTTCCTTCCATGGAGTGTTAATGTGTTAAACTAATCAACCTTGCACACACCACTGTAGCAGTGCTTTCAAGACTTGTATGCTAATACTAGCTAACACTATGCTAATACAGTAATACATTGAATTATTCAAAGGGCTTTGTTAACTCCAACAAGTGAACCTTAGATACTTTTTTTCAGCTTCTCTCAGCTTTCCTTTATATGGTCTTTGTGTGCTCTTTGTGCTCTAAAAAAAGACGTGACACGTTTCTCTGATATTCACCTGTTAATATTATCTTTGCAGAAATCATATTCATACAGTACTTTACTATCTTATGACAAGATATTTGAGATAAACCCTTTCATAATTAATATGTCATTCAATGCAAAAAGAGCATTCTGAGCATTTGCTGTTATTGATGTCTCTTGTTGACTAATTCCCTTTGACTCATGTCTGCTGTCTTCTTGTCTTATCTGACACCTGTGACAGCACAGCACACTCTGATTGGTTGGTGTGCCCCACTCCATAGCACAGAAGTCGATGGAGCCGATGGAGAAGGATTGGACTTGTTCACCTCCCAGCCATTCCGCTCAGCCCACTGTTGGCTATACTGTGGTCGGTTCACCTTCATTTAAGGATCATAAATCGATCCACAGAAATAGTCTTGCCTTGAGAGAAATTATTATATATATATATATTTTTTTTTTAACCAAATCAGTAAGAATACATTTTTATTTACAATGGCCTACTGGGGAACAGTGGGTTAACTACCTTGTTCAGGGGCAGAACGATAGATTTTTATCTTGTCACCTCAGGGATTCGATCCAGCAACCTTTTGGTTACCGACCCAACGCTCTAACCACTAGGCTACCTGCCGCCCCCCAAAAAGGACTGCTCTGGTGGTCATTCATACGTCGAAATGGTCCTCACATGTTCCTTATCAGCATCAGTGTTGTTGCATCAATGTCATTCATGATTTCCTTACATTCTGAAAGTTTGACAATATATAAAACGGTTTTATTGAATAGGCATTATGTGTTAACCCTTTACACACGTGGGAATTGGCCTATATGCATATGGCTCAATTGAAATGTTTCTTACAGAAGAAGTATGAAAAGCATACGCATAACCATGGTAGCATTTGAAAGGAAACAGTTTGGAGATAATGAGGAAGTTATTAGACCAAAGGGGACCAAAGGTCAATCCAAACATTACACTGTTGTATGTGCATTTTGCATTTACTCTACTTTTCACAGCATTTATTGACAATGAAATCTGAAAATACTCTGGATACACTCAGTAACATGATAAGAATATTCCTGGAAAATGTGTTGTAGGTGCAACAAAAGAATGACAAAGGTTTGAGTGAGAGGACTAACTGGTGTCTCCAAGTGGCCACAAACCTCTCCAAACTAGGCAATTGCAACGGACTTTATGACCCAAAGAAGAGTCTTGAACTATAAGATGTTTTGAGCTCTCCTAGCTGTGCCGTTGAGGAACTAGAGCAAGCACACTTGTAGTTGTTTTGTTTGGAACACAACCCCGCATCCCCGTCATCACACAAAGAATGGTCCATTATAAATCGCAATCTGGGTCAGGTGGGCATGATTTGAAGCTTGTTCTATTGCCAACATGACTAGCTAAGTTATAAAATATGATCTTACAGTGTTAGGCTTTCACAAGGCAATTCAGAGAAACAGAACGTAATATTTGTGCCATACAAAGGAGTCATGCATGCATTCAGGTGCACGTGCGGCGGCAAATTTTCTTCACAAACACACATATGCTCATTCTGTTCTGTACAACCCAGCGTATGACCACATGTCATCTTGCAACTGTACATCAAACATAGTGACCATAAACGTTGAATCTGAATATTTGGAGATGTGAAGTGCACATTTGGACTCATGAGTGTTTGGCTTGCTTGTATGCCATCAAAGCAGTACTTATTATAATGCAGTATTTATTATAATCCTCAACGTCTCATCTTTCAAATATATATACATTGAGTCCTCTTAATTTACAGCATTCCCCTCACTCGGTCAACAAAAAATTTGCAAAAGTTGCCCGATTAGCGGGAGGGGTGGTTCAACTTCAGAACGTCTCTCAGTCAAAACCCATTCAGAGCTCTGAATCGCAGAGCCATAGCTCTGACATTATGTTCCAATTTAGGCGCTTATTAGTGCCCAAATATGCTATTTTCAACCTGTATACGGGTATGACTGTAAAGAGCTACCACACTAGAATAGATTTATGTACTCACAAAAGAACAACAGACAAATAAAAAAATACCACATATTCTTGGAAATGAAAGAGCAGGAACTTGTACGCCTGCCAGCAGTAGCCACTAAACACCACGGTTCCTAGTTACATAGAGGGTTTTTAAAACTGTTTCTATATAGTGGCCGGCAGGAGGCAAGGACGGCCTCAATGTCAGAGCTCTCACCCACCGTGCTTAGTCCCTCCGGGCCTCAGGGGCCCCACTCACATATTCCGAGACTCTTCAATCAACAACCTAGCAACCCAGCCTCCCCGTGCGGCCGCCCAACCCTGCTAAGAACCCCCAGGGGGCATCGGGGTACAACTTAGCACAGACACTCACGACCCTCCAGATGGTGACTAAACACAGCCTTATGTGTGCAGCATTCACAGATCTGTACAGCATGCGGATAAACCAAGAAAGGTCAGTGGATCTGCACCAATCACTCCAGCTTTGTGAATTCATAAAGGCATCCAGGCCATTAACACACATGGGTTCATTGCTAGAAGGCGTGTGTGAATCACTGTAGTGGATTAGAGGCTCTTAAAGATGTGAGGTCCATTTGCACATTAGTATTCCCACCCATAGAGGCTGGAGTCGTTCACTCTTTATGATAACTCAAGCAGAGTGGTTCATTTGCCTATTCAGATGATGGAGAGATGGCTGCAGTGAGGCGTCACTGCCGCTAGATACTGCTGCAACCTGAAATGTGATGGCCCCTTTTGATGAATCAGTGGCCACCAACAGACTGACTCTCGTGACGTGATGTCATCTGCATCTGTTCATATGTAAATATACAATTATGTCATTATTGGAACATGGATAAAGGAGATTGGAACTGAGCTCAAATGTCGTGGGAGGCAGGAGCTATTTCGGGAGAAAGATGGAAGAGTGGAGTGCGTATGCTACATTTGAGTGGCCCTGAATTAGCACCCCATTGCACCAGCCGTCTGCAATTGCATATAACTCACACGGGGCACCAAGACCTTACATCTGTGCCGATGCCTCTGCCAAACTTCTACACCCTCAGGAAAAAGTACTACTGATCACTACTTCACAAGAGCTACACAAAACCTGCTGGTTTTACTACTTGATTACTATTGCGATGTCTAGTAAACCAGTAGTAATTTATGTAGTAATGAGTGATACATTGGGACATTTCACTACTGGTGAACACTACATATTTCCTATTCAAATCACTACATACATCTCCCTTAAAACCTCTTGACGCTAGTGTTCAGATTTTTTTTTTTTTTTTTAAATAACGTTCCCAATGTAAACTGACTACTTCTCAGGTCCAGATCGTAGAATATGCATATAATTTACAGATTAGGATAGAAAATACTCCAAAGTTTCCAAAACTGTCAAAATATTGTCTGTGAGTATAAGAAAACGGATTCTGCAGGCGAAAACCTGAGAAAATCTAACCCGGAAGTGATTTTTTAAATTTTTTATCTGTGTTTCCTGGCCCGTCTTTCTTCCATTTAAAGGGGTATCAACCAGATTCCTTTTCCAAGGGCTTCCTCAGGCTGTGACCAGGCTTTAGACATAGTTTCAGGCTTTAATTTTGAAAAATGAGCGAGATTTTTTAAAACTAGTCAGGTGTCCTCTGATTAGTTCCTGCGCGCGTGAGGGGTAGCTCTCCATTTCCTTTTTCTCTCTTATTGAATAGGTTACGGTCCGGTTAAAATATTAGCGATTATGTTTGTTAAAAACAACCTGAGGATTGATTATAAAAAACATTTGACATGTTTCTAAGACCATTACGGATACTTTTTGGAATTTTCGTTGAACGGAACGAGGCTTTGGTTTTCTGAAAATAACGCGCAACCCAAATGGCCATAATGGCGCAACCCATTTATCGAACAAAAATAACATTTGTTGTGTAACTGGGAGTCTTGTGAGTGCAAACATCCAAAGATTATCAAAGGTAAGCGATTAATATTATTGCTTTTCTGACTTTCGTGACCATGCTAATTTGGGGCTAGCTAGCACACTCACAGATGCTTGGATTTCTTTCGCTGTAAAGCATATTTTCAAAATCTGACATGATAGGTGGATTAACAACAAGCTAAGCTGTGTTTTGGTATATTTCACTTGTGATTGCATGATTATAATATTATATTTTTTTGTAATATTTTGCGCCCTGCAATTCAGCGGTTGTTTAGGAAAATGATCCCGTAAAAGGGATCCGTAGCGCAGAGAAGTTAATGACTACTGTGTAACTACTGAGCTTTTTGGAATCTACAACTTCAAACCTACACATGTTCACTACGGAATTACTACATAATGCCTACAAATGACTGCTGTAGGTCTACTCAATCCCTATTGAATTACTACTGCCATTTGTGTGTGTAGAGTTGTCAATACTGATCACTACTGAATAGCTCCTGATCCTTTTTTCCTACAAACCCTTTTGAATTGCTATTGAAAACAGACACATTGACTACTGTTTACCTATTCAAAATCACAATTGACATCTTCTTGTTTCACCATTGTGTCACCTCAAGACTAGTATGTTATTTCCTCAAGTTTCTAGCTGTAGTTATGTCATCAAACAAGAAATAATAAGCTTTTACAAATGTAACTGCATTTTTAAAATGTATTAAATTAATTACATATCAAATGACATATGTACACATTTTTTATCCCTTTGAAGCCGTGTCTTCATTCAGCATCGACTTAACTATCCTCACATCCTCTTTTTTTGTTGCAGCCATATTTCTCCACCGTGGAACCTTTTAAAAAATAAAGACAAGCACAAGAGACAACCAATTATAAGCCATTATCAATCATCTGCTAACAGAGGTCCAATAAGACAACACAGAAAAACATTTGATAAACAATGCTACTCTTACTAACAATGGCCTCCAGTCTTCTTATGTCGAGGGCCTCCTTGGCGGACAGGTCAAAAGAGGTTAGTGGAATGTGTATGTATACCAATATGAACATAGTGCACATTTCCATTCAAACACACATACAGTACTTATTAGCTAGCATGATTAAAACAGAGGCTACATAGCTACATTTCAATGTGGCTAGCAAACAGCTAGGCTAAACATGATCGTTTTGGATAGCAATCTTTTTAATGTGGTAAAAAAAGTTTTTTAAACGGCTAAACAACGACATGAAAGTATTCATAAAACCTAGAGGAAAGTTAAAACGTATAGATGGTGCCAGCATAAGGGCTATGAAAGACAGGATGACAAAGGATGGAAGATCATTACATTCGGAATTGTCAAAAACAGTAGCTAACTACTTCCTGCTTTGTCTTCATCGGTGGTCACGAAAAGCCGGTGTAGTCTGACATCAGTGTTGTGACGACTTATTTACAACCAACTTCAAGTAGCACAAATCTCTACCTGATTACTACTGGAAACTACTGTTTTCCTACTGAACCCTACAAAACTTTACTTGTGTATCTTGAGTTGTGCATAAGCTACATCTTCACTACACAATCCCTACAATTCTCTACATAGTCACTACTGCACGAATAGGTTTTTGTTAAGGAATTCAATAGTACTTTTCATGAGGGCGTTATGACACCATGTAACTGTCAGTTCGGCCTTAGTAACCTGGTGTTTGCTCTGGTGCAATGTCATGGAGTCAACATATTTTTTTATATGGGGGGAGGGGTAATTCACCATTGACTGGTCAGACAGGAAGGAAGCATAAGAAAAAAAGTGTATCTTCTTTGATGGGACGTTATCATATGTTATCCTCTAGCAGTGTTGTTAAACTGTATTTGGACACACTAAACTCAGAGCTTATTGTTGTGATGTGTGTGGTATTGGCAATGGAGGTTAGCAAAGTGGTTTGCTTTGTTCCCAGAATTGGACAGAAAAATACCCTTCTCTCCTGTCATCCACTGTTGCAAAGTGGTGGCTCTTGATTGACCCCTGTCTGCGCAGTGTGACAGAAAATTATGTTGTCTCTGTCGGAACAGTAAACACACTCAACATCCAACTCCATCTCATGCCACGGATCACAGTACACTGAGTGACTCTGTTTACTATTCATCCACTTGCTATCACTTCCTTGTTTGCCTCTATTTCTCCCCCCTCTCTCTCTGTCTCTCTCCTCCTTATCTCCATCTCTTTCGCTCTATATATCTTTTTTCACACTCTCCATAGATGCAGCTCTACACTAGACACACAACATTTACCATTCATTAAGCTTGCGGGACATTCACAAAATTAATGTGTGTGTGCGTGGTCATACATTGTCCTGTCTTGGTTATCTCCATTAATTTCCTGTCCCTCATAGTTGCCCCTGGATGCAAAAGTGTTGTTTCCGCCCGGCGCCTGGTGTTGGTCTGCTTCAGCAAACATCCTCTGACGTTGATTTGACAAATTGTTTGTGTTCCAGATGCACTGAGTCCTTTGGCCCCAGGACACCGTTTGCAGAACGCAATGATTTTACCTTTGCCTTGACCAATAGCTTTGTTTGGCTTCAATCAAAGGAAGCCGACTTGTTTTGAATCAGACCCGGATGTACAGTGCCTTCCAAAAGTATTCATCCCCCTTGGCATTTTTCCTATTTGTTGCGTTACAATCTGTAATTAAAATTTCATGTAGTGGACATACCCAAAATAGTCCAAATTGGTGAAGTGAAATTTAAAAAATAACTTGTTTCAAAAAATTTAAAGAAATGGAAAATGGAAAAGTGGTCCATGCATATGTATTCACCCCTTTGCTATGAAGCCCCTAAATAAGATCTGATGCAACCAATTACCTTCAGAAGTCACATGATTAGTTAAATAATGTCCACCTGTGTGCAATCTAAGTGTCACATGATCTGTCACATGATCTCAGTAAATATACACCTGTTCTGAAAGGCCACAGTGTTTGCAACACATTTACATTTACATTTACATTTAAGTCATTTAGCAGACGCTCTTATCCAGAGCGACTTACAAATTGGTGCATTCACCTTATGATATCCAGTGGAACAACCACTTTACAATAGTGCATCTAACTCTTTTAAGGGGGGGGGTTAGAAGGATTACTTTATCCTATCCTAGGTATTCCTTAAAGAGGTGGGGTTTCAGGTGTCTCCGGAAGGTGGTGATTGACTCCGCTGACCTGGCGTCGACACACTAACACCACTAAGCAAGGGGCACCACAAAGCCAGCGGCACCACAAAGCCAGCGGCACCATGAAGACCAAGGAGCTCTCCAAACAGGTCAGGGACAAAGTTGTGGAGAAGTACAGATCAGGGTTGGGTTATAAAAAAATATCAGAAACTTTGAACATCCCACGGAGCACCGTTAAATCCATTATTAAAAAATGGAAAGAATATGGCACAACAACAAACCTGCCAAGAGCGGGCCACCCACCAAAACTCACAGACCAGGCAAGGAGGGCATTAATCAGAGAGGCAACAGAGAGACCAAAGATATCCCTGAAGGAGCTGCAAAGCTCCACAGCTGAGATTGGAGTATCTGTCCATAGGACCACTTTAAGCCGTACACTCCACAGAGCTGGGCTTTATGGAAGAGTGGCCAGAAAAAAGCCATTGCTTAAAGAAAAAAATAAGCAAACACATTTGGTGTACGCCAAAAGGCATGTGGGAGACTCTCCAAACATATGGAATAAGGTACTCTGGTCAGATGAGAATAAACTTAAGCTTTTTGGCCATCAAGGAAAACGCTATATCTGGCGCAAACCCAACACCTCTCATCACCCCGAGAACACCATCCCCCACAGTGAAGCATGGTGGTGGCAGCATTATGTTGTGGGGATGTTTTTCATCGGCAGGGACTGGGAAACTGGTCAGAATTGAAGGAATGATGGATGGGGCTAAATACAGGAACATTATTGAGAGAAACCTGTTTCAGTCTTCCAGAGATTTGGGAATGGGACAGAGGTTCACCTTCCAGCAGGACAATGACCCTAAGCATACTGCTAAAGCAACAATCGAGTGGTATAAGGGGAAACATTTACATTTCTTGTAATGGCCTAGTCAAAGCCCAGACCTCAATCCAATTGAGAATCTGTGGTATGACTTAAAAATTGCTGTACACCAGCGGAACCAATCAAACTTGAAGGATCTGGACCACTTTTGCCTTGAGTAATGGGAAAAAATCCCAGTGGCTAGATGTGCCAAGCTTATAGAGACATACCCCAAGAGACTTGCAGCTGTAATTGCTGCAAAAGGTGGCTCTACAAAGTATTGACTTGGGGGGGGGGGGTAGTTATGTACGCTCCAGTTTTCAGTTTTTTTGTCTTATTTCTTGTATGTTTCCCAATGAAAGATATTTTGCATCTTCAAAGTGATAGGCATGTTGTGTAAATCAAATGTTACAAACCCCCCATAAATGTATTTTAATTCCAGGTTGTAAGGCTACAAAATAGGGGAAATGCCAAGGGGGGTGAATACTTTTGCAAGCCACTGTCTTTTCATTGGACATCTAACATCTGATCTCCAAAGTGATCATCAGGGGGTCTGTTCAATAACTGAGCCTCGTGAATCACACTAATGCTCCCTTAAATCCCTCTGAATTACTCCACATTATTTAACCAAATGTCAACCCAGTTTGTCAGGTAATGTTATGTAAAATGGGATTTCAAGTTGTACTGGGGCTTAGGGGGGCAGTGGCTCCGGTAATCTGATACAGCCAGTGAACTAGTGGTTTAAACACTGAATCGATGCCAACGTGTCTCCAAAGTCTCATTGATTTTTCTCGTGCAGCTAAATAAGCAGTGTCTTGGTGCTGTGCCAGGATAGGGATCAAAAACTCATTTTATTCCTCCTACATGACTACATTTGACTTCTATTCACAGACAGAGAACAGGGAAGTCCCATGCCATCTTGTTATCTCTCTATAAAAGGCCATACAAGGTCATCTTGCATATGTATTTACTCTGTAACTTGTTACCATTAGATGTTGAGGAGGAATGATTGGTAAGGTGTGTTAGCTAGTAAAGGGTTGATGGTTGAATCGGAGTGTGTAGTGGGCCTTTCATGCCAGCCAGATAACACCTCTAGTTCCAGGGTGCTCTCCCAATGTTTCCCCACACTCCATGTGGAACCCTGGACCCAGTCCCTGTTCTGCTCGGCTAGCCTGGACACAAGCCCTATCAGGGTCTCATGTTTCACACCACACCAGCACCTCTTCCTCCCTCTCTGCCTGGCTGACAGAAATGTCCTCCACAGGGCTGAACATCTCCGTCACCAGGGTGGAGGTGACACCAAGGTGTGTGGACTTAATGATGGGGCTGACGTTAACAGAACAGGGCCAACTGCATCACTTCTCCAGTGCATCATCTGTTCTCCCTCTCACCTCAGCCCCCACACAGTCACAAACCTATTTATGTGGATGTGTGACTGTGAGACACGTGCCTTTGACATGTCTCACTAGCATCATCATTGACAGGTATGAAATACCTTATTATTATGTTTGTCCGTGGGAGGTTTGGCTGACAGAATACTGAACTCGGTATCCCGCCATCAGTCAGGAAGTCAATGTGTCAGATGTTTTATTCAAAACAGCTGGGTGTGTTTTTGGCACCTGGCTGGTCCATCTGACCCACATCAAACAGCCCAGACACCTGTTCTACAAAGACACTGGGCTGTTTATCTACACCTCCCCCTCAGTCTGATCAGATCAAAGGAAAAGGAAACTTTCAACCAGGGGAACATTGGCTGAGATCCAAAGTTTATTTCAAAGCATGATATCTCTTTGTGGGTCATTTGCATTGATCAAACTACTCGTTTTGTCGTTCCCTTTGGGACTAAAAGATGTATCTGTCTGTTTAGGCACCGTTGTCTGTGCTTCCATTGTCCTTGCCAATGGCAGCATTCAACTCAACTGCCACAGAACTGACAGGTCCATCTAGACAAACGTCAAAAGATACATCAAGCCTCGTCTCTCTGGCTATCTGTCTTTAGTGTCGGTGACACGAAGTGGAGAAGCCGTAAACTGATGGGCAGTGAAAATCTTAAGACCTCTCAGTTGATAATGGCTCTCTCTCTTTCTACAGTTGAGTCCATGGGGACGAATCCACACACTAGCTTTTTTTTTAGATCCGCACATCTTTTTTAATGTCCACTGTTCAAAGCAAATTGCGCTTTGAGATTTCACTTGACTTAATGGGATTTGGCCGTGAATGGCTGTGTCCCCGCCACATTCAAAGTCTAACGTTCCTTTTTAAATCAAGTGGTTCATGTGCGGAGACTGGGAGCTCATCAGGACGCCTTCTGTCCTGTTGCATCCTTTTGATCACAGTGGCAACAACAGAGAAAATCATCTGTCTCATGGTAGTCAGATCATGTTGTGACCTAGAAATGAATAAACACTGCAGCATAGAAACACACTTTACGCACATCATTACGCTGACAAATAACCTTAATGTGGATACATACTGTGAATAATGCCACGTCATTGGGGACTTCAGAGGAGAATCAATGCTACTCAAAGGCACTTGGCCCAATATTCCAAAGATGCAGGATACTCTTACCCAGAATATTATGATAGAAATGTCACAATATCCATGTGAGAGAGGGGCTGGGTAAATGTGAGAGCCATGTCAGAGTTTGAAGTACAGCATGTCCCCCCAGAGCAGGGTGCTCCTCTTCCTCTCATTTCCTTCCTGACTTTAGGGGACAGCATGGCAGCAAGGAGAGGAGGGAGAGCAGGGTGTGTATATTTACAGACTTACAGTGTCATGGGTAAAGGACTGTCACAAAACTAGACATGCTCAAGTCTGTCCAATACAGTATGCCACCATACATCTCAAAAATACCACCAACTAGATAGGTGAAAAGTTAGCTTGGCCTATGACAATTTAGTCAAGCATGTGTTCTTACGTGTGCACGTGTGTGTGTGTGTGTGTGTGTGTGTGTGTGTGTGTGTGTGTGTGTGTGTGTGTGTGTGTGTGTGTGTGTGTGTGTGTGTGTGTGTGTGTGTGTGTGTGTGTGTGTGTGTGTGTGTGTGTGTGTGTGTGTGTGTGTGTGTGTGTGTGTGTGTGTGTGTGTGTGTGTGTGTGTGTGTGTGTGTGTACCCATGTCAAGCATATTAGTATCGAGTGAACCTTTGAGTTAGATACGCCTGTGGAAAGGGTAAACCCTCAATGTAGATTAACACCACTTGTTCTTGCTGCCGAGGATCATTTGTGAGTTTTAATAAAACCAAGCCCCTCCTTTTGAAGATAATTAAACCTCCAAATCAGAACTCCTTAAAAGGAGAGCATAGAGAGGGACCATCCAGCGAATGTTCCCTATAATGAATTATGGTGTACAAATACACATTTGCATAACAAGCCCATCTGCTGAGACTATAAAGTCTTGGGGGGAAAAGTGTTCATAAGAAGAAGACATCAAGGACTTTACTGGACTTTGACAATCAGTTTTTGTTTAACAAAGTCAATGTTTTCTAAGACAATTTTTTACAAATAGACCAGACAACACACCGACCACGTCCACGGTCGTGGAGACACAAACGGACCCCTATCTTCCTAATAATGTGCTGTAAAATTAGTTCCTCCCTTAGTGTCTGCGGTAGCTGCTAAGGTTAGCTACCTGGCTTTACAGGTATTAAGGGGGCATTGAGCATTTAATATGAAATCAGAGCAGTTTAATGGCATCCGGGACCTTTAGCCTCGTCAATTTGAATTCCGGGCATAAACATCATTCATCCATCTACGGTAATGGAATTCTACTAGTGTTGTACTAGTCACCATCCTACCAGCCCTATTCACCCCCATACTTCTATATAATGGACTGTGGCTTTATTCTATGTAGTTCCTCACCTACAGCCATGTTAATGACTTTCCCTCTATATCATGGAAATGTTCCTACGTTCATTAAAGCTACAATCCACTGTTGAAACAATAACAAAGCAAGGACCCCATGTCTGTTTTTGGTAAAAATCTGAGGGATGGGCCTGGAAAAATGTAATCACTCTCAAATTCATAGACTGAGAATGGATGCAAGGACTGACCATTGCTGATATCAAAGTTCTAGTTTTAACCATGTTTTGAGGCTATACAGTCTTAGTTCACAAACATTGGAGTTAAACAAGCTTATATTTTGTGTTCTGATGGGGTACGACAGTCTAACTAAGCTCACAAAGCATTTCTATTTTGTTCAAGAATCAATGGGTATACAGTTGAAGTCGGAAGTTTACATACACTTAGGTTGGAGTCATTAAAACGAGTTTTTCAACCACTCCACAAATTTCTTGTTAACAAACTGTAGTTTTGTCAAGTCGGTTAGGACATCTACTTTGTGCATGACACAAGTCATTTTTCCAACAATTGTTAACAGACAGATAATTTCACTTATAATTCCCTTTATCACAATTCCAGTAGGTCAGAAGTTTACATACTCTAAGTTGACTGTGCCTTTAAACAGCTTGGAAAATTCCAGAAAATTATGTCATGGCGTTAGAAGCTTCTGATAGGCTAATTGACATCATTTGAGTGTCCTCTGTTCTGATGAAACAAAAATAGAACTGTTTGGCCATAATGACCATCGTTATGTTTGGAGGAAAAAGGGGGATGCTTGCAAGCCGAAGAACACCATCCCAACCGTGAAGCACGAGGGTGGCAGCATCATGTTGTGGGGGTGATTTTCTGCAGGAGGGCCTGGTGCACTTCACAAAGTAGATGGCATCATGAGGAGGGGAAAATATGTGGATATATTGAAGCAACATCTCAAGACATCAGTCAGGAAGTTAAAGCTTGGTCGCAAATGGGTCTTCTACATGAACAATGACCCCAAGCATACTTCCAAAGTTGTGGCAAAATGGCTTAAAGACAAGAAAGTCAAGATATTGGAATGGCCATCACAAATCCCTGACCTCAATCCCATAGAAAATTTGAAAAAGTGTGTGCGAGCAAGGAGGCCTACAAACCTGACTCAGTTACACCAGCTCTGTCAGGAGGAATGGGCCGAAATTCACCCAACTTATTGTGGGAAGCTTGCGGAACCCGAAACGTTTGACCCAAAGTTAAACAATTTAAAGGCAATGCTACCAAATACTAATTGAGTGTATGTAAACTTCTGACCCACTGGGAATGTGATGAAAGAAATAAAAGCTGAAATAAATCATTCTCTCTACTATTATTCTGACATTTCACATTCTTAAAATAAAGTGGTGATCCTAACTGACCTAAGACAGGGCATTTTTGCTAAGATTAAATGTCAGGAATTGTGAAAAACTGAGTTTAAATTTATTTGGCTAAGGTGTTTGTAAACTTCCGACTTCAACTGTTTAACATACATGTTTAAGTCCACAAATGCAATCATTGGTCCAGTCGTTGGCAAAAAGGGGCCCTGCCAAAAGTGAGGAGTTGAATGGGAGTTGGTGGGGGAATAGAAGAGTGCTTATGAGGAAGCTATAATTAGATTAGAAAACGTTATTGTCCATTAAGTTTGCACAGAGTGGGAAATAGTCTTTAGCGCTCTGTCTTACAAACAGACAAAAGAACAGACATAAAAACATAGTCATTACACACATTGAGCATTTCCATGTCAATTCATCAGTCTTATTAAGGATTGTCACTGCAGAGAGGGTGAAGGATTTATTAAAACCGTTCTTCTGTGCGGGTGGCACCTTCAGTCTCCGGCTGGACGGCAGGCAGCATATGGAAGGATGTGTACAGTGCGTGGGTGTTGTCGTTGAAGACCTGGACGGCAGGCAGCATATGGAAGGATGTGTACAGTGCGTGGGTGTTGTCGTTGAAGACCTGGACGGCAGCCAGCATATGGAAGGATGTGTACAGTGCGTGGGTGTTGTCGCTGAAGACCTGGAGTGCATTCCTTGTAATTGTTCTGTGTGTAGAGTTCTGGGAGTGGTGGCTGTTTGCTTCCGACTATTGCACTGGCCTGATTGACAACATGTTCCAGTTGAACTACACGGCGGAGGGTTTGATTAGCTTTTTATCTACTGGCCGGGCTCTCCCGGATGCTGTGTGGAGATGGATGGGCTGCTGAGGACTGACGTTGTTTATTTAGTCGGTGTGCTCCGGTGGAAGAACGTGTCAGGCGCCGACGCAGACTCGCCTCAGATAAGGTGAGCAACAGGCTCACACCTCACCCCTCCTTAATGGCCCTTGGACTCGCAGCCCCTCCTGGTACTTGGAACATGATTGATTTTTATGCATTTCAAATGAGCCGTTACCAGGGCCCAGGGTCTCTTTCGGGACAGCGAGTGGAGAGGAGAAACATTTTTATTCCCATACTCTTTTGAGGTCCGATATCTGGTCTGTGTTGAATTTCCTGACCTTCTGTATTGGCTTCTCCTAAAATCAGAGGTGAGTCTGTCAGTCAACTGACCCAGACAAGCAGACAGGCTGCCTCTGGTCCTAGTGAGATACTCTTGATGAGAAATTATAATCCTGCAAATCGATCCGTTTACACCTGGGAAATGTATAGATTTTTCTCCATAAACTATAACCTTCGGACAAATCTGTGTTTCACCATAAATATGTACAACCGTTATCTTTGCTAGCATGAAGGTAAGCATACAAACTAAGCTAAATATTTCCTCTACAGGCCAAGGTCACCTTGAGGGTCCAGTACTAGCATCTACAATTCTCAGCCAGCAGCTATACTGTATATGGCATGATGTCAATATCTTTACTCCTCCAGATTTGGCAGTGTACTTTAGTTTGGTTTCAGAAGCTACTGGCAGGGCATAACATGACAACATGATGTCCTTTGACCTGACAATGACTCCTCCAGTAGCTCCTAGGTAGAGAGAAGGAGTGTAGTTTCTAGTAGCCATTAAAGACGTACAGAGACACATCTGACTCATCTTGCCCAAAACACTCGAGTGATTTCAGAGATGGCTTTCAGTCCCTCCGTCTGTCCCTTGCTAATCCACCCGTATCTCACAGCATTGTACTCTCATCTCTCAATTTCCCTCTTTTGTTTTGTTTCTGACCGAAGATGCCTGTTTTGTTTTCTGCCCCAGTGAAGTCATGCGATAAAACAAAGCAAGACCCAGCAGAGATTAAGATAGGAAACAGTGGAGATAGAGACAGGATATTGGTGGAAATAATGCCAGAAAGGGGTCTGTGTTCTGTGGTGCATTCCCCTCACTTAGAACTAAAAAGCTGTCTTGTTCGACAAGCAGGCACGCACTAAACAAAGACCAGAGCTGAATTACCGTGGCTAATATATCCCAATGTTCCCAAAATGGTCCTAAGCTTTGGCAGAGTGTATGCTGCTGTTGGGCTAATAGGACTTGATGAAAGTCAATGCCCGGGCCGTCTCCCTACCCACATAGATTTAATGGATGGGGAAGCACAGGATTTTATGTAGGCAAAGTGGATATGGATTGATACTGTATATTCAGACTGGGGACTAATGCAGAGACAGAGCAGAGGAGAGGTGTATTAATCTGTGATCGCTGCCATGGGTTATAGAGCTATTTATAATTCCTGGGAAGCAATCAATTCTGTGTCGCAGGCAGCGGAGTGGTGAGTGCTCAGGGTATAATTCACAGGGTGTTGGTTTGACTCTGTTTTGATAGACTACACTTTTCACCCTCTCTCTGAAAAAGGTGGTGAGTTTCCTAGAAAAGACATGAGCCCTCAGCCTGTCTGCACTTATCAGACACATTTTCAAGGTGTCTGCCTCTGGTTTCACCCCATACAGGAGAGATTGAGAAATGTTAAATAAGGATCTCATGTTCTATTCATATCTAGGTGAGTAGGTTTAAGGGTGTGTCTTGTGTCAAATAATAACAATATCACATTCGCACTAGTTCCCTCATGCTGTCCTTAGACAACATGAAATAAACATTTACCATTAGATAAATATTTACCATACCTCCTTACACTTACTACCCCAGGAGGGAGAAATTATACTTTAAATGGTCTGTGGTCTCCATTTGATTTGGCTTAATGGGCCGAGTCCCTTCACATAATGGCCTCAATTGCTCTCCTTGCTGTTATTATTGCAAATTGTGTTGTTTTTATCACTAAAATGACAATGGCATCAACAACAAGCACCTCTCTGGCTGGCCCTGCCACTAGAGCCGTACTTGACTTTAGCATTGGGAATCATCAGAGTGCAAGGACATGCTAGCCTCTTTAGGGCATGTGAGGCTACCCTGTCCCTGAAGGCTGTGTGTCAAAATGTTACAGCCCTTCTCGTTCACTCTAAATAAACAAAGGGGAAACGGCCCTCCAGTTTTGGGGCAGCTGTCAGACAATCTACCATTGGTGCACTCTGTCCTTCTTGACCAAGGTATCATCCCATACAATCCATCCACAGAGAGAGATAGCCACAACAATCATGTTTCCCATCTAAAGAGTCTTGGGAAACCTGACTAAATGGGTTTTTAGAGCAGAGCCCAGCTAGCACATTGGGCTCAAAGAAACATATGTTTCTCAGAACGTTATGGGATGGCTGGGAGTAGATCAGGGTGGGAGAAAAATAATGGCCTCCTCCTAGGAAACTTTTAAAGGCTGTTGACCTGCTCTGTGTTGGAAGACTGCTTCCTCTTCTACTGTACACTGCTTTCTCTTTACTATCTCAAACATATCCTTATTGTCAATGTTCCAGGTGAATGGAATAAAGCGGAGTCAGGCGCAGGACACAGGTATGAGTAAAGCCACGATATTTACTCAATATCAACAATAATCCAACAAGGATAAACATAAACAATCCAGAACATGTACACGGAACCACTTGACAAAAACAATCACGCACAAAACAAAAGGGGAAGCCAGAGGGTTAAATAAGGAACGTGATTATGGAATGGAAACCAGGTGTGTACAATGAAGACAAAACAAAATTAAAATGAAACATGGATCGGTGGTGACTAGAAAGCCGGTGACGTCGACCGCCGAACGCCGCCCGAACAAGGAGAGGGACCAACTTCGGCGGAAGTCGTGACACTTATGTCCTTGTTTCACGTCGGTATTAAGAGAGGCGCAGGAATGCGTAATAGTTTTTTCTTGTTAAGCCCCAAATTACGACGTGCCGTGTAAAGGCACGGGGACGAAGACCAAACAAACAAGTAACAAAAACACAGGGTTGAAACCCAAACAAAAGAGCGAGGAGTACCTCGAATAAATAACACAAGCGCACAATGATTATCACACGGGACGAGACCCGTAATCAGCTGCACAATCCACAAGGGCACAAAAGCCCAAAACACACAGCTCAGGTACTCACACTCACGCACCAAAGGACATTGTAACAATAATCGACAGCACCACGGTGAACAAAGGGCACATATATACAAATACAATCAGGGGGAATAGGGACCATGTGTGCTCAATTAAAGTTCGGATTTCGGTATTTAAGCCGTTCATCCTCAGTCCCAGCAAATAGGATATGTACATCTGCTTAAATTTTCTTCAAGTAACTAGCTATATAGGCTAGATGTGACACTGCAGTCCTAAATTAGGTCACCATTGCCCTTGATTCTAAGCAATGTTGTACTGCTATTTTTATTGACTTGGCCAAAGCTTTTGATACGGTAGACCATTCCATTCTTGTGGGTCGGCTAAGGAGCATTGGTGTCTCTGAGGGGTCTTTGGCCTGGTTTGCTAACTACCTCTCTCAAAGAGTGCAGTGTATAAAGCTAGAACATCTGTTGTCTCAGCCACTGCCTGTCACCAAGGGAGTACCCCAAGGCTCAATCCTAGGCCCCACACTCTTCTCAATTTATACTGAACAAAAATATAAAGGCAACATGTAAAGTGTTCAAATAAAAGATCCCACAAAAAAGCGTATTTCTCTCAAATGCTGTGCATATTTTTTGTTTACTATCCTGTTAGTAAGCATTTCTCCTTTGACAACATAATCCATCCACCTGACAGGTGTGGCATATCAAGAAGCTGATTAAACAGCATGATCATTACAAAGGTGCACCTTGTGCTGGGGACAATACAAGGCCACTCTAAAATGTGACATTTTGTCACACAACACAATGCCACAGACGTCTGAAGTTTTTAGGGAGTGTGCAATTGGCATGCTGAGTGTAGGAATGTCCATCAGAGCTGTTGCCAGAGAATTTAATGTTAATTTCTCTACCATAAGCCACCTCCAATGTCTTATAGAATTTGGCAGTACGTCCAACCGGCCACACAACTGCAGACAACGTGTATGGCGTTGTGTGGGCGAGCGGTTTGCTGATGTCAACGTTGTGAACAGAGTGCCCCATGGTGGCGGTGGAGTTATGGTACGGGCATGCATTAGCTACAGACAACGAACACAATGGTATTTTACTGATGGCAATTTGAATGCACAGAAATACTGTGACGAGATCCTGAGTCCCATTGTGAGGCCCCCTTTTTTTAAGGTATCTATGACCAGCAGATGCATATCTGTATTCCCAGTCATGTGAAATACTACATAGATTAGGACCTATTGAATTTCTTTCAATTGACAGATTTTTGATTTTTGTTCAGTATACATCAACAACATAGCTCAGGCAGTCTTGTCCATTTAGTATATGCAGATGATACAGTCTTATGCTTAGCTGGTCCCTCCCTGGATTTTGTGGTAAATGTTCTACAAGGAAGCTTTCTTAGTGTCCAACAAGCTTCTCTCCCCTCAACCTTGTTCTGAACACCACCAGAACAAAGGTCATGTGGCTTGGTAAGAAGAATGCCCCTCTCCCCACCGGTGTGATTACTACCTCTGAGGGTTTAGAGCTTGAGGTACTCACCTCATACAAGCACTTGGGAGTATGGTTAGATAGATGGTTCACTGTCCTTCTCTCAGCACATATCAAAGCTGCAGGCTAAGGTTAAATCTAGACTTGGTTTCCTCTATCATTATTGCTCGTCTTTCACCCCAGCTGCCAAACGAACCCTGATTCAGATGACCATTCTACCCATTTTAGATTACGGAGACGTAATTTATAAATCGTCAGGTAATGGTGCTCTCGAGCGACTCTTTACCATTTGGCCATCAGATCTGCCCCCAATGCTTCTTATACTGTAGGACACATCACTGCACTCTATTCTCTGGTCATCTCTGTATACCTGACGCAAGACCCACTGGTTGATGTTTATTTATAAAACCCTCTTAGGCCTCCCTCCCCTCTATCTAAGATACCTACTGCAGCTCTCATCCTCCACAACACCCGTTCTGCCAGTCGCATTCTGTTAAAGGTCCCCAAAGCACACACATCCCTTGGTCGCTCTTCTTTTCAGTTTGCTGCAGCTAGCGACTGGAACGAGCTGCAAAAAACTCCTTAAACTGGACAGTTTTATCTCCATCTCTTCATTCGAAGACTAAATCCTGGGCACTCTTACTGACACAACGTGCTTCGCGTGATTATTGTTGTCTCAACCTTCTTGCCCTTTGTGCTGTTGTCTGTGCCTAACAATGTACGTACCATGTTTTGTGGTGCTGCCATGTTGTGTCGCTACCGTGTTGTTGTTGCTAACATGCTGTGTTGTCATGTGTTGCTGCCATGGTGTGCTGTTGTCTTAGGTCTCTCTTTATGTAGTGTTGTGGTGTCTCTCTTGTCATGATGTGTGTTTTGTCCTACATTTGTATTTTTAATCCCAGCCCCCGTCCCCGCAGGAGACCTTTTGCATCTTGGTACGCAGTCATTGTAAATAAGAATTTGTTAACTGACTTGCCTAGTTAAATAAAGATTAAATAAATAAATAAAATAGTAGTTAATGATAAAAATCCAAAATATATAGTCTTTGTGTCCCAGATGCTCTGTTCCTCCCACCCTGGCTAATAAACACAACGCATGCACATTGTTGTCATAGTCTGTTTGATGATGAGGGATGTGCCAACCTTAATGAGCACTTCAGAGAGAGAGACACATTTCCTGTCGGTAGCCCACTTTTGGTGCCCTGAAACTTTCTACCTCAGCAGTAGACGTCCCTACCAAGCACTGTAGGAATGAAAAGGTCCAAGATGAGCGGCAGGACTGGAGCATGGGCCTGCACATGACATAGGGTTCATCCCTGCAGGTCATCACACCCAACTCACTTAGGTGACTCACTGCCGTACAATAGAATCCATCCTTCAACTCCCATCCTAAATAGCTGTTAATGGTGTTTTTCAATTTGCTGTTGTATATTGTCCAGAGACTGGACGCCTGGACATGTAATATTCATCAGAATAACGTGCCTCTGACACTTGGATAACCACATGAATAATGAAAAAGGGCACAGGCTACAACATAAACATACTGATGGATGCATTATGGAATATGGGATGCGTTGAGGAATAGAATGCATCGCCATAGAAAATCATTGTGGATGAATGACTTGATAATTGAATGTAAACGCGTGTCATTTAGTCGCTGTAGGGAAGACTCAACCTAGGAAGAGTCCCAGATAGTATATATGGTTGTTCACCCAAGCATACATCATCTTTTGGCATGATGAGATCCTCTGTACTGTCCTGTACACTTGTTAAGAGATAAGAAATGAGTCCAGCAAAGTTGAACCACGTGGCCCTATACTAAGAGGGCTGGATTGATGCGATGGTCACCCTGGTCATTCTTATGACAGTTACCCTGACCTGTCACCATTCATATCTCAGGGTGGTGGCGTGACCTTCCTGACGCAGAGGCCAGGCTTGTGACGGAAGACAGGGGTGCAGGAGGTGGGGTCTGGGGACTGTCCAAAACCCCTGTGCACTCCTCCCTCCTCCCTCCAGCCCCCTGCTCTGCCGTTGGCTCCAGTGTGAGTAGTGAAAGGTCATCCTCTGCTGTCCTGTATTATCTGCCCTTTCTGTTCAGCCAAGATCCCCCACTGCTCTCCAGCCTGCTGTCTCTGTGCCTCTCTGTGCCCTGCAACACACAGCCTCCACCAGTCAGACATGAGATTAAAACACTGTCTGTCTGTCTGTCTGTCTGTCTGTCTGTCTGTCTGTCTGTCTGTCTGTCTGTCTGTCTGTCTGTCTGTCTGTCTGTCTGTCTGTCTGTCTGTCTGTCTGTCTGTCTGTCTGTCTGTCTGTCTGTCTGTCTGTCTGTCTGTCTGTCTGTCTGTGTCTGTCTGTCTGTCTGTCTGTCTGTCTGTCTGTCTGTCTGTCTGTCTGTCTGTCTGTCTGTCTGTCTGTCTGTCTGTCTGTCTGTCTGTCTGTCTGTCTGTCTGTCTGTCTGTCTGTCTGTCTGTCTGTCTGTCTGTCTGTCTGTCTGTCTGTCTGTCTGTCTGTCTGTCTGTCTGTCTGTCTGTCTGTCTGTCTGTCTGTCTGTCTGTCTGTCTGTCTGTCTGTCTGTCTGTCTGCACACTGTCCTACTGTCCATCCTTCTGTCTTTCTGTCTCTCTATGCTCTGCACCACACAGCCTCTTCCAGGCAGAGACGAGATTAAACACTGTCTGTCTGTCTGCACACTGTCCTTCTGTCCGTCCTTCTGTCTCTCTGTTTTCTGCACCACATAGCCTCCACCAGGCAGAGATTAGATTGAACCCTGTTTTCTGCACACTGTCCTTCTCTCTCTGGTTATAATTTCCAGTTTTAAACAAACATGGAGCCTCTCTAATTACCTCTGAGCCTGATTAGCAGTGTTGGACCATGGAAAATACTTTAATTACTTCCAGGTTGGCATCCGCTATATGTCTCAATGGCAAGGACTCTGGCTCTCTTTGTATCTCTCTTTCTTACCTCTTTTCTTACCTCCCGTTTTATTCCCCCCCATTATCTATCTCTACCCCCCTCTCTCGCTCCCTCCAGTTTTCTGGTGATCATTTTATGAAGTATTATCACAATGGGGCTGCCAAAGGCTTACAGTGATCAGGATGTGTCTAGCTACCACACAGAACACAACATGACAGGCTTCCAGGCACTGAATGTCCTATCCATGTTTTTGGCAGCGGTACAAATTTTTGGCAAGATTAAGTCTGATTAATTACTTGCAGTCCTTAGTTTAACACCAATAGTCACTTGACACAAAATGACAGCACAGTAAGAGACTGTAACTGTTCACAGGTCCTTAGTCTGATTGCACATTTCTTGAAAATTAATCCATGTTAACAGTCGAAACAATAACAGAGTTATTCCCAATGTGAAAGAATGGTTACATAGATTAGTCTGTAATCACCTCTCTCCAGGCATACATGTGTTGCTTTCTTACTAATGTAATCATGCTGCTTGAACTCATTTGTTTGCAAAAAGTTTTTTTCTACTTAAACCAAATTGTTATGATAAATATTGAAAAGAAAACAATTCAAGTATGAAAATAATGTGTTGCAATCGCTGGTGGTCATAAAGTAGCAGTTTCCCTCTCTCTGATCCGTGATTATGCATGTAACTGGCACAGAGTGAGTTATTTATATTTTGGAGTGTGTCGCCCCACTGCCATGATGTATCGCCTGATTGCCACAACTGTTTTTCTGGGTCAGACAGAGCATGCGCACGCGCGCACACACGCGAACAAAGAGTATATTTCTCACCTCGATGCTCCTCTTCCTCCTCATCTAAATATAAACGTGACTAACGGCGGGGCGATAGCGATCACCCTCAGTCAAGATGGCGACCCCCCCCCCCCTTCAGCAGTCCCTCACACGGCCTAGCAGGGCTGTATTTCATTTGTTAGATCCATGTTGTTTTCTAACCGGCATTAAGCAGTGCAGTGTGTAAAGCACCAAGTCCCAATTACACCTGAGCATTTTGTGTCTCTCCACCAATGGCAGACAGATAATTATCGTTGTCTGTGAATAATGCATAAGTAATAAACGTGGTGCTGCCAGCTATCGTTTGCTTCTTTCAGTGCCCCCAGAGGAACCTGTCAGATGGGTGCTCGCCTGGCGGCTGCCTGCATTGCCATGCTGGAGCTTGGCATGGCCCCCACCCACCCCACTCTTTCTGTCCCTCTGTCACTCTGTCCCTCTGTCCTCATACACTAGATGGCACAAAGGCAACAGAGCAGAGGTGCACTATAATCTATTTAACAGTGGGCGTACACATTACGGCAGCCAAAATGTCTATTACCTTGTAGTCGAGATCAATATGACAAATGACTGGGGAAAATAGAACGTGGACTCATGTAGTACATGAGGCAATTCAAGCACTGCGTATGTGCCATGGAAAGGCAGCAATGCTTTGTATTTGTCATCAGGTTCTCGCACATAGACCTAGAAATTCTACTCACATACTCCTTCTCATTGTAATTATTGTGGGCATTCTGGTGATCACCTGTACCAGTGAGTGTAGTTAATGACTGTTGACTCATGCTTGTTCTGTCTCTTTAGAAAACTAGCAAGAGCAATTGCGAGTAATTTAGCATCAAATCAAATGATGACAGTTTGAATAGGATGAAATCACATTTACCTACAATGTGTTAACACACCATCTGTAATTGAATTTCAATAACAATACCGAAACAAGCCAAGACTCATGGCAGAAAGCAGTAGGTGTAAAACATGCTTTCGTGACTGCACACTACAGTGTATGATAAATCACTTCCTGTTTGTCATAAACATACTGAATGTGACCTCCACCTAATCCCTAACGTGACCATATTATTTTAGGTACCAGGGACAATATTAGGAACGTCTTCCTTGAGATGAGTAAATGGCATTCCCGCCGAGTCTCATCCGGCACGGGCTCATCACGGCCTTCCCTGTCACCACGGCTACCGGCGTTTGTCACCCATATCAATCATCCCACCTCTGCTGCAGCCGCCTCATCGGTCATTGTTTCAACGTTGAGATTTTTTTCTTGCCGTCTTCATCATCCATCACACTCAGAGGAGCTTTCCTCCTCCTCTCCAGCTCACAAGTACAGAGAAGATAAAAGGAGGAACTTCTCTTTCACTACTTCTCCATACTTCTGCATAGTTCTCTCTTTTATATTTTTCGTACTGTAGGCTGTCTTTGTTTTTCTCCTTTGCGCTCTTTCTCTCCCCATTGGGAGTCCAAGTGTTAACTATTTTGATCACTTAAATAGCGTTTTGCTCAACACACATGGGAAATGGACTCTTGTCACTTTTAGTAAGGCGATTCAGGTAGACGCAATATGTTGTTCCTCTCTCTACCTCCCCTCTCGTCTCTCTCTGGGGTGAGGTGTGCTTATTTCCTGTCCTGGCAGAGGGAACCGGCCCCTGAGGGGACGATCGAAGCGGGGGGAGAATTAAGCCTCAGTGTCCCCTGTCACTTTGGGTTTCAAGACCTTACATTACTGTTAACGTAGTGGGGCTTCAATGGAGGAGCCTGCGTGGGATATTAGGGCTCTAGGGGCACAACTTCAATTGGTTATTGATTTCAGATCTTAATGAAAAAATACAACTTTACTTTGGGCTTATCAAGCTGCGAAAACTAGATATCCACAATATTACAGTTTATATTGCGGATATTGGCTGCTCTTTTCGTGTAGGATTAAATTCTTTCTGTCTTATTTTCTGCCGGTTCAATCAAGGGAACAGTCTGCAGATATTAAATGTGTCAGCAAATGCAAGCCCTGACCTGGATCAGATTAGAAAATCACAACGATGATGTTGAGGATAGAGTGGGTGATGAAAGTTCCTATTTTTCTCCATTACAAACCATTTTGGTTGCTTCCTGGTTGTCGTCAGGGCCAGTCAGCGCATTTGTGATTAGCCAATCACAACCATTTATTTCGCCCTGTGTTTGTGTATCTATCTCAACAGGTTTTAACCCTTTGAAGAAAATGGTCTCTCAACCTGAACCGTCTCTGTAAATCAGAACAGTCCAAGAAATAGGTTGAGGTGTTGTTTCATTGGGAAAACGCTCAGTGGTATAGCACTCAGGGGAGGACATGGAAGAAACCATTGACATACCTGCCGTGGTAAGGCCTTGATTTTAGCTCTCCTTTTTGGCATGATTGAAGTCTTTCCACAAGGACCACTGAGACAGTTACAAACACAACAGAGCCCTGACCAATCCTACAACGTCCTTCTTTAACTGTGGCATTAGTACCATGGCTGGTTGTGTCTACTGCTTTGTGGGAATATATAAGTTGACTGTTCAGTGAACAGAACTTAGACAAAACAGCATAGAGTTCATCAATACAGTACAAGACACAGACAAAATGTATGTGTGGATGTTGAGGATTGGTGTGTGTGTGTACAGTATTAGTGTACAGTATGTGTATGAGGTTTGCAAGTTTGTGTGAAAACTTGAGGAAACCTGCAACGTGATATAAGATGGTTACACAACTGCAAGACGTGGTTGTTGAATATGCATACACAGCACTCTCCCACCTCCCACTTACCTACTTTTTACACCCCCCACCCCCCAGCGCAATCTTCACATGCAAATGCCCCAGTCTGTGGGTGGGCTGTTGCTGTGGCAAACCCGGGAACAGAAATTACATTTGCATGTGATTGAGGAGGACCGGGTTCTCAGTAGGACTGCGTCACAGTAAATAAGGACAGTCAGAGGGGGTCATGATTGC
This sequence comes from Salvelinus alpinus, assembly GCF_045679555.1. Lineage (NCBI taxonomy): Eukaryota > Metazoa > Chordata > Actinopteri > Salmoniformes > Salmonidae > Salvelinus > Salvelinus alpinus. The sequence goes on from NC_092122.1 coordinate 14,343,902, forward strand.
ACACTTTCCTGGTGCACTTCAAAGCACTCAAAAGTATAGCTTCCCTCCCCGCCCGTGAAGGGGGCGGCTCCGCCATCGTTTTAGGGCCGTCTCTGAGCTGTCACCCACTGGAGTTAACTTCTGAAACTGCAATTTTAGGGTAACTCAGCGGGTAACACAGCCTCTGGTATGGTTGTGAAGTACAGTATTGTGGTTGTGACATGGGTATTTTATGTCTTGATATTAGTATGACTCGTCATTGGTCTTGTCACGCCCTGACCGTAGAGAGCTTTTTATGTCTCTATTTTGGTTTAGTCAGGGTGTGATTTGGGTGGGCATTCTATATTCCTTTTTCTATGATTTGTATTTCTGTGTGTTTGGCCGGGTGTGGTTCTCAATCAGAGGCAGCTGTCTATCGTTGTCTCTGATTGAGAACCATACTTAGGTAGCCTTTTCCCACCTGTATTTGTGGGTAGTTGTCTATGTGTAGTTGCATGTCAGCACTAGTTGTTTATAGCTTCATGTTCGTTTTGTTATTTTGTTAGTTTGTTTAAGTGTTCTTCGTTTAATAAAGAAGAATGTATTCCAATCACGCTGCGCCTTGGTCTCACCGTTATGACGAACGTGACAGGTCTAAACTACCTGAAATGGCCATGGTGTGCATTTTGATAGAAAACACGGTGGAAAATTCTAACAGAGGTTTTGAAAAGGTGAACTGTAATGTGGTGAAAGTGGCAATGAACACTTTATGATTAGACCATTATTAGGATAGGAAATAAATCAACTAGCTACTTATATCGCGTAAAGGACCAATGCAGTCAAAAACATAATTTTTCTGTGTTTTGTATACACTATGAGGTAGGAATAAAAATGAAATTGTGAAAATGATAATACCCTTTTAGTGTAAGAGCTGTTTGAAATGGTGTACATATCCCATAAAAGTTGAGCTATCTTGCAACTATTAACTTTGATGGAAAACTTAACAAAATTGAATTTTGAAACCGTGGAGAGGGAACCATCTATTAATTTACTGGAAGATTACCCTGATTAATTATTTCATGATATCGTGGTTCACATATTTACTACGACTCAAGGAGAATCCCTTTTTCAAATCATATGAGATAAAAAATATTTCACTTTATTTGGAATGGAAAACCAGATAAAGTTAATTTCTTGTCAATATGGGGGCGCTGTTTTCACTTTGTAAAAATTCGTTCCCAAATTAAACTGCCTTGTACTCAATTCTTGCTCGTACAATATGCATATTCTTATTACTATTGGATAGAAAACACTCTCTAGTTTCTAAAACCGTTTGAATTATATCTGTGAGTAAAACAGAACTCAAGTTGCAGCTAACTTCCTGTCAGGAAGTGAGAAATCTGAAATCGGGCACTCTGTTCCAGGGTCAGTTTATTAATTTGCATGTAATCTATGAGTTGATATGCACTGCATACAATTTCCCCTAGATGTCAGTAAGCAGTGAGAATTGGAATGGGGTTGCTAGGTAGATCTGAGGCCGTATAAAGGCTCTTGGAACGTGGGGTGCACTCTTTTCAACGTTCGTCATGGCGCAAGACAGACCTCAGGATGGCATTCTGAAAAGCTCTCGTTATAGGCCTTAGATATATCCGGCTCTGATTTTATTCAATATAGGTGTTAAAAACATCATAATGTAGTTATTTTAAACCGAGTTATATCAGTTTATATCAGTATATTGCGATTTTCTGAATTTTCTTTGTGCTGCGTTATGAAGAGTTGGACACGTCTGGGCCACATAGCTAATGTTTGCTGCTAATTCCTAAGTTGAAGACGACAATCTACAACCGAGCAACGATGATTCTGGACAAAGGACAACTTGCACAAGATTCTGATGGAAGCTCATCAAAAAGTAAGAACTATTTATGATGTTAATTCGTTGTTCTGTTGAAAAATGTTACACTACTATTCCGCCATTAATTTCGGTGCGGTCTCGCTTTAACGCATGTCGTAGTAACGTTAATTTAAAAAATCTAACACAGCGGTTGCATTAAGAACTAATGTATCTTTCATTTGCTGTCCAACCTGTATTTTTTAGTCAAGTTTATGATTAGTTATTGATTAGATTAGGTGCCTCTCCCAAGATTTCTCCCGACATTTTGTTGGCAGCTTGGCTACTATTCTCATTGTATAACCACGATTTGTGCCGCTAAATATGCACATTTTCGAACAAACAATATATGTATTGTGTAATATGATGTTATAGGACTGTCATCTGATGAAGTTTTGAGAAGGTTAGTGAAAAATGTAATATCTTTTGCTGTAATACCAATGCTGCTGTGTGGTTGGCTATTGTAGTAAGCTAATATAATGCTAAATTGTGTTTTCGCTGTAAAACACTTAAAGAATCTGAAATATTGGCTGGATTCACAAGATCTTTGTCTTTCATTTGCTGTACGCTGTGTATTTTTCATAAATGTTTTATGATGAGTATTTAGGTAATTCACGTTGCTCTCTTGAGTTATTCTAGTTGCTTTGGTGAGAGTTGTGATGGTGGCTGCAATGTAAAACTATGATTTATACCTGAAATATGCACATTTTTCGAACAAAACATATGCTATACAATAAATATGTTATCAGACTGTCATCTGATGAAGTTGTTTCTTGGTTAGTGACTATTTATATCTTTATTTGGTCGAATTTGTGATAGCTACCTATGCAGGAAAGAAATGGTGGGGAAAAAAAGTTCTGTCTTTTGCTATGGTGGTTAGCTAATAGAAATACATATTGTGTCTTCCCTGTAAAACATTTAAAAAATCAGAAATGATGGCTGGATTCACAAGATGTGTATCTTTCATTTGGTGTCTTGGACTTGTGATTTCATGAACATTTTATTATATGATATCCCTGTGGCTTTAGGCTAGGCTATGCTAGTCAGCTTTTTTGATGGGGGGGATCCCGGATCCGGGTTTGTGACTCGTTAGAGGTTTAAACAAGCATATTTATATAACGAAAAGGAGTTAGGAGGGTTAAAACTTAAATATTAAGGCATTAAAGCTCTCTCTTAAATCCTCCATTGTATCCAAATCCAAACTAGTTTTCTAGCAAGCTACTAAGAGACACTCATCCTATGTTTAAGAGTGGGCTCTTTGCTTTTTTGTAGACGAAAATCTTACATTTTCGGTGGATTGACAATGGATTCCTGTTTAAAGTATCCTCCTTTCTAAATGAAGTCATCCAGAAAAGCATGTTATGTGTAGCATTTCTCTGGGATTGAAAATAGTTTGTGTTTATTTTGTTGCATCTATAGACTTCTCCATAAGTCAATGATTGGCCTTTTACTACAGGGACAGTGTGGACTCAAAGTCATTTCAAAGTAAGAGCTGCCTGCATGTCATGTTTATAGCCAGGCTTCAGAAAAGTTTCAGAGGTCTTAAGTGCTGCTTGGACTATAAATGATGCCTTCCCGTGTTATACCTAAAAATTGTAGCATATTCTATTCTACTGCCATTTACTTTATGTTCATATTCCTATATTTTATTCTTTCTTATTGTTGTTGCATTGTCAAGAAGGAACCTGCAAGTAAGCATTTAGTTGGATGACGTATAGCAATCATTTCGTACATACGACTATTAAAAATTTGAATTGCACTTTAGTCAGCCGGTTTGTGTGCTATCCTTCCTACACACAGATGCACACATACACACACTAACACGTACACAGGCAGTGAACCGAACACCATCAGCATCCCCGTCCATGACGCAACTAGACGGCTTATGTAACATCATAGCATGTATCCCTCCTGGAACTGGAGCAGAAGAGCATGTGAGACTTAGCAATACTGGAGTCTCTCGCTCTCTCTGTCTGTCTATCTCTCTTTGTCTTTATTTCTCTCACTTTCTCTCTTCTCTCCCCCTCTCTCTTTCCTCTCACTCTCTTTTTTTCCTCTCGCTTCATCTCTTTCTATTTCTATGTCTCTCTCTTTCTGTCTGTCTCTTTCTCGCTCTGCCATGCCCGCTCAATACGTATTGACATTAAATCACATGAGCACAATGCACGCTTGTAGTCCACATCCTTTTATTCTACATTTGGAAATGTCAAAGAACTGGGACCTGTGTATAAGCATGAACCATGATGAGAACTTCTAACACGAGTCTATGGCTGGATACATTTTCATTAGACACTAATGAGCAATCAACGTGATTTTTCTGAAGAGACGTCCGCCCGCCGTAGCACTGCTAATTACGTTTTTTTCTAACCACATACAGTAGATGCAAATGGGGATAAGATCAGCAACACTAGGCCTATTGGGCTGTGTCTGAGCACGGCCCGCACTGAAGCCATTGTTTACCAAGCATTGATAATTAATGTAATGTGGCAATGGGAAATTCTAGTCTTAATTTTATTTTGCCATTTCCAATGGACATTAAGTCCCAATTAAGATCTGAAATTGAGCATTGTGAAATGAAAGGATTCGTCTGACATTGATTATATGCATGATAGAACGCTGCAGCTGAACCAATCAGATATTCCAATTTGCGGAATGAACGTGAACAGGCAAGGCATAATAATCAGCAGTGCTTGACCTGGACTGAAATAGGTGCCAGTACTCATTTTGGGTGCCGGTACTGTTTATATTTAAGTGCAGGAACTCCTCAATACTTTTGAGCTAATATTCTTTAAGAGCTGCAGGAACTCCTCAATACTTTTGAGCTAATATTCTTTAAGAGCTGCAGGAACTCCTCAATACTTTTGAGCTTATATTCTTTAAGAGCTGCAGGAACTCCTCAATACTTTTGAGTTAATATTCTTTAAGAGCTGCAGGAACTCCTCAATACTTTTGAGCTTATATTCTTTAAGAGCTGCAGGAACTCCTCAATACTTTTGAGCTAATATTCTTTAAGAGCTGCAGGAACTCCTCAATACTTTTGAGCTAATATTCTATAAGAGGTGCAGGAACTCAAGCAGAAGATGGTACTCCGTTCCGGTGAGCTCCTGCCCAAATCAAGTACAGCAATTAAAGCATTTTGCATATAAAGCCCATCAGAACTCTTTGCCTGTTCCCACAATAGTGAATGCACTGATTGTGCAAGCTAACCTAGAGTGTGTTAATATGGTTTTCTATGTACAGTGACATTGGGTGTGATGAATGGCATCTTAAATAGGATTTAACATGATTATAATAATCTAAAATGTTCATAAAACACTATACCACTGTAATGTACATCGCAAACTTCTAGTTCTTTATTCCCCATGTCTTCTAGACCCATTCGAGTGCACCAACCCCCATTGTTACTGTATGAAACCTCAGCTCGGGTAACAGAGGACTTGTGATGTGCTGTTGAGCTCATTGGAGTTGAAAACGACACAACCGGGTGCACAGTCCCAACATGGCCTTCTGCCAGGGCCCTTGCAAAAATGTCTGTTAATTATAATCCACATAATAATTCACATTTCCTGTTGCTGCAGGATTATTTTCCTGCTGTAGAAAACCGGCTCAAATGAAGATCCTACGGCTGTAGTAATGTGCCCAGGGAGAGAGGGGGGCTAGGTTGCTGCTCTGCTCCAGTTGCTGCTCAAACATCTCAAGACTGCATGGGACTAGAGGGGAGAAACAGAAACATACACTCTATGTGTGTTTTTAGTAGTGCTATGACAACAATCACAGGAGGGTCACAATAGAAGTAGTCAAATATGAAAATGAATGCTCCAGGAGTAACAAAACAATATGAGATAGAGAGAGATAGAGGTAAGTCATGTAACATACTGTAGAATCTCTTCTATGGCAGTCCCATGGCAACCCAGTGGAACGTATAGGTTGAACTGTGTGTGACGGCTGCAGAGGGTGATTAGGTTGGTAATTATCTGGCGTTCCCTAGAGACAGAGCTTCTCCAAGAGTCATGTCTATACAGTATAGTATGCTGGGTCCCATCCAGGTCCAGAGGTCAGCTCATAATGACTGTTTAGATGGGCTAGTAGGTGACTCATCATGCCAGTAAACACACAGGCTAATACATAACCTCCAATCAGTGCAGGAGAGCATGTTTGATGCAATCACATGCATGTACACTACAGTCATATAATTCTAGAATCACAGTATACTGTATGTACACATGCAAGCATACATTCACACTGTTCTATGGTTTCTCTGTCTTGAATCTCATGCTGTAAGAGCATTCATTGAATGCAGTGAGGGAGCTTTTTCAAACAGAAATTTGCAACCTGTAGCTCTAACTCCAAAAAGTTTTGGGACACTGTAAAGTCCATGAAGAATAAGAGCACCTCCTCCCAGCTACCCACTGCACTGAGGCTAGGTAACACTGTCACCACCGATAAATCCACGATAATTGAGAATTTCAATAAGCATTTCTCTACGGCTGGCCATGCTTTACTCCTGGCTACCCCAACCCCGGCCAATAGCCCCCACAGCTACTTGCCCAAGCCTCCCCAGCTTCTCCTTCACCCAAATCCAGATAGCTGATGTTCTGAAAGAGCTGCAAAACCTGGACCCGTACAAATCAGCTGGGCTAGACAATCTGGACCCTCTCTTTCTAAAATTATCCTCTGCTATTGTTGCAACCCCTAATACCAGTCTGTTCAACCTCTCTTTCGTATTATCTTAGATCCCTAAAGATTGGAAAGCTGCCACGGTCATCCCCCTCTTCAAAGGGGGTGACACTCTAGACCCAAACTGTTATAGACTGTTATATATCCATCCTGCCCTGCCTTTCTAAAGTCTTCGAAAGCCAAGTTAATAAACAGATCACTGACCATATCGAATCCCACCATACCTTCTCCGCTGTGCAATACGGTTTTCGAGCTGGTCACGGGTGCACCTCAGCCACGCTCAAGGTACTAAACGATATCATAACCGCCATCGATAAAAGACAGTACTGTGCAGCCGTCTTCATCGACCTGGCCAAGGCTTTCGACTCTGTCAATCACTGTATCCTTATCGGCAGACTCAACAGCCTTGGTTTCTCAAATTACTGCCTCGCCTGGTTCACCAACTACTTCTCAGACAGAGTTCAGTGTGTCAAATCGGAGGGCCTATTGTCCGGACCTCTGGCAGTCTCTATGGGGGTACCGCAGGGTTCAATTCTCGGGCAGACTCTTTTCTCTGTATATATCAACGATGTCGCTCTTGCTGCGGGTGATTCCCTGATCCATCTCTACGCAGACGACACCATTCTGTATACATCTGGCCCTTCTTTGGACACCGTGTTAACTAACCTCCAAACAAGCTTCAATGCCATACAACACTTCTTCCGTGGCCTCCAACTGCTCTTAAACGCTAGTAAAACCAAATGCGTGCTCTTCAACCGTTCGCACCAACCTTTCCTTCCAGTTTTCTGCTGCCAATGACTGGAACAAATGGCAAAAATCGCTGATGCTGGAGCCTTATATTTCCCTCACTAACTTTAAACATCAGCTATCTGAGCAGCTAACCGATCGCTGCAGCTGTACATAGCCCATCTGTAATTAGCCCTCCCAATCTACCTACCTCATCCCCATATTGTTTTTATTTACTTTTCTGCTCTTTTGCACATCAGTATTTCTACTTGCACATCATCATCTGCTCATCTATCACTCCAGTGTTAATTTGCTAAACTGTAATTACTTCGCTACTATGGCCTATTTATTGCCTTACCTCCTCATGCCATTTGCACACACTGTATACAGACTTTCTATTTTTTCTATTGTGTTATTGACTGTATGCTTGTTTATTCTATGTGTAACTTTATGTTGTTGTTTGTGTCGCACTGCTTTGCTTTATCTTGGCCAGGTCGCAGTTGTAAATGAGAACTTTTTCTCAACTAGCCTACCTGATTAAATAAAGGTGAAATTAAAAAAAAAAATTAAAAAAGGGAGGGACATTTAATTCCTGTCAAGAGCCACACCTTGGGACTTTGCGGGCTGATTAAAGCAAAACACAGCTAACCTTTAAATGCAATTAAAGTGAGATGCCAACTGGAAGCTAACCTATAGGTTGGGCAGGATGTTCACTTTCTGCTTCCTGTTTTTGTCTGTCTGTGGAGAGCAGAACCTCAGGCAGGATTTCTCTGGTTCTGGAGATAGGACCGGATGGAAGCAGAAAGGAGGGGGACAACACTGATTTAGTCATTGGTCTGCTGCTTGAGGAGTGGATTTGTCCTCCTCTCTACAATACTTGATGCCATTTCACTTCTGAATGACTGGCTGATTGAAATGCCAAAATGAATACTGCAGATGAGAGAAAGCACTTTTTTTTGCTAATTTCACACACCCTAATACGTTAGATTGGCTTTAAGAATGGGGCTTATTGATGTCACCAATCACACACATTCAGAACTCACCATTACTGTGCATATCAACCTTGAGTGAAAACAGGGAAACCAACAAGGCATACATGCCTTTTCTTGAGTATGATGAAATGTTTGAGGAGTTTTGCCTGTCCAACCCACAATCATTGATTTATTCCACAGTTCCTTGAATGGGTGTTGACAGTCTGTAAACCTGGCCTTGCCTTTGTATGACTCGGCAGCCTCCCTGAGGCAACCAACACTCCTCTCTGTCTGTCTCAAGACTGCTTCTAGCTGTCTCTTCCTCCAGGCCTGTGGTTGTTAATTATGGATTATGACCACGACGAGAGGTGGGTGATGGGGCGTGAGGCAGAGGCACTTCTGCATGAACAAAAACAAGCTGATTAAGCCTGAGGGAGCTGCGTCACGGGAAACACTGAGAGAAACGATGGGATCATTCATCAGAGAGAGTGACTGAGTGGGTTTCCCCTGAAATCAGCACTCCGGTGTCACCAGGCTCATCCATGACCTCCTCAACTCCACAGACACACTTGTAAGGTCATTCTCATCATCATCCTCCGTAGCCAGTTCATATTTGGCCCTGCTGTGTGTTTCTTGACCACTAGCTTGGTTTCCATCCAATTGGGGACAGATTTTCATGCCAAAATTCTAAAATCTGCATAAAAACATATGCATTTTCCCACCAGAGATGTGTTTCCATTAAACTGACTTGTTGCCGATGTTGCCGATAAGTCTGTGAGTGATGACATTGTGCAAATAAAAATACCTTTTGCGGTTACATTTCCATGTACCAAATAAAAGTCAAAATGGTTTCCATCGCATTTTCAACTCTACTGATGGTTTTCTCACAAAAAATGTGTGTGCACTCTGGTATTGGCGCTGTGTGCTCTCAGATACAGTGGGGTTATAGCCTACAAGGGATGAGATTATTATGGACGAAAGAGCAGCCAAGCATCGGTCATCATGTTACTAGAATAAGACCCTTGATATTCATTGGGAAAAAGCATCAAGTTCATCACCATGCACTTTCACCTCCCTGAGAAGTTCATCATAACTTATTTAATCTGTAGCCTAATAAACTGTATGCTTTCATGAGACTAGTGGGAGGACCACACACCATATCATCGCGTGACTCCAAGTTTACTTCCATATGACGGTTATTATTAAATTACATTTCTCACATAATTCGGTTTACAGACAAAAAGATCCCACCTTGTCTAGAGTATTATATTTTGTCGACATTTGGAAAGTTTACCGTCAACGTTTCTGTTTCCATCACAACTCTCAAGACATTTCTTATTCGACATGTACTTTACTCGCACAGAAAGGTTGGATGACTATGATGAGAGTGAAGCACTTAGCTTAAAGACACTGTTACTGTGGGTTTTAGGAGGATCAACTTTATTTTGACTATATACAGTATCAGAGAAATCATCTCTGTTTTGAAGGTTTCTTACTGGAGAAAGCACTTTCTACATGTATTGTAATTTTCAAGGCCAGTGCTATGTGTAATGTTCTGAGAAATGGTTCAATGACCATTACTGTAATCATACTATTTTTTGGTCCACCACATATAATGGCTTAATGGCAGCCTAGCAGGTATTACAAAGCCAACATTAGGTCTCCGTGGTCTATTCACCAACTGTAAGTACCATTAATCAGTGCAGCACCGTGACTTTCATTATAGCAATGGCTTTCATGGATGATAATAATATGCTATTTTCAATGATTACTTTTCAATGTTCATATGAAGAGTTTCATTCCAATTCCAAAATGCTAAAGTACCAGTCAAAAGTTTGGACACACCTACTCATTCAAGTTTTTTTTAAATATATTCTACATTGTAGAAAAATAGTGAGAATATCAAAACTATTAAATACCACATATGGAATCATGTAGTAACCAAAAAAGTTTTAAGCAAATCAAAATATATTTTATATTTTATATTCTTCAAAGTAGCCACTCTATGCCTTGATGACAGCTTTGCACACTCTTGGCATTATCTCAACCATCTTCACCCGGAATGCTTTTCCAACAGTCTTGAAGGAGTCCCCACATATGCTGAGCACTTGTTGGTTGCTTTTCCTTCACTCTGTGGTCCAACTCATCCACTACCAACTCAATTGGGTTGAGGTTGGGTGATTTTGGATGCCAGGTCATCTGATGCAGCACTCCATCACTCTCCTTCTTAGTCAAATAGCCCTTACACAGCCTGGAAGTGTGTTGGGTTATTGTTCTGTTGAAAAACAAATGATAGTCCCACTAAGCGTAAACCAGATGGGATGGTGTATCGCTGCAGAATGCTGTGGTAGACATGCTGGTTAAGTGCGCCTTGAATTCGAAATAAATCACTGACAGTGTCACCAGCAAAGCACCCCCCACACCATAACACCTCCTCCTCAAATGCTTCATGGTGGGAACCACACATGCAGAGATCATCCGTTCACCTACTATGCGTCTCACAAAGACACGGCAGTTGGAACCCAAAATCTCAAATGTGCACTCATCAGACCAAAGGACAGATTTCCATCGGTCTAATGTCCATTGCTTGTATTTCTTGGCCCAAGAAAGACTCTCTTCTTATTGGTGTCCTTTAGTAGTGGTTTCTTTGCAGCAATTTGACCATGAAGGCCTGATTCATGCAGTCTCCTCTAAACAGTTGATGTTGAGATGTGTCTGTCACTTGAACTCTGTGAAGCATTTATTTGGGCTGCAATTTCTGAGGCTGGTAACTCTAATGAACTTATCCTCTGCAGCAGAGTTAACTCTGGGTCTTCCTTTCCTGCGACAGTCCTAATGAGAGCCAGTTTCATCATAGCGCTTGATTGTTTTTGCAACTGCACTTGAAGAAACTTTCAAAGTTCTTGAAACTTTTTGGATTGACTGACCTTCATGTCTTAAAGTAATGATGGACTAAAGTAATGATAGACTGTCGTTTCTCTTTGCTTATTTGAACTGTTCTTGCCATTATATGGACTTGGTCTTTTACCAAAAAGGGCCATCTTCTGTATACCACCCCTACCTTGTCACAACACAACTGATTGGCTCAAACGCATTAAGACGGAAAGAAATTCCACAAATTTTAACAAGGCACACCTGTTAATTGAAATGTATTCCAGGTGACTACCACATATAGCTGGTTGAGAGAATGCCAAGAGTGTGCAAAGTTGTCAAAGGGTGGCTACTTTGAAGAATCTCAAATATAAAATATATTTTCATTTGTTTAACACTTTTTTGGTTACTACATGATTCCATGTATTATTTCATAATTTATGTCTTCACTATTATTCTACAATGTAGAAAATAGTAAAATGAAAGAAAAATCTTTTGAACAGTATATGTATCAATTTTTTGAAATGTTGGCAAATTAGTTTATTTTATCTAAAGAACTTCTGAAAGAGATGATTGTGTTTTCCCCATCTAGTCATGGCATGTGATTGTTAAATGACAGACATGTTTTTTTTTTTTTTTTTTTATCTATCACTTCATGGTTTCCATTCATACAAACAATCATATTTGTTGCAAAACGCTATATATCCGCCTCACTTTCAGAGACAAAATTAAGTAGCACTGCAAGGTTTTACACAGTCAAATCTGATCTTAATACCCTGTAGTTTTGTTTAAGCCTCGTCAGCCACCCGCCTCTGGGGCACCTTGGCAATTTATGAAGCCAGGTCAGTCAGTCAGTATAAATCACAAGCTGTCTCTGTCTTACCCACATCCTCCCAGCCAGGTCTAATCAGCCGCTGGACGCTACTCCAGCTCAAGAGTTATCTTCAGTCCTCATCCTCATTGACAATGCAGTGATCTTAAGCATTGGCAGGAATCTCGTATCTGACGTCACCGCCCCTGCCCCGCCATTGAAACCGGCGTGAAAGATTCCAGCCTCACACACTGTGTGCCGTTTTGAATCAGGTGTACTTCAAATGCAGATGGTTGGGTCTGTGTGGCTTTGAGTGGTCGTCCGGAGGGCAAAGAAATGACCACAATGTATTTTCAGACATCAAAACACATTCAGTTATTCAAACCATGCGCAGCCTGGCTGGGGCTAGTAGTGCTACAATACGGCAATTAGTTCCGTTCCACTGCAAAATCTTTCATCTTTAAGACATTTTTTAAAGAAAAGAGGCAGAGTTGGAACTAGTGAATTGTCCAAATTTTAATAAACTTCCTCCTCGCCGTTCTGTGAGGGTTGTTCGACACACCACCAGTAGAATAATTTGAAAATGAAACACAAAATGTCAAACTGCACCCCGTACAGACGCGTCGCGCTCCTAAGAATACTGAATTCTCCACAGAGCCTGTTAGCAGCAAGAGGTCTGCATGCACCCTGATGGTTCTCCAAACAGAACAAAATGGAGATTGAAATATGCAGTAACAGTAAGCACACATAACAAGGATGGAGAATGTAACCATACATAATAGAAAGGAGAAGCTGGCCTTCAGGCAGTTACAAGATCTCTGCTGTGAAAATGATGCCACCTCCAGGACTTTGACATGTACTAATGATCTTACTCCGATACAATACATGATACAATGACAACCTATTTCAAATTCTCCACAATAGCCTAACCTCGGGTTGTATTGTGTTCTAAATCTCGAAACAAATGTATTCTTTTATTCACAATAATCCAAAGAAATAGATATATACAATGGTACAAAGTAAGTTGGTTACAAGCTTGGTACCATACAACCCATAGATACAGGGCAGGTAGACCCACCTACAGTACCCACACCAGGCTCCACCCCAGGGCCCTTCTCTCCCAGCCCAGTAGCCTGTGAGACAGACAGTACGGTGTAGGGAGTTGAGGAGTGGACTGACTCCTTCTCTTCTCATCATCCTCATCATCATCACTGTGATCCTCCTCCAGTCTGTTGGGCTAATTTAATCCCCAGCTCTCTGGTGCCAGCTGCATTCTGTCCATGCCTGCGTCAAATAAACCAGATTAAAACAGCCTGATCTACGGTGCTCGAGGATGATGCGGTGTGTACGTAATAAGGAAGGCATGGTTGTCGTAGACAGCTGTTATTGATGAGGCATTACCTTAATGCAAAGTATTGCCTCTGAAATTAAGGAATTGAACATGATTTGAATACCTGAGACTGTTTTTCCGCATTACGATTTTGTATGAAAATTCACTCAAAACAACTGGTGTCTGGAATGGTGATATGGTTGAAATGATATAAATACTTGCTTTTGCCAGGTTCAGGGGCTTCAAATAATTTCACCGTCGGAGGTGTTTGCTTGTGCGAGTGTGTGTGCGTGTGTGGTGCTGGAAGAGATAATTAAGTTGAGTTCCATTGAGATCAAAAGGTGGTCCCAAATGTCATAGTGATTAGGTGGCTTTTATCTGGATGACATACATACTAATGGCTGTGTCTGTGTACATACTCTACCTGCATTTCAAACAAACCAGTTGGAGGTACTATATTTCCCCTTTCAATTCAACTAAATTATGTGTTAAGAGGCAGTGTTTTGGAATTGTGTTAAAGAAAACTATTACATGTATTATTAGGGAGTGGGGTCAGAGCTTGTCATGGCAAGCACACATTTCATACGGTTATGTGAAATAGCTTATTTTCTCCCCAATGCCCCTCAGTCTATTGCGTCATATCAGCAATCTCCCACATTCTCCTCCTCTTTGTATAAGCGATGAACTGTAAAAAGCATTTCTGGCAGTTAAATAGCAGAGATAGTGTGAACGAACGAATCAACTGCACTGGGCATCTAAATGCCAAAGCACTTCTCAAGCGGTGCCAAACTGAACTATCACTTCATATTTTAGATATAGGCCAATCTTACTCTTGATATCCCCACTCAGTATTCAGCTGCCACTTCATAGGACCATGGCCTTATGCCGTGCAGTTAGTTCTTGTGTGGACTGACTCCAACGGAGGCTGCTAAAGGGGAGGACGGCTCATAATAATGGCTGGAACGGAGCGAATGGAATTGCACCAAACACAGATACCTTGTGGTTGATGTAGTTGGTGCCATTCCACCGATTCGGATTACCACAAGCCCATCCTCCCCAATTAAGGTGCCACCTACCTCCTGTGACTGACTCCATGGAGGCGTAACAGCTTTCTGTTACCTTGGTTCTATTCCTCTTACTACAGTAATCAGATGGATAGTCTGTTGGTGGCATTGTGAACATGCTATTCTTATGTAGGTGTTATGCTCTATAGAACACTACACTACCCTTTCCCAACTGTTGACAAAGTCGTAGCGTGACAACAACTAAGAGACGACTAAATGATTGCAGATACATCTAACATATGATCTTATTAATCTAATTTCAAGTGAACAAATATACAACCTCTAATTATGTTTAATGTCTGGATGCAATCCATATCTGAATGGCTTAATTTGCCTAATTTGCTGTTCATTTAGCTTTTCACCATACGTAGTGGTGAACTCCTGAGGCAAAGACTCGATCTGGGTGAAGCCGAAGCAGGGCTGAGGTTCATACCTCCCATTTCACCCCTTGATCACTGTAGTACACTAGTGAGTGTTGCCTAGTAACCAGTGAAGCAGCTATCATGAAGTTAGCTTTTCAAAGAGTCACGCTTGTGGCATTTTTATTTGCTTTCCATGTGCCATCTGTATCCACATTAACATCAGAAAGGTCATCCTCTGCTTGAAAAACAATTATAGGGCATAATTACCAATCATTTTGGATTTTTAATGCAATAACAACTCAGATGACTGTATCCATATCTGTCCAGAAGGCAGGTTAGTCATTAGGCTCTGGGCTTGCTGTAACATTTTTATCCATCCATTGCTCCGTCTTTTACCTGCTTTGGCAACATCTGCTCTTGTTGATGCTTTCTTTTTTATTGAATTTGATTAGCTATTGAATCGGAAATCAATTGAGGTTGGATGTGATTTACATTATGACATATTTACATTACATTTACATTTAAGTCATTTAGCAGACGCTCTTATCCAGAGCGACTTACAAATTGGTGCATTCACCTTATGATATCCAGTGGAACAACCACTTTACAATAGTGCATCTAACTCTTTTAAGGGGGGGGGGGGTTAGAAGGATTACTTTATCCTATCCTAGGTATTCCTTAAAGAGGTGGGGTTTCAGGTGTCTCCGGAAGGTGGTGATTGACTCCGCTGACCTGGCGTCGTGAGGGAGTTTGTTCCACCATTGGGGTGCCAGAGCAGCGAACAGTTTTGACTGGGCTGAGCGGGAACTGTACTTCCTCAGAGGTAGGGAGGCGAGCAGGCCAGAGGTGGATGAACGCAGTGCCCTTGTTTGGGTGTAGGGCCTGATCAGAGCCTGAAGGTACGGAGGTGCCGTTCCCCTCACAGCTCCGTAGGCAAGCACCATGGTCTTGTAGCGGATGCGAGCTTCAACTGGAAGCCAGTGGAGAGAGCGGAGGAGCGGGGTGACGTGAGAGAACTTGGGAAAGTTGAACACCAGACGGGCTGCGGCGTTCTGGATGAGTTGTAGGGGTTTAATGGCACAGGCAGGGAGCCCAGCCAACAGCGAGTTGCAGTAATCCAGACGGGAGATGACAAGTGCCTGGATTAGGACCTGCGCCGCTTCCTGCGTGAGGCAGGGTCGTACTCTGCGAATGTTGTAGAGCATGAACCTACAGGAACGGGTCACCTTGATGTTAGTTGAGAACGACAGGGTGTTGTCCAGGATCACGCCAAGGTTCTTAGCACTCTGGGAGGAGGACACAATGGAGTTGTCAACCGTGATGGCGAGATCATGGAACGGGCAGTCCTTCCCCGGGAGGAAGAGCAGCTCCGTCTTGCCGAGGTTCAGCTTGAGGTGGTGATCCGTCATCCACACTGATATGTCTGCCAGACATGCAGAGATGCGATTCTTCACCTGGTTTTCAGAGGGGGGAAAGGAGAAGATTAATTGTGTGTCGTCTGCATAGCAATGATAGGAGAGACCATGTGAGGATATGACAGAGCCAAGTGACTTGGTGTATAGCGAGAATAGGAGAGGGCCTAGAACAGAGCCCTGGGGGACACCAGTGGTGAGAGCACGTGGTGCGGAGACAGATTCTCGCCACGCCACCTGGTAGGAGCGACCTGTCAGGTAGGATGCAATCCAAGCGTGGGCCGCGCCGGAGATGCCCAGCTCGGAGAGGGTGGAGAGGAGGATCTGATGGTTCACAGTATCAAAGGCAGCCGATAGGTCTAGAAGGATGAGAGCAGAGGAGAGAGAGTTAGCTTTAGCAGTGCGGAGCGCCTCCGTGACACAGAGAAGAGCAGTCTCAGTTGAATGACTAGTCTTGAAACCTGACTGATTTGGATCAAGAAGGTCATTCTGAGAGAGATAGCAGGAGAGCTGGCCAAGGACGGCACGTTCAAGAGTTTTGGAGAGAAAAGAAAGAAGGGATACTGGTCTGTAGTTGTTGACATCGGAGGGATCGAGTGTAGGTTTTTTCAGAAGGGGTGCAACTCTCGCTCTCTTGAAGACGGAAGGGACGTAGCCAGCGGTCAAGGATGAGTTGATGAGCGAGGTGAGGTAAGGGAGAAGGTCTCCGGAAATGGTCTGGAGAAGAGAGGAGGGGATAGGGTCAAGCGGGCAGGTTGTTGGGCGGCCGGCCGTCACAAGACGCGAGATTTCATCTGGAGAGAGAGGGGAGAAAGAGGTCAAAGCACAGGGTAGGGCAGTGTGAGCAGAACCAGCGGTGTCGTTTGACTTAGCAAACGAGGATCGGATGTCGTCGACCTTCTTTTCAAAATGGTTGACGAAGTCATCATTATATTACATATAGACACACGTACATTTAGTAAATGTATATTTCTACTCACTTCTTTGGTTGCCCTCTCAACCAAAATTACCTAAACAAATGAACAGCTCCACTTAACTCATTTAAATATAACTTGCATAGTTTCAGAGCATACGGTTGTAGTTGGATTAGCATTTCATATTCTGTCAGACAAGCCGAAATATGTCCATAGGGGTGGCTGGACAAAAGCTCTCCAGTGTGAAGAAAAGCTTGAAATGGAATTACCATCACTCAAATCAAAGCCTGTAACATCGTATTATCACACATTTAAATACCCCGAATGCTCTCCCATCATGAAATAATGATTTCCATTGAGACTTGTAGAGAGAATGAGCCAAATATGAGTCAAATTAGAAGCAATGCAGAATGTGTTGTCCGTGATTATTCCGCAGGTGGTGATCTTGCACCTGCAAAAGCCAAATAATGCTTTTTGAATGCATGATTATCCAGCGTGTGGATTCAGAGTGCTGTCATTCAGCTCAAAATTGCTCACCCAGAGGATTCTATTGAGGTTAGATCAAGGCTGTGTGTTGCATTCCCAGCTGAATGAATGGTCAACTCTCAAACTGATGATTCATGAAAGTGTAACGCGGTACCATTCCCACAAACACACCGTAAGAGCTGATGGGAAAAAACGAACCAAAAATGCTGTTACAATATGAACAATGCAGTCCACAAACAATACACTTTTACACAACTTTACATTAGTGTGCTTCATACTGTATATCAAATGCATCAATAATCATGAGAATTTCTACCCAAATAGTTGATTACGTTCTAATAGATTGCTAATGTGGCTCAAGATGAACTAATATTAGCCAGCACAAACAGTGGAGCTAGGCTACGGCTAATAACGTCATATTACTAGCAGACGTCAGAACATCGATATCCGTTCAGTACACGTTCGAAAGAATTAGAAAGATTTGAAACAAGCCCAATATTGGAAGACAGTGAATACCTTGTTCTCTTTCTATCTAGGTATTAAGCTTGACGTTGTTTCTTGGATACTTGAACAACCATAACAAAAAGCTATTTTCCTTTTTCTCTCACGCCCGTTTCCCATATACCCATTGCGCGTAAAACAGAGAAGGCAAAGAACCTGCTGTCAAAATAAAAGTCACACTAAACTGTCAAATATACAGTGAGGAGTGAAAGCTCGTACAAAAAGACAAAAGTCAAAATATAGAGCAGACATTGTGATCTGACACTCGTTTTAAGGGGTTCATTTAAACTGTGCTCATAAGAGAGAGAGAGAGCATCCAAATGTAATCCACTCGGTGGAGAGGGTCATTTCTACACACGTTCCTTCATCTGTCCAAAAGTAGATTCCCAGTAGTCGCCAGTCCTAGCTTGGTACCAGTTTAGTAGACAGGTCATCTTAATTTAAACAATAGATAGATGATCTACTATGTATCTAAGGCGGTGGGTGGGTCTTACTGTACTACAAGTGTATTGTCATAGTATCTACTGTATGATTCTAGCTTATCTTTGTTTATTTTGAGTGAGACTGCGTTGGCTTGATGTTAAGTAGGTTGTGATGAGCAAAGGTGAACACTGTGTGTACGGCCATTTCCTCCACTCGGTCATGCAAGTATCCTCCAATAAATTGACCAAGACTTCACAATATGTCAAGTTTGCTTACGGTTTCTCGGTTCCTCAAGGGTATTGGAGGTGCCATGACCTCCAATACCCTTGAAATTCACTCCTGTACATCCAATATCATGGTGTTTACTGTATGTTTACTGTATTATGTACCGAACAGACAGGCCATTGTCGGAGGTTTGCTATTCACAGGCCGAATCCTAGTTTAGCTGTCTCTGTCAAGGTCAGACCACAGGAGAGGTGGGCACGACCGGCCAGCCTGCCAATGCTGTGTCATCATGAGGGGCATCCAACTGAATGTAATTACACTGCCTGATGATTCAAGTGCTCAGTGCTGGCTCCAGAGGCGCGTACACGGTACCCTGCTCTAAACCCTGCTCTTTTTATAGACCTAGTTCTTCCCAAAATTCATGCACTCCTCATCCCACTGTGCCACCATGTCTTACATTGGTCTGCCTGTGGCAATATGGACATTTGCTGCTATTATTCTCTGTTAGATTGAACAGTGATTGACAATCTAATAGATTTTCTAATGGATCCAATACTGACCACTTTTCTACATGCTGATGTGAGGAGAAAGCCCAAATGAGCCACCAGAATGATAACCCGAGACGATACTTTATCTTCCGCCTCAGTTCCTTCTACCTCATTAGTTCTGCTTAACTACGTTCATACGAGGCGCCCACGCTCCTTCAGTTTAGTTTTGTGGAGCTGCAATAACGTGTGAAGGTGGGCTGTCTGCTGTGATTGCTACCTGCTGGCTCTGTCAGGAGAAAACAGCTGTAGGTTTGATGCCTCAGTGCTGCATCATCATCAGACTCTGTCCTGATCAGTCAGGATTCCCTCCCCCAGCATGGTTCTAAGACAAATTTTCAAACCCCAGTTTACACCTTAGATATTTTAAAGGTGCTTCCTGTTTCGATTTTAGATTTACTGGTAAAGGCTTCGGAGTTTTGCTTATTAGCAACAACAACAAATCCCACCCTCCAGTATGGGCATGGGTCAGTGGACGTATAAGACTTGGAACTGAAGGATGCTGGATGATACTCATTTCTAGAATCAAAGTGACAGGCCTGTTCCATCAATGTATGCTCTTTTAGGTCCAACCAACCAGACACCAATAAAGTCCCCCAGTCTCCTAGTGTCCTTTACATTCCTGTCATCTATCCACATCACATTTACATATATTGATTTATGATTGTCTGTCTGTCTGTCTGATCCACTCACCTAAGTAAATGGATAGAAATTCCATTTATTGTGAGATGTCAATTAGCTTCAGACACAGCAATTTGGGACGCTTTCTTCTTCTCAGCATCTGTAGCTGCATGGTTATCAATGGTGTTTTGATATCAAGGGAGAGAGAGAGATGTTGACTGACAGGTCTGGCCAATGCTCGCGCTACCAGATCATAACTGACGGCCAGCTTCTGTGGGAGAGAGAAAGACAAGAACGAAGGAAAATAAAAATGAAGTGTTGCAGTAGCATATAATTATCCTACCAGCTTCAATAGACTGTTGAATTGAATTTGGCCAAACTTTCTGTGGCTCGCCTTGCCTCCGTATTAATAAATGATTGTTGTTACAATTATCTCTATTCAGCCTGCCTGGCAAACAAAGAGGCCATTTAACAGAGTGAAAGTAATTATGTTATTTTCAGGCAATGAGTTATTGGAGGACAATGACTATTGTTTGTAGTGTTGGGAGGACTACCATAGAGTGTGTCCGTGGGGGCTGTGTCGGTGAAGATTTAGCATTTTGAGAGGAACGAGGGGGCCATGGGATGGAAGTTCCATTTACCAGAGGCTGCAATGAACCTGACTCCAATTGGGGACAAAATCTCAGAGCCAAATTGAAAGGGCAGTCCCACTGACTTCGACATTTCCTCTGGTTTTCTCATTGAACTACTGTAGCAACAACTATCGGTCTTGAGGCCTCTTTCAGCTCTCTCAAAAACAAGTAATTACGTCAGGTAAATAAAGAGTCTGTCTCTGTAATCACACATCTCCATGTGTAAGTATTAATGCATCGCTCACACTGCATTCTAAACCAGCCCCAGACAATCTTTGTCAACAGCAGATCAACAAAAAATTTGCTAACGGCCTTCATTGCAGAGAGGATCATTTCCATCCGGAGCCTGTTGAAAACGAGACCCTGGTGGGACGACGCCATCCGTTATAGCCACATCAAAATGAAAGTTGCCCCGTGTGAAAGGGATTGGCAGAATAGAGGTTGATCATAATTGCCTAGTTCGCGAGGGCCCGGGCAGATTTCCTCTGCCAAATCTATTCTTCCAATCCAAATCTATTCCTCCAATCCACATCTGTCTCCGATCAGCTTGTTCTCAAGGCTGCGTGGTGTGATGATGCTGCTGGCTTCAGGGGGGAGGGAGGCAATGGAAAGACTTCATTCTGCCTGCATGGCTTCCCTATGGAGGAACACTGAGATTTTCAGATTGATGAAAGCTCGCCTCCTTTCCCTGTCAGGGGCAATATCTCCATGCCAGATATTGGCTCTGTGTTGTTACCACTAAACATTATTCCTCCCCCACTAGCCCTCTTCACTGGTTTCTATTAAATACATATTGTCAAATAAAATCTATGTCGTCTGGCCATCCGTTGTGTATTAATGTTCTCTCATAATTGCATGTGGACATGTTGCGGTTGTGTTAATAGCCATTAAATGTGTAAGCCTGTGGCAGAAGATGAATGGATCCTAAAGACATTGTTGCCATGAACAGCAGGATGGACAGCTGTTCCCTTCCATGACAGTCATTTAACTTTGAGGAGAACCTGGGATAATCACTTGATATATTGGGTGTGTTTGTGCAGAGACACTTGCGTCACATGGTACATTGGAGGAATAGGAGGCAGTAAAGTGGTTTAATCCTTAATAACGTTAATGGAGTAAGGATTTTTACTTCCGTAGTTGTTTGCCAGCAAATGCCATGTGTTCGTTTTAAAAACATTTTTTAACGTGCATTTACACATAACTAATATTGAACTATCATTGACTTTTGGAATTGAAAATATTTCCTTTGGTTGAGGTTTTCAAGCATTGGTTATTGCCTACACTTCCCCACCTTCTCCATGCCCAATCAAAATCATGGTCACCAGTATAATGGCTCAGAAGTCCAAATTAAGTCCTACCTGAGTGGCCTCCCACCAGCACTCCCTCTCCCTCTCCCCTCTCCGCCCCAGCCCAACCCCGTCCCCATGTCTTTGATGTCTGGAGTAATTAGCCCTCACCTGTGAAGTAGAGAGGGGAACCAAGGCACCTCCGTGCAGCACTCCATTTTTCCTGGTAATGATGCTAGTTTCTTCCAGGCAACGTTCCAGCACATTGCCTATTAAATGTGGTGAAACGTGCAGCCCAGACTTCCACAGCGGGACGGCCCGACAGGAGAGATACCTACCTGCAGGATTTTATTAGCCTCCTTGCTATCTCCTCCTCACAAGACTGACCTGAGAAAGGTCAAGCGCAAATGCTTTCGGATGTTGATTCTTCCTCGCTGTGGATCAATTTGATTTGCGAGCACCATTTTGGCAAAGAGAAAAATGGGTACACAAATTATGTGCCCACAAATAGAGGCTGTTTTAATACAAAAAAATTGCTAATAATCCAGCAATGGTACATTGCACTGTATGTAACTCAATGCTGAATGATATTACTCCATGGTGCCTTACAGTGGTAATGCTTATCTGGTAATGCTTGTTCTTCATGGCAGATGTACATTGTCATTACCCCCACTTACTTTGATTAAAAAGCCATCTTTACACAAAGGGGGGCAATGTAATACCTCACCCCCATTGATTTTATGAAGCTTGTTGCTGCATGCCAGAATGGCAATAAAGCCTCTACACTGTGCCAATGTCAGTCCACACCTCTGACAAGTTTGTATATTAAATGCCTGCTAGGGGATTTAGCTTAATGTAAAGACATTAAGATGGTCCTTCATTTATTTTGAGGGGAAGGGTTGGGAGGGCTGGGCAAGAGAGTAATTGTGAGATGTTCCGTAGGGTCCATTGGATTGTGAATAAATTGTACAACCTTGTATGAAGTCTTAGCCATTTGATAAACACACAGCCTTTTCCCTCACTGAGCAAAGGATAGGTGGGTTAAATAAACCACCATTTATGAGAATGATTCCAATATCATCAGTATGATAATTGGTTTCTTCTGCTCTGCCACGAAGAAATGCTGTTCGCTGACCATTATTCTAAATTGCAATGAACATCACGGAAACAATGTAACACGGTATTTTGACCTCTTTGCATCAGACCATTGTTTAGCTAACTCCCACACACACTGAGCTTTTTGTTGTCACTTGCTTGAGCTCGTTCAATCGATAGACCACGCAAGGCCGTGTCACATTAAAGCCAGATGTCTCCATTGAGATCAAATGGGCTTCTTGGCCTTTGTATGGAAAACACTCCAGAAGACACATGTGATGAACCTGCCCTGTCAGGGCAGCAGAGTGGACTAGTGGTCAACATAGTACATCTGCTCCCTAGACAGTCACAGACAGCCATGGATTGTCTCGAATGCTGACAATTCTTGGTTCCCAGAAGGTTTCAGGTAAGAATAACATGCCACTACCTCTTTTTTTGTCCAGTTTCTTCGTTTTCTTAGACAGTAACTCTCTTATAATCTGAACGTTAGGAACGTTCTTCCTCATCTCCTTGCAGTCCACCTCTATGACAGCGGCGCACCCTGCCTGGCTGCATCTGCATCAACGTAGGATGCATTGTAAGTGTAAAAGGGTTGGTCATTGTCGCATGCTACTTTAAAGCCTGTCATAGAGCCGGCTCCCTCTGTGCTCAGCCACGGCAATGAATTAGAGACATGAAAGGTGGAGTAACATTTTGTGAGGTGAGCTCAAAAGTTACACATATAACCTAGCTGGTAATCAAAGGCCAAACCAGTGTAATCAAATGGCAGGAAGGGACAGAGTAGATGGGAATTCAGGAAGTGATTACTTACCTGCAGCAGTACTTCCGAGGGCAAGAGAGAACTATGAACGACATAGGCAATCAACAAAATTGTGTTGAAAATGTGTCTCGAAAAGGTTCACGATTAATAATGGCGGAGTTCGTTTGGCTGAGGTGTGCAACCTTGCGTAAAAGGACGAACCTGTTGACATCAATTATGAAAGGCGCAAATCTATCCATTAACTTGAGAACTTTGTAGTTTATATTCATTTAATCCTGTTCACACTTCCACTGTGGTACTGTAGCTCTTAACCCTGTCAACAGATCCCTTTCTCTCATTTCAGCTCATATTCCCCAGTTCAATGCTATGCCTCCAAGGGCTGAATTTGCCACATACCTCATTTAGAGCTTCTGTTAAACTTCTGAAATACTTGGATGAAGGACCATACAAGCTTAATATTAAAAATGCATCAGAACTTCTAAATGAATAGTGATTTGACTGCTCTACAGTTCAACTGAGTTGTATATAGCCAAACTCTAGCCTTATAGAAAGGTTACCCCTGGCTTTCTCTGGCTTGCTGTACTATCAGTATGCTCCAGAGAGTACCAGCATGCCACAGAGCCAGTTAGTCTGACAGAACCAGTCCAACTAACAGAGGGAGCCAGAGGGAAGGTGCTGTATGTGTCAAGCGTAAATACCAAACTCTGATCAAGCCAATCATGGCACCCTGCGGGCATCATCTGATTGGCTTGGCCTTGCGTCAGGGAACACTCTCTCCCCCAACGGCCATTACAGAATCCCATCATGGCCAGAGTCATTTTCTCTCTCTTGATTTCTGGTTCCAGTGAGAAATCAAGTGTGTGATCAAACTAAATGCTACTTGTTACATTTAAGCGGTGTTGACTTCTAAATGCCTTCTGTCTGGCCGAACTGGGCTCTTATGTCTGCCGAGCTGGGCTCTTATGTCTGGCGAGCTGGGCTCTTGTGTCTGGCCGAGCTGGGCTCTTGTGTCTGGCCGAGCTGGGCTCTTCTGTGGCCGAGCTGGGCTCTTCTACAGGCCTGCAAATGGGGAGGAAGGCCTGGGGAGTGGGGAGGCAGGCCTGGGGCGTAGGGAGGCAGGCCTGAGGAGTGAGGACTCTTCTTGGATAGAGGTCGGTCCCTCTGCTTGATGTACAAAGAGAGATCAACAGGGAATCAGGAGGAACAACACTTCTGCTGTTTTGTTTATAGTTAAAATGCGTTGCCCAAATTAATGTTATTTTTGTAAATGGCCTCCATTGCCAATCAGTGCAATCCACATTGCATCTATAGTAGATTAGAGACCCTTGTCGATTAGGATTTGGGCTGGGGGTTGTGAGGGAAATGCAAATGGATGATAATTGAGACGATCATCTGATGAACCTCTGAATCCATTAGATAACTAAGCACCAGTAGATCACTGATGAAACTCTTCCCCAATGAAAGAGGTCTCCTCCACTGGGGGTGTGACAAAGGGACTTGCTAATGGACCTCCCTTAGCACAATCATGCTGTTAGTCTATTGCTCCCCCCAACTGAAACCAAAACTATTGAAGACCTTCTGTTGTTGTTCGTGTCGAGTTTGTCATCCTGTTGGCTCTATAGTGAATTACATAGTACCGTTCCACAGACGTGGCAAAATCTAAAATCTGAACATGCAACAAGCAAAGAAAGATCAATCCTCCACTGTGAAGTGTATAGCCCTCAGCAGTGGATCAACGCTGCTGTTTCGCGTTTGAGGGCGTAAAGCACCTTTAAAACATTAAAACGGATAGGCCATTAGGGAAGATGGTGCCTGGTCCCAAGAAATCACACACACACACACACCCTCTCATAGAACAGCTATTTTTAGACCTGGCTCGACACCCTCAAATGAGCCATATCTTGTGCTCTGCTTAGCCAGGTCCTTATTTGGAAAAGCAAAGAGTCAATGAATGCCAATGAGGCTGATCTCCCTGGGCATTTGAGTTCTATTCTGGGACGATAACTACCTATGGGCTGCCTCCAAGGGGGAGAGCGAGCAACCTCATGTTTATTTCCCAGCCCTTTATTTTCTCCTATGCCGGAGAATGATTTGTCTAATCTCTCATGAAATACATTTTTAGTGGAGGAACGGCGGTGGCGACGCTCAAAGCCCTCCTGCTGGGACGCTCACAAATATCATTGGCTAATTAATGGCTATTTACATCTCAGTCTCCTGGAGCAGAATGGACCCCCTATGCTATTTATTCTCAGCCATAAAGAATCATAAAACAAGAAATGCTTTTTTCTCCTTCATCTACATGGAAACAGAGAGACGTATTAATTTTTGTTTTGGAGAGAAACTGGAATTCCACTTTGGTAGTCTACATAAGCATTCAAGCGGCAGTTCTTGAGGAAGTTCTAAGGAGGAGAAACTTAAAAATATTCAGCAAAGTGAATCTTAAGGGGGTTTCAGAGATTGTTGGAATCTGTTTCAAATGTTAATCACCCCTAGATACCCCTGTCTGAAGAGAAGGTGCTGTCAGTGAGGTTTAAAAGAAGCTTGGAGATGTGCCAGGTCTCTGTCCTGTTAGATGTCATGTTTCCACCCTTCCACACTCTTCCACACACCATGGACAGCCAATTAGAGGAGAGTTCTGTCCATAAGCCCCAGCTATGTCAGAAGTATGACCAGTGACAAGGTGTAATGAGACACATGGCCTTTCACTGGTGACATTAGTCAGCCTAAGAACAACCACAGCCACAATGACCGACCGAGTTCAACTTCTGCACACCCGGATGATCAAAGAGCTCCGTTTCTATTGAAGCACAGAATGTAATCGCTTGACACCCTCTACCAAAGGTAACAAACAACTTTCAGGATGGTTACCCCTCAAGGCCTGTTTCTCATCAAGTGTTTGCTGTGCCCAATGGAATCCCGCAGTAAAGGATGCCAATTCTTTCCCTCAGGTGGAGGAGAATGGTCTTCTGCTCCGGGTCCACGGGGGCCTGTTGGGCTGCATCATCAACCTAAACAACAAAGGGCCGTACTGAGTTCCTGGGATCATTATTCTCTCATGAATTACCCACAACCCCCCCAAAAAACTCCTTCCCAAGGCCGTGAGGCGGCACACCGTCGGTGGGTTATTGTGTTTCTTCACCGACGAGGATGATGCTCATGGTTTATGCATGGGGGCATTTTCTCTTTGAAACACAGAGAGACAGAGCAGCGTGAGTGGTGCCATAGAGCCTGAGTGAATGCTTAGAGATCTGTTTATTGACATCTGGTTGTTTTCTATTCTTCTCTGTAATCCATGGCAGCCCTGGTTGTTGTTATCATCTGAACCTGGTTGAGTGGCTGGGATCCATTTAGTTTCTTTGTGTGTGCTTCATTGTCTGCCATCTGCCTCCTGAAAATTAAACCACCATGTCAATTTCTGTGTCCTTTTGTTCTGGCACAGATCACTCGCACCCACCCTGAAATGGGAAATGGATGTGACTTACATGTTTAGGACTGCGTGAGGTTTTGAAAATAATGAAATGTATTTTATGTTAGTATCTAAGAGGGTGGTATTGTTATAAGAATATGTAGCTGTAGTCAACTTTTCAAAATAAAAGTGTTCCATTTTGATGCACTGAGTGCTAAACCGAGTGAAATGGAATAATGTTCTGGCTGCAACCATGCCATTAAGGGAGGAAAAATGGATTTTGTGAAAAACAACCAAACGACAAAGAGGTAGAAAGGTTATTTTAAAAAGCCTCCCATCTGTCCATTTTATGGCTCCGAATCTGTCAGTACTTCTAAATGAATAGGGTCACCTCTACGTCAACATTGTGAAGTAAAACCCAGTAATATGCCTTCAGTAAAAAGCTACAATACTGCCACTTCAGCTATCTTTGGCTTTATCCAACACTTACTGAATCAGGAGTGTATTCACAGCTCTTAGTTATCACTCACTGGAGTTTGAGTCATGTGAGCGCATCATCACTAGGCTGTGAAAGGAAAATGTCACCTCCACAGGAACAGGATGGAGAGGAGAGGGGCCTCTTAAGTGGAAGTACGTTGTCGTCAATGCTTTCCAAAAACAAAACCCGAATTAATCACAAAGGTTGTTTGCTATCACGTACAGGCTTTGGCAATTCAATCACACCAGGGCGCCATTAGTGCTGTTGCCAAGTTTGAAAAAAGTACAAAGATGGAAACAAGTATGAGGTCAATAGTGATGTCATACATTTTGGCATGAAGAGGATCTCTATGGTTGAACAACCTTTTCTTCAATTCACTGATCATTGTTTGTCTTTCATCAATCCACATCCAATTTAAAACCAACCCCAGTAAAATAAGTTAAATGTCTGACAGAAGCTAAACTGGATTTATTGGCTAATAGTTGTGATATACTGTACAGCTTCTGGTTGAAGGCCGTGGGCAAGGTGCATTTTGAGAGTACAAGCGGAACCACAGTGGCACAGTTACAACTCTATTTTCAACAGAATTGTTGACTCAGCCAAGTCATGGCACAAATTGGATCTTCCACAGAGCCAAGCTTGTTTGATCAAGTGATCTGTGACACATCATGCTGGGAAGGTTTTTGTTTAAATCAGTGCTGTCTATTACATAACCCATTATGAAGTATGATGTTGCTTATATATGGATGCTCTATAAAGCCTTTATACGGTAGTTATCTTGTCTCAGTGTATGCATATTCATGTGCATCTACAATGACTTTAAAAGCCACTTGATAATATTCAGAGCTCCTAAATATGTACATTTTACAGACTCTTAAAAAAGCAATACATGACTAAAATGGAAATGTGTCAACTTTTCTAAACGGGCAACTTGTTTTTGCAACTGCCACATGATGAATCTAGGGCATGATGATGAATGTACCTTTTGCATAATGCAATAGTAATATGAAGGAGTAGGGAGCGGAACTTTAGTCTGACAATGTTAAAAAGATCCGTTCTAGGGCGTCATTTTTGACAGCATCCTTACAAGTCACCATCTTTTCACCTCCACTGTCTGTCAGATTGACAGGCCAGTAAAACAAAGCTAAATACGTTCTATTTTTCACAACATACCCAACATATACACGTGGTAATCTCATTTCTTCTCCACATTTAAATCCAGTTAATGACATGGGAGTGCATTTCCATGACAAAGTAGCTGTTCACGTCTTGAAACACCATGTTGCTGTCCATGGTGCTGAATTCACATAGGTAGCATACAGTCTAGTTGTCGGAAAACGATGTAAACAAATCAGAACCGGCTACCTTTACTGGGCTACCTCTATAAATATACAAACAACTGACTTTCGTTCATTAAGATACAATAATAGGAGTCATACCATATAGGCTACCATATGACTTGTGCAATTACGCGATTCACATAGAGAAGGAGAAAGAGAAACATCTGATCATTGGTTGAATACTATTCGGCAGTCTGTTGCCAGACGTGGGCATAGTCACTGCACTAGTCTATGGATCTTATGGCTGGATTCGATTATCAGTTACATCCGTGGATTTAGTAGGTGAGTAACTCATCCTTTTGATGTGTTAGTTGAAACAAAATCTAGCAACATTGTGAGAAAATGAAATATATATTTTGCCCATTCATTTTGAAGGACACGTGCTTATTTGTCGGCCACGTTGCTGTGTGTTGCCGCTTGATCTATGGGTGTTCTTTTGTTCATGGTTGAAGCGATTATTGCATATACATAAAAATACTATACAATACTATACATACTTAACATTAGATATCCTTCGTTTTCGAGACAGAATAAGCGTGTTCTGTAAAGGAAGCATCTTTGATTGACTTGGCAATGAGCCAATCTCTTATTGGAAGTTGGTTGGTGCTGTACAGTAATTTAACCAAATAGAAAGTCAATTTGAGCGAATTAGTGGTTCGTTTATTGGCAACAATCTGACAATAATTTAGGTAAAAAATGATAACCTTCCCTGTTCCGTGGTAAGAACAATGAAATCGCGCTTGTTTTCTTGGTTCGCTTTTTAAATATTGTAGTTTAGAGACATTTGCATTCGAATGTGTTTAGAAGCCTTAATACAAAGATTGAAATAGTGATGATGGTTTATTTTACATTCAGTGCATTTCCATGATCATAGTTTATGGTTGAAAATAGAGGCATGAATAGCCTATGCCATATATACGATATATATATACTATGCCATATATACTATATATATATATACTATGCCATATATACTATATACAGCTGCATTCCCCAACTGGCGATTTTATTTGACCAGCAAATCAGCTCCAAGGGATTCGAATTTTGGAAATCTGTTCCAAAGTATTCCCATGCATAACACAAATATGGGATCTATTCAAATGTAAGAAATGTTTATAATTATTATGTTCTAGTAACATATTATGTCTGTTTTGGGCTTCTTGCGGGCCATTTACAAGTTATTATGTTCTGGCCCCTTGACCATCCAAGAGAAAATCGTCCCGCAGCTGAATCTAGGTGATGATCCTTGCTCTACAGGTCAAAATGCTTCTCTCAGTAGGTTTGTGTGTCGGCTTCAGCAACCTCCAACTATCAAGCTTTTCTTAATTACCAGAATCCATTTCTATGACCAAACCTCTCTGGAGTACAAACCTACTTCTTTCTCACTTTTAATTTGTGTGCACTTCTATGCACAGGTCCTTATTTGGTCATTCAGATAATAATAATGCCATCTTCCCTTTTCTGATCTGACTTGGTACCCCAGTATCTTAATTAACGGGTATCATATTGGCTCAATGTAAAACTCATGCATTTGGGCTATAGCAAAACTGTTATTCAAAACACAATGAATCAAATGTTCAGATTAAGGAAACAGTTATGAGGGCTACTGGGAGTCTAGGTTGGTCTGCTGTCAATATGGTCCTTCTCTGGACTAGTTTCTGTTCACATTGCTGTTTTACCGTGCTCACCTACTTCCCGCTGTGGAGTTTTAGACTTGAAGCAGAAGCTCCTATTCAGACAAGAGGGAGACTTCTTCCTTTGTGAGAAAACACACTCATAGTCATGTTTGAGTTCACTGAACCATGTGTTTGTTTTATGTTGCCTTGGCCTACTTTCACTCTTGTACAGTATGATTCTCTCTCTCCTCTTTGTGACTGCTGCTCTCTCCTGACCCTCATCTCTTTCTCTTGGATGGCCATAGGCAGTTCTGTCTTTATATTGAATGTGTTTGGACACGCATGCCAGATCTAATACCACTGTCTGTCTCTTTTGCAGTGAACCAGCCATAGGAAGAACAAAAAGGAATCTACACCAACTGAAGACGTTGTAAGTGTCTGATGACATTTTTCCTTGATTCAACATATAACATTTCACAAATTGTGTTGTGCTTGCAGTGGTATATATTTCTGGCAACACCATCCCATCCCAAATCTAATGAAACAACCTTCAACTCTGTCAATTTCGATTTTAAGATCAACAAATAACCTTAAATTCATTCGATTTTCATCTCTCTTATCAAACTTAAGAGAACAGATGAATACACATATAGGCCTACTCAATAAAGTATTATTTTTCAAATGATCTTTCTCAAAAGCCTTTATATATTGTTGCATGCAATAATCTGTACTCTTAATAATCATAATTATTGTTATTTTATTATATTTAAATTCTGCCGTCCCCACTGCAATTCCCCGATTTAGGAATACCACATGTTGCTCGACCTTTTGCGTGAATCACAAGTTGAAGTCAATGGGAGATTTATGCAAAATGTGGCTTATATGCTCTTACTGTATCTACATGCATTTAGCCTATAGCACCTGAGCAGTACACACACAGTGAGTTACTCCATGGGACATCTTATTGAAACATTTAATAAGCAGCTGACGCACATACTGTCACTCAACTTACCGTATCAAGTTAGTGAATTGACCAGGGAACCAGAATGCCTGATGTCCTCTGGTCTCGTTTGGGATGCAGACATTGTATTGCTGCCTGCTCTAATGAGATCTCTAGGCTGGAGAATCTAATATTCACCACCGACGCTACAACATGGCCCCCAAGTCAGTGGCTCTGAGGACTGTATGTTAATCCAATGGAGTGGAGTCATCTGTGATCAAGAAGAACTAGAGAGGCAATAGAATAGAGCCACACTCCAGAGGAGAATGTTCTGTAAGGGATCTGTTGTGTGTGTCATATTACCAATAGATGGCAGTGAAACATGATGACTTTTCTCTCCACAAGTCCTGATTTAGGATCAGTTTTTCCTTTTAGATCACAATGAATATGATTACAGGAACAGGGGAAGCTGATCCGAGATAAGCACTCTTATTCTGAGTCGCTTGACACATACGGCCCTTCGTCTTAACAGTAGAGTATGTATGTTTGCTCGTTTTTGCTGGTGGCTGGTGGCTGGTTTGGAAGGACAGACAGCTACAGTACAGAGACGAGTAATTAACGCTGCCTCATTTGACATGATGGAGTACCCAGTTCTCTCCTGTGGTGAATGGAGCTCCCTGCATCTTTCCCAGCTGTCACCTGTGATTGATGAACTGCGTGTGTCCCAATGCGTCTTCAAGGCTCTTTGCTGCTGTCTCCCCCCCACCACCACCCTGATCCCCATCGCCAGATCTCCCAGCCTCATCCTATTAGCAGGCATAACCACCACCCATGTTTTATGATCGGGACATAATCCCACCCTGTCATGGTGGTCTGTCATTATAGTAAGACAAGTCTCCTTGCTACCGTCCTTGTGTTTACTCTTTGCCAAGTAAGTCCCTCCTCTTCTCCACTTCTCCTCCTCACGTTTGAGGCAGGGACAGGGGTGTACTGGCAACAATCACAACCCCTTAATCCATTTAGATCCAGGACATAATCCGGCCAGTTTCCTGGCATTAAGTGCATATCCACACCTGACATATTGTTGTGGGAGATGGGCCAGATCTGATGGGAGGACAGTAGCACGTTAATAGGCTCTCACACCACCAAGGTCGATCCTGTCAGTGTGTCAGTGTCTCATAACACCTTCCATAGGCTTTGAGCTTTGGGGCAGTAGCCTGGCCCTGTTCCACAACACTGATCCTGGCCTGATTCTGACAATCTCACCCTCTATCTGGGGGAAGCCCTATGAGGGTTCCCATCACCTGCCTCTACTTGTGTTCTCCATTGATTAGTGTGGGAGACTGGGATGACAGAGTTTAGAGAGCTTGCGCCCACATAGATTATGCTAAATGGTATAAGTATAAGATATTGTCACAATCACAGATTTGCAACAAAGCCATGAAGTATTGGGTTTGAGCCAGGTGACGAGTTGAACCAGGGAACACTTGTTAGGATTTTGGGTTTTCCTCTGATACTTGTTATGAACTTTACAGTTTACCGGCTCACTGAGAGTCATCAATCTGCTGGTGGATGTCATCTTGCTCTCAGCTCCCAGCTGCTTGGAGAGACTGACAACCATCTCATTCACTCAGTGCTCAGTCAGTCATATCTCCCAGGGAGAGACAGAGAAGTGAGTGGGATGGAGATAAGTGCTGCAAGATGGAGCCCCTTCATTTAATGCAAAGCAGATAGACATGCAACAGAAAACATTCACGTTCACACAGATTGATACGAACAACTTTGAATTCACTCTTGAGCATCATAGTACTGTTTTGGTGTGAATATAGCACAGGGATTAGAGACAATTATAAACTGGGTGGTTCGAGCCCTGAATGCTGGTTGACAGCCGTGGTATGTCAGACCGTATACCACAGGTATGACAAAATAGACATTTTTACTGCTCTTATTACGTTGGTAACCAGTTTATAATAGCAGTAAGGCACCTCAGCGGTTTGTGGTATATGGCCAATATATCACGGCTAAGAACTGTATCCAGGTACTCCGCGTTGCATCGTGCTTTAGAACAGCCCTTAGCCATGGTATATTGGCCATATACCACACTCCCCAGGGCCTGCTTAATTATTAAGTCGACAGAAAAACGTTGGTTCACAGAGTGTAGTAATTGATATGAGGAGTTGTGAGGATGAGGTGTAAGGAGGTTTTATGGGGATGTTTTACAGGGTGTATCCATCGCCCTAGCTGTCTATAACCAGACTGACTACTTCCCCCTCCAGAGTGCATTAAGGTCTCTCAGATTAGGCTTTCAGACCAGACCCATTTTAGACATAGTTCTCTCTCCCTCTTTGGCCAGGGTATTACAGCAACCAGAATGAGCTCTTCTTTCTCCGCAGACAAGGTTAGCATTCACCTGTGTTCCCTTGTCTAACGGGACAGGCTATGCTCCATGTTCCTCTTTTAATCTGGGGCATTATAATATTTAATTTCCTCCCTAATTCGTTTAATCAGTCGCCGGGTCCCGCTTCTCAGATAGGGCCGGGGAGACACCAAACGCAATTCACATCTCCTTCTTTGTCCTCGGTTTCTGCACCATGAAAAACTCTGTGATTGTTCTTTAATAACAGAGTGTGGATGTATCCAGGTTGCCATTGTGGGGCTGTAATTTAATACCTAATGTTGTCCCTTTGAGGAAATGGCAGGGAAATTGAGGGCTCGCTTTGAAATTAGGTATTGCGTGGATACAGTTTCACTGAGAATAGGGCCTTTTTATCAAACAGAGTAGAACATTAGCAGTTCAATTGATGATCAGTTTATCTTTGGCAATTCGAGTTCTTCAGTCGTTCTTTATCTTGGTGTAGGTTGCCAAGTCAACTTCTCTCCTCAACCTTCATCCCAAGGAGCATTACGTTGCCTCAGCAAAATGGATGACTGAACGAAATGCAAATGCAAAGCATGGTGAACGACGGCACTTGTCAGCATTAAGCAGTGTCTAAATGATGCAAGGTCACGCAACGAGGTGGACACACTGAGGTCAGTGACTGACGAGTGAGAAAGGCATGTATGGCATTAGCCCTGGTGGACCTTAGCCTACTCTGTCAGGGAGTTAGACCCAGAGTGCTACTGCACTGCTTAATGAGAACTGACCAATCACATCTAACCACTGCTAAAGCCTGCATCTCCGCTGGCCTGGTCGGGGTGCACACAGGATTGTGGAACCACACGCGGTCTAATGGAGTAAGCCTTTTATTTCATAGTAGCACTGAAGGATCAGCCCATTTAGCTTTTCTCGTCGCCTTCTTTCTTGCATCATCCTAAGTTGTCATCCATGTATTTTGTATTTCTATCCACCTTCGTTTGCAGCAGCATGTTGAATGTACTGTTTTTTTACAGATACGTGTGCACTACACTGGGGGTTGGGCTGGGATGCTGTTGGCTGTGTGGCCTCTTCTTCTGGCTAGCACACCGTGCTCAGTAACCAGTGGGCTGGTGGGCATGTTTCTGTCAGCACAGCCTCTTGATCCTTATCCAGGGAGCAGTGAAACCACCCTCCGGTGAGGCTCAGGACAACGCTGATGGGGAAAAAGCAACATCACTGTGTTCAAAATAGCTGCGGGGTTGGCATTTTCCAGAATGCTCCACTTCCCATGGCGTTCGCCGTGTCCTCTGTGAGCCAACGCGTCTCGGACACATTGCGGTCACCATGCGGCTGGAGGAGATATGACAAATGCAGAGATGAATCGTGCAAATGTCCCGTGAGAAAAATGTGTTCCTTGAGAATATCGTCTAAGCTGTCCAGGACATGTTTTTGACTCATTAGCCTTGTTACAGAGGAGTACAGTATATCCTTTACCAACCGAGGTCAGGTGACCACTGCATTGCAGGTATTTATGTACCCAAAGACCAATGGAACCATGTCAGATTCAGAGGCTGTGTTGTTTTAAGCAACTCCCTGAACCATCCAAAGTTTTCTCAGTGTCTGAAGCTGAACTTCTCACAGGAGAACCCAACACATCTCCAATATGGATTCCTTTTCAT
This sequence comes from Salvelinus alpinus, assembly GCF_045679555.1. Classification (NCBI taxonomy): domain Eukaryota; kingdom Metazoa; phylum Chordata; class Actinopteri; order Salmoniformes; family Salmonidae; genus Salvelinus; species Salvelinus alpinus. Next base: position 14,379,275 of record NC_092122.1, read on the forward strand.
GTTTCTGGGCAGGCTTCATGTGTCTGGTCTTTTTTAAGCCAGGGGCATTTCTTGATCTGCAGGCTTCTCTTTCCTCAGCGGGAGAGACTCACTTCAAAGGTGTGGCCAGTAAAATCAGGGCATCTTCGTGCTCAACCGCAAGGTCTTCTGCTGAATGTTCTACGGTCAGTGGGATTCTCTAAACTTTCTGCCCTGGATGTCAGATATTGGAATTGTGTTATGATTCACCTGCAGATACCACTGTCACAGCATGTCTTCTCTCACATGTCTTGCTTATAGCTGAACTCTCTCATGTCAAGTCGTATTGATAGACTCTGCCCTCTGCGTTGACCTCCATTACTCAGTGTAGGTAAAGAGCTACCGCCTTCACATGATACCCCCCACATGATACCTTCAATCTCCTAGGCAAAAACAGCAGGAGAGCGAAAGAGCTAGCAAAAGAGACATAGAGAGGGAGAGGCAGAGAGAGTGAATGAGAGCTAGGGAGAGAGAGAGCAGTCCCTCGCATTAAGCAAATATTTTCAAGTACGGTGGAAGCGTTATGATGAGAAAAAATGTCACTGAGGATCCTATCAGTGGGATCAGAGTGAGGAATGTATTAGTGGGATCAAAGTGAGAACTATGTAAAATATCTGGGGCAGGTTTCTTAAACTGTTCTGACATCAGCCAGCGGTGATTCATCCGGATGCCTCGTTGTGCCCAAAGCAGCTCCGTAGATCTACTAATGCTAAGTAACATTTGGTTTGTTGAAAATGTTATAGATCACATTAGGAGGGAGTTTGAAATAGCTCTATTTGTTGGGATGGGGACATATTTGTGTGTGTGTGTGTGTGGCAGGGGGATATGCAGCCTTAGTCCCTCTTTCCACACTTTTCAGGGAGTGTTGTGGTGTTTTCTCCCCAGGATTAGGCCCACTGACTACAAGTGGGTCCACATTCACTACGGGGGAACAAACAGACTATGCAGCTCCACAACACTGTCAGACACACAATGTCTGTCTGGGACTTTCTTCTCTTCTCTTTCTTATCCCTCTCTTCCTGTGTGGAATAATGGCTTCCTCCATTCATTCTCTCCCTCTTCTCCAGGAAATCAATAGCGATGATAACAAGCTGAAGAGAGGTCCTCAGTCAAAACAGCCCATTGAGCCTAAATGTCACCGTTTGGAGTCCAAGATTGATTTATTCTGGCAAAATACTGGTTGCTATCTTGGAATTGCCTCCTTTCCTCATTCCCTCTCTCCTTTCTTTCATTATCGTCACGATTCAGGAGAGTGTGCTTTTACTTCTCCGTACTTTCAAAGTCTCGTCCAAAGTTCCAGTAAACAAACATTTTACTTCCTCAATCTCGGCCTGCAGGGGGCTTTAAACGAGAACTCCTAATGGACGGCCTGATTTAAGCAACCACAGCGCAACTACTTTAGACTCATAACGACACGCGCTGATGGCTTGGTTAATTACGCTGAATTGTGTGTTGAGCAAACAATCTGTCTGGGAAATATTTAAACAGACTCAATCACAGCGATAATGCCTTTTCCACTTCAGACTTTGCAATCAGGAAAGAGCTCAGGGTCCAACTCTTGGATGAATCGACATGGCTAATCAGAACTTGCTGTAGGTGACGGTGAAACAATGCTTTTAACCTCTGACACAGCTATCGGTTTTCAACAGTGTGACGGTGTGTTGCCAATTTCATATGCAACTCAATGCACACAATAAACCTCCATATCTTAATCTCACTCTGCCTCCGTGAGAGCCTGCTAAGCTAATGGAGTCCATAGTGGTTTTAAGAGGTAGTCCTTTTAGTGTTTTTTCCCACATTATTTGTATGTTTTATGTTTAATGTGCTTTCTTGGGCTCCTTTGGGATACAGCTCCATATCCATTCTCTCGGAATGAAGGTTGAATCTACTTTTGTGTTTTTAGGAACACATTATGCATTTGGGCGCTGTCAGTCACATGAGTTTGTGGGAGAGTAAACTTATCTCCAGGCAGGGCGAGATTAATATACTGTAAGGGCTTACCGGGCCTGAAACTCCTGGGCCCAGGCCCGTGGTGGGGCCAAGAGGCAGCAAATTATTATTTATTTTTTAAATATATATTATTAACAAAATATATACTGTATATATTATATGTAGTATATATTTAGTATTTTTTCACTGCAACCGCCAACCACAGAAAGACTCAGCCTTCTGCTGCCGCTCTGCTAATCATCAGATGGGGGGAGAGGAGGTAGGGGCCCCCTGGGTAACTGGGGGGCCCTGCCTTAATTGGGTAACTGATTAATAATAAAAAAACAGCTTCAATGCGCCTTGGCATAGATTCTACAAGTGGACCTAAACCATGCCAGGAAAATGCACCCCACACCATAAAATATACTTTGTATCCCTTGTTCACTCATGTGTTTCCTTTATTTTGGCAGTTACCGGTATGCCTACAGTTGGGACGGTTGCCGTTTGGGCAGCATGCAAGCCATAGACATATCATCCATAGAAGGGTTTTATAACCTCTTACTGTTGCAATTTGACTGCTAAACTCATGGGTACACTAGCAATAGCTGCCAGTCCTGAGTTGAACGGGAAGAGCCATCTATGGATTATCTTTCTATGGTTGGTTGCGGCCTACGATTTCTTAATCCGGCGCTGTCCCCAGGCTATTGCACACAGCTCATATAAGCCTGGGACATCAATGATTCAAAGTTTGCCTTAGTGGGAGTGACCATAGAATTATATGGCTGTGATTTTATAGAATAAAGTATTTGTCATCATTAAATTTGAGCAAATCACACAACTGAGAGGCATGACTCTGTAAACAATGTGCCCACCACACATACAGGGGAGGATTAGGGGGAAGGTGTTGTGGGAGATGATTGGTTGGTAGATTAAGCCAATTAAGCCAATGCCTATGTGCTGGGAGTTTCTCCCGGTCTTTCTGTATTGGCTAATGAAGGCAGAGTTTGCCGCCTTGGTATATCAGACTCTTTGCGCATTTGGGCAGGGGTGTCTGGGAATGAGATTAGTGGGAGAGTAACATTATGGCGACAGGTAGCCTAGTGGTTAAGAGCGTTGGGCCAGTAACTGAAAGTTTGGGGACATACTGTCTGGGAACGTTCTTATCCCTTGCTTGCTAGCTAGCCAACTACGACTAACTTACAGACACGTCAAACAGTGCAGCCAGAATAACAACAAAGTAGCTTCATTTGCATTTATTTAAGCTGTTTTCTAGTGACATTTATTTGGATACATCCATAACAATGAGCTAATAAGTCACAATTTCACCTGGCATAGAAAATGTGCTCTCTCATCAGGACAGTGTTGTTCAGAGGATCTAGCCAACAACACAGCAACACAAACACTTCAAACTGAAGCTGGAAAGACTGCAAACTAGCTGCACCTCATTTCGTTTGACCTGTTTTCTATTGATATTTCTGTGTGTATATATCCATAAAATGATGCTGATTCATGATTTCGACTGGCTGAGAAAAGCTGCCTGCCTGTCTCTCACCCCAACTCCAGACATGTTCATTACTATGCAACAGCTGGAGATCGAATTTGAATATTGAAACAATGTTGCAAATATAAGAGAGACAGACAGGAAGGTTTATACAAATCTCCTTGGTGAAAACAAAATGTTAGTCTAAAAGAAATGTGACATAATGTCTAGATGCTTTTTATAGTGGAGATCAAGTTTATAAATTGCCTGGCTGGGCTGATGAGACAGTGGATTGTGCAGTCAGATGGAACAGAGTAAATAGACATTTTAATCTCATAGATTTAGCGGAATAGATTTTGTGGAATAGACACCAGCTGGAATGCGGTTCTAACCAACCAGCCCGTTGTATAACTTCCGATAACTACCATCCATATATGAATGGCAAAGGCCAGTGAAAAACCAGCACCACACCATCACACAATGTCTCAACTCCAATGAAGTCTTGTTCACAGAGGAAGAGGAGGAGTAGGTCTGATGATTGTGAGTTGAATGACTAGGTCCCTGCAGACTCTACAGACTGGGGGCTGCATCATTGCTCTGCTCCAGCTCCTGCTTCACAGAGGAAGAGGGAGAGAGAATCCTCAGCCCACGGACAGCAGAGCAGCCTGACGCCAAAACACCCAGATGCTTATTTAATTCCGCGCTGGCTCACAGTGGGCTGTAAATTGAACATGGGAGCATAATTCTGGGTGTCTGTTTGTTGTGTTTAAACACTGGCGAGCCGTCTGCCGGCGTCGCTTTATCAGCCTTCCCCCCGACTTCTGGGCGGATCTCTGCCCCTCCCCGCTGCAGAGGTGTGTGGAGCAGGAAAGGAACCGAAACCAGCCCAGCACACCTGCTAAGGGGAAAGAGAGGGTAAACTGAAAAGATTGCATCCTTTTCTGTTAATGAAAGGATTCAGGAACTGAAAAATGACTCAGCTCTGAAGAAACAGTGTTAATTTTGCACTGATCTCTGAGTCAAAAGTTATGAAAAACAGAAGTGATTTCTCAGGGGAATGTCCTATTGAGGCCCGTGCTCACAGCGAGGTGTTTTGTAGCCAGCCATTGTGTCAGGGCACCCGGCCTCTCCTCCACACAAAGACACAACGGTGCCGTCCCTTTTCCTCTCCAATGAGTCACAATAGTGGTGGTCACGAGGATGTCGGACATGGCACAGTTACCAACCCAGTGGGTGCCAGATGTGAAGGAAACCATTGTGGGCTTGTAAGAGCTTGTCTTGGTGTCACGTTCGTCGTATGAATCGGACCAAGGCGCAGCGTGGTATGCGTACATTCTTTATAAAATAAGAATGAACACTGAACAAACTAACAACAAAAGACAAGAACCCACGAACACCAAAGGGAGAATGGCTACCTAAATATGATCCCCAATCAGAGACAACGATAAACAGCTGCCTCTGATTGGGAACCATATCAGGCCACCATAGACATACAAATCATCTAGACCTACAAAACCCCTAGACATACAAAAAACTCTAGACGATACAAAAACTAACGTACCCACCCTAGTCACAACCTGACCTAACCAAAATATAAAGAAAACAGAGATATCTCAGGTCAGGGCGTGACACTTGGTTATTCATTTAAACATGCCTTTGCATGTTCGGTGGAACCACTAATAATGAGTCAATGTTCACAATGCAGAGTTGATCGAGGCGTCTGTCACCTCACTCCTTGGAGCTGTCCTTCTTTCTTGGAATTGCCCCCACTCAATCTCCCCACTCCATGCCTTCTCAGAATGACCCAACAAGGATACACCCTTTGTCCATTGGGATCTTATTGACTGCGTACTGTAGGAGTGTAACCTACATGCTATTTTGGTAACTGGATGCCACATGCTACTGCAACTAAACAGGTGACATACTGTAGTGCAAAATGGAGGTCATTGGCAACCCTTTCTGTCTTCGTACTTCACTATGGCCTTCCTCTTTATGTCGGACTTGTGCTCTCTGATGGCAAACATAAGAAGAGGTGGCAGATTTGAGCTTCCGATTGCTTGTAATTAGGATTATCCATAATCTCAGAGGGTGAGTGAAAACTGTTGTTATAAACTGGGTGATTGGAGCCCTGAATGCTGATTGGCTGAAAGCCATATACCACGGGTATGAAAAACAAGTACTTTTTACTGTTCTAATTACGTTGGGAATCAGTTTATAATAGCAATAAGGCACCTTGGGGGTTTGTGGTATGTGGCCAATATACCACGGCAAAGGGCTGTATCCAGGCACTCTGCGTTGCGTCGTACTTAAAGAACAGCCCTTAGCCATGGTATATTGGCCATATACCACACCCCCCTCAGGCCTTATTGCTTAAATATACTCTGTTACATCCTGTACTGGTTTTGTTTTTTATTTTCTACCTAGTTTATCACACTTTGCTCCTCGTTGATGTCATTCGCTCGTTCACGCTGTATTAGGTGAGTATTGAATGTCTAATAGCATTGCATAGAGAATAGGTTTGCAGTAGAGTCGCTAAGAAACCACAGAGCTTCCCCAGAATGTGCTGTTATTTCTCATAACCACGTCACGGCTTTCACACCTCCGAGAATAAGTACAGCACCCTAGACTTTAAAGACGAGGAGACTAAAGGAAGACAGAGTAGTTCTCCCAAGGATGGAAAATCATTCTGTCTCCAGTAGATCTGAGAATTGTGAAAGATGAGCATGCATCGTTGAGCTCTATCAGCTTTTGGGGTTGTTTTTTGATAAATCTTGCACAACAAGACAGACATAGGCATATAAGCCATTTTTAGAATGTGTTCTAAAAATGTGTTGGGAGCTAGCATAACCCCCATGTCACCCTCCGCTCACTGAAGAGTGAGATGTAGCACATTGAAATGTCAGCTCCTCTTAGTGTCGTCAGTTTTGCTGACGGCTGGGTATATGATTACCATACGGTTGGCATTACCTCATCATCCTCCCCCCCTGTGTATCTGCCTCTCTCCTCAGAGACGCGGGGCAGATGGACACAACACACACTGAGCACCACAGAATGTAGAGGAGAGTAGATCCGAGTCAGCCCGAATGTAATGGCTGACTGTCTGACACAATAAGCAAGGCTGATGACAGTGGGCAGCCTGTGGAATTGGAATGGGTTGAAACCATTTAGAGTGAGGTTTCATTATACATGGTTTAGCAGCCATCTTGGATAAATATACACAATGTATTGTGTCAAATGGCAGTAACAAAGTTTAGAGTGAGTTTTATGAGTTATACAAAACCAAAGATTCAGCACAGTTTACAAAGGCGAGGGTGGGCCTCCAAGTACTCTGTCACAGGGGCTTGGAAGCTTAGTCAGGCTCTTAACAAGCTGTAAAGGGCTTCTCACAGAGTAACAGCAAAGATAAGCACAAAAACCCCTTGTGTCCTGCCGGAGTGGTGCTGGAAGTGGGTGACAGCTTGACTCCACTGTGTCCTGGTTTCTCTCTTGCCATGTAACATAATCACAGCTGCTATTACAGTCAAAATGGAGACCTGTAGACTTAAATGGAGGGATATGGAAGTAAGTGGCTCTAGATAATCAACAGAAGATGGAGCTGTAACAAAAGACTGGATCTGTGTGTATTCTCATGTGGCCACCATCTCATCATGCTATGCATCTGCTATTAATACAGCCTTGATGAAGCCAGGTTGCATCACCCTGTTACTCCGACATGTAAGGGCTTGCATAATTGGTTATGGTTCAAGCTGTAGATGTCATCAATAACTCAGGCTTGTGTTGGTACTGTATTCAATGGTGTTCATCTCAAAATGAATGTAGGTCAAATAGCGCTAAAAACAAGACTCATGAGACGTCTCCCCTCTGCACGTAGGTTCCCCTGTTTCCTTCTGTTCTCTTCTATAACAGGGAAAAGGTTCACTCAGGTAGTCATCCAGATATGCAAATCATCCATGGATGACAGATCTTTATGCGATGCATCTGTCACCCTGATGTATGATTTAACCGTCACAGCGGTCTCTATTCTCTAATCAGGGGCCAGATACTAAACTACCATACACACTCTGCATTCCCCAGGTGCCATTGGCTCCTCCCCAACTGCTGCCATGGAGACCCCTGCTGTTCCCATTTGAATTGCCTGTCCTTCACACATATGCAAATACACATGCACAGCCTACACACAGTATGTACACAGCTTCAGATTTGTTCCAGTGATGCACACAGGCAGCTGTTCTGCCACTGCCCTGTGGAGGGGAGTGCAGTGGATCCTCCAGTGGACCACTCACATGCAGTTCACAGTGCACACTCCCAGGAGGTTTAATGAGTGGGGGATGGCCGGCACACAACAGCAGCAGCAGACTCTCCTCACTGTCCGTCTCAGCTGTTCATTACGGACCTGCTGCTCTGCTCCCCACTGCCAACACTCAGGAAAGAGTTAATTGCGTCCTTCTAGATGATTTCCCATCAGTTTAGTTTGGCTGAGAGAGCAGGCAAACACACACACATGCGAACCCAGGTGCACACACACACACAAACAGACAAACACACACAGACACACACGCACGCACACACACACACATACCCTGTGCGTACTGTGGTTAGTTAGTCACATGTGGAAGGTTTGTTGTAAAAAAGCTTTGAGATTACAGCTCCATGGTGAACATACGTTACTCTAGAGAGCACAAAACCTTGAGAAGTCAAAACATTGTATTCCTGACCACACCTGTGTGGCTATGTTCCTGCCTTCGAATGAAAACACCACCAGAGAAATCAGCCCAATCGAAGACACATCCTTCCAAAACCCGATTGGGTCAGAGAGTGTCTGTCTTGACTCTATAAAACAACCCATTCTCCTCCGGAAGATCAATGCAGACCAATACAAGTTAAATTACCCCCCAAACACACGTGGACTCTTTGCCCAGATACGACGGTCCATGAATTTGTTCTGAGAGGCCTCAATGATTTTCCACCGGTAGTCCAATGTGATCTCCAACAAATTGAACGTGGAAAGCGTTTGACACATTATGCATTAGGTGTTATCGTTGAATTCCATTACGGTTAATGCCTGCTCAGATTTCCTTCACTAGTGTACAGAATTTACTGTGAAATTGGACTAGCGAGCCGAGACGTTTTCTCTCCACACCCATGGATAATGACCAGTAAAGATAACTTGGGGGAAAAGAATTGTTAAAGGAGCCTTACTCATAATAGCACATCATTTACATAGTTTACATAAAAGGGACATGATTATGAGAGAGAGAGAGTTGGTCATCTCTGTCTCAGACTTCAAGCCCAGGCATTTCAAAGTTGTGTTTCACAACAAATGTCTGTGCAGGCCGAGGAAGTTTTGTGCGAAGCAATCACGACTGAGGGAATTTTCTCTCCCCCCCTTCTTTCTGCCTGCTTTTGTCTTCCCCTCTCTCTCAGTGACATCCATCTCTCCTAGAGCTCCACCATGGCAGCCTGGGTACTGTAAGAAAGCCTCTGGCCTGTGAGAGAATAACAATCACTTTACCTTGGATAACCCAGAGAGCATTGGCTACAGTAGTGGGGGGAGAGGAAGAAATAGGAATCAGCCATCCTTGGAAAAGATGGAGGAGCCCACGCTCAAATGGCCCTCTGTCAACTAGGCGTACTGCTCTTTCTCTCTCTCTCTCTCCCTCTTTCTCTCACTCTCTTTCCACTCCTATGGCACTCGCATATCAGACACGACACCTGTCAACCTCCATCATGGTCATCGGTGCTCTAGCAGGTCCTGTCTCTGGACAGGGCTGATTAAGCTGGACCTAGAGACGTGAAGTGCACCAGGCCCTCCTGCAGCAAGGCACCTCCACAACATGATGCTGCCACCCCCATGCTTCTCGGTTGGGATGGTGTTCTTCGGCTTGCAAGCGTCCCCCTTTTTCCTCCAAACACAACGATGGTCATTATGACCAAACAGTTCTATTTTGTATTATCAGACCAGAGGACATTTCTCCAAAAAGTACGATCATTGTCCCCATGTGCAGTTGAAAAACGTAGTCTGGCTTTTTTATGGCGGTTTTGAAGCAGTGGCTTCTTCCTTGCTGAGCGGCCTTTCAGGTTATGTCGATATAGGACTCATTTTACTGTGGATATAGATAATTTTGTACCTGTTTCCTCCAGCATCTTCACAAGGTCCTTTGCTGTTGTTCTGGGATGGATTTGCACTTTTCGCACCAAAGGACGTTCATCTCTAGGAGACAGAACGCCTCTCCTTCCTGAGCGGTATGACGGCTGCTTGGTCCTATGGGTTTTATACTTGCGTACTATTGTTTGTTCAGATGAACGTGGTACTTTCAGGCATTTGGAAATTGCTACCAAGGATGAACTAGACTTGTGGAGGTCTACAATTTTTTTTCTGAGGTCTTGGCTGATTTCTTTAGATTTTCCCATGATGTCAAGCAAAGAGGCACTGAGTTTGAAGGTAGGCCTTGAAATACACAGGTACACCGCCAGACACCGCCAATTCACTCAAATGATGTCAATTAGCCTATCAGAAGCTTCTAAAGCCATGACATCATTTGACATGACATGAATTTTCCAAGCTGTGTAAAGGTACAGTCAATTTAGTGTATGTAAACTTCTGACCCACTGGAATTTTGACACAGTGAATTATTGTCACGTTCGCTGGAATAATTATCGGACCAAGGTGCAGCGGATGTTGAGTTCCACATAATTTATTAGAAAGTGAAACTTAGCAAAACTAAACAATAAACAATAAACTAACAACGAACCGTGACTACAGAGGTGCTACGTGCACTAACTCAAAACAATATCCCATAAACCACAGGTGGAAAAAATGCTACTTAAATATGATCCCCAATTAGAGACAACGATTACCAGCTGCCTCTAATTGGGAATCATACCAATCACCAACATAGAAAAACAAAACTAGAACCCCACATAGGAATAATAAACTAGACTAACCCCCAGTCACACCCTGACCTACTCTACCATAGAAAATAAGGGCTCTCTATGGTCAGGACGTGACAATTATAAGTGAAATAATCTGTCTGTTAACAATTGTTGGAAAAATTGCTTTTGTCATGCACAAAGTAGATGTCCTAACTGACTTGCAAAAACTATACTTTGTTAACAAGACATTTGTGGAGTGGTTGAAAAATGAGTTTTAATGACTCCAACCTAAGTGTATGTAAACTTCTGACTTCAACTCTATATGTCCTATATACCTACCTCTCTGTCAACTAACAGAACCAGGGTAATATGCTTGTGTGTTGCACACAAAGCCCGCCAAAACAGACAACTTAACAACGGCCTTATAGTATTAGCTGTGGGAAGTCAGAGGTCCACAACATGAATACCGACGTAGACTCCGTTGGCGCATCACAATAGAGTCGGTCTTAAAGTGCCGACCAGGGAAGGTGCCTCACTCATCAGTGTTAGTGTGGTAGAGTGGACTTGCTGGGGACAGATGATGAGCCTGGTCGAGCTCCAATCGTACAGGGACCGCCTTCTGCGTAGCCTAGAGGTATGCTGGGTAACAGTTGCTAATCATCTCCACGGTGCTCCCCGCCAGCGTAGAGTGACCACAGAGGGGGTTGGAGGATGGGCCTGGAGGTGCCAAGGCCACACCACATAATTATACAGTAAATACTTAAGTTCCTTCTCCGATCTACAGTACCACTGTAGCCACTGCCATAAACAGAGCCCTGTACAGGTATCACTCTATAGAAATCAATTTCCCCCAGTGTTCTAGTGATTGGACGCTGTTGCTTTCCACAGAACTGCCTGGTTTCACAGAATGTGCTCTGACATGATTGTTGTGATGAGACTTCTCTAGCTGTCAGGAAGGCTGTTTCTTACAGTCCAGGCTTAGGTAGAATCTGAGGCAGAGAACACCAGTATCCTGTCCTTCTTTAAGAGCAAGGAGGAGATGTGTTTGTATGCCTGTTTATATGCCTGTTTTGTTGAGGCATTGTATGGTGTCCCAACGCATGATGAAAATACATACTAAATGCTCGATTCATATTTGTAAAACACAATCGCTTGGCTATTGTCAAAATCCAAACAATTAAAACTAAGCGAAAATATGTTGGTTCTTCCCTCATTGTTTTCTCCATCTGATAATGACATTTTCACAAGCATCTCCTTGTCATGACCAACGAATATGACTTCTCATGAGATGCTTTGCCATCATATTCCACATTGGATCCCCCTTCAGAAACGATGGGATGGTATGAGCCATGGTCAGGGGATTACACCAGCTGACATATCTGGGGCGTTGGGTTTCTGCCTCAGTGCCTGTCAAGGGGAGCAAGGCTCTGGTGATTGGCACGGCCAAGTCCTCAAGGTCATGTTTGTTTTTACCGCTCACCCCTCTCTGTAGATTACTGGGGTAATATATCTCCTGTCACCCATCCCCCCCTAGCTCTGGTCCTTAACCAGTACACACATCTACAGATGGTTTCCACCACGTGTCTCCTTCATGTTGTAACCCAAGCCAGGGAAATATACCAGAACACAAACCTTGTATGTATGATTTGTCTCCCGTCGGAATACTAACAGACGGAAATGTAATCTCTCCCGTTGGCATCGTTCTGAGCTGAGGGTTGGGCTTGGTCGTGATTGCAGACCATAGCTCTTAGGAACCGGCCAAGGCTGCATGGGGCCTTATATTCATCACAGGGCAACGAGACGGATCGCATCATTCAACCGGCTGCTGCTCGAGACCCATTCAAAACGGCCAGCGTTAAGAGCGAATAAGCGATAAAGGTCTACCTGGTCAGAATACAGAGGAGTTCTAGAGGAGGCATCTGATGTGAGGAAGATGGAGATGGACTCACATGTGTTCAGGCAAGCAGAGAGGTGGAGGGAGAGAGGGAGACGGAGAGTGGTGGATACCCTAAGTGGAAATGCAGGATGGAGGAATAACACGGTGAAAAGAAAGATGAGGGGAGGCGGGTGAAAAGCAGGCACCACGCGGGGAAAATGAATACTTATGTGAAGCACCACAAAGGGGTGGTTGTCTGTTGCAGATGGCTGACAAATTGTAGGAGTCACGAAAGCAAACTCTCATTTCGCCGAAAGCGGTGGTTTGGATATCATAACGACAATGTCATTGTGTTCCTACGATGGAGGTTATTTTCACACGCATCCAGCTGAGCGGTGGAAGTGGTAGCGAGCCCATTGATTTGCATGAAACCATTGTTCTGTGTTTACTTGTCACAACACTGCTGTACTCTGTGTGTACATTGAGTAATATACACAGGAGAACAGCTGGAAACGTTGGCAGTGCTAAATCTAATGTGTGTGGCAAGGTTCAAAGCAATCCCACTAGTTACTTACTGTAGCATAGACACTCAAACAAGTGCGTACACACACACACACACACACACACACACACACACACACACACACACACACACACACACACACACACACACACACACACACACACACACACACACACACACACACACACACACACACACACACACACACACACACACACACACACACACACACACACACACACACACACACACACACACACACACACACTGCACCTATCTGGTGTATGTGACAATAAAAATAACATTGAAAAAGTACACACTCTCGCATACTAAAGAGGTTAATGACTTGTGAGGAGGTTTGTGTGTGTGTGTGTGTGTGTGTGTTTGTGTGTTAGTAATGTGGTGGAGATTTCATTCATTTACATGTATTATACCAAGCACCACCATATCATTGTACCATCCAAGTTCTTTGCGTGCGTGCCGTATGTCACACTGGCTGAGGATGGCTGTGCTGGGGTTGATATCAACTGTTGTTGACAGAGTGGCACCAATTGTTAGGCAAATGGCTTTCATGGGTATGTTAACAGGAGCACGTGATTCATTCTATAGCAGGAGATTACGGTTGAAAAATGTATTTCACCGCACTGGCTACATCTATGGTAATACATAAGGCTATAATGTGAAGAGCTCCATTGAGCTCCAAGTAGGGAAATTAATAATGTTATCGTGTGGGAATTCAATGGCAACTTGTCCTTCTCTTGAATGTTAAGTAGGGGATGAGGGTTTCAGGGATCTCTTGATGGCATGTTGTTTATGTATAGCTAACGGTACGCTTTAACTTGAAATGAAAACGACTTTCTGACAAAATTTGAAACGTGTAATATCAGAAAATTTGACTAGCTAGACTATCTTACCCGTATACACGGATGCTTCTGTGTCACGGATGCCATTGTTGCCCTTAGTTTGAAGATGTAATCCGGAGACAGGTGTTTTATACAACAGCCTACTGTGTGTTCTCTTTTCGACTCCGTCTGAATATATATTTGCAATCAAACTCCAGAATTTTCTCTATCTCATACTCTAATTGCACTGGACATTCCACTGATTTCAAAACTTGGTCCTCCAGAAAGTGGAGAGCAACACTTATGCAGTTCTACTACGTGATATCTTTGAAAGAAAAGCTGTGTTAGAAAGGATTACTTACACATACTGACCAGCTCATGTTATAGACAGAAGCGAGCTACATGGCAGACCAATCCGAACTCCTCTCTCGGCATCACCATCCCATCCATTATCTCAGCCAATCACGGCCAGCGGGTTCAGGTCTTTTTCCGTGCCTAAACCAACTAGGCTCGTAATTTAACCGTTTTATTGGTATTTACAAATGGCATACAAGTTTGTTATTAAAGCACATGAAAGTTCAAATGTTCCAGAAGGCATTTCTGCAAAAAACGCATTTTGATTCAAAAAAGAGTTCAAATGGCTTTTAAAATCTATTCTAATGGGTCTCCTGTGAAGTAGTGACGCGCGACATACGCCTAGTTTCCTGAAATGAGACACAAATTGCCTCTGAATTTTTGTGCCTTTGTGTACCTGCCAGTGCCAGCCGGAGGTAATAGCTTTTAATCTGTACATCAAGGCCCGGCAATAAGCTCTTTAACAGTAATGGGGGAATGAATAGGGAATCACAAACTCAATCTCCCCTCCCGACGCCGTCAAGATGGTGCTGATAGCTCTCCATCACAGCAGAACCTTGGGACATATGCTGCAAGGACAGATCTTATTTGCATTTTTTATTTATCCATTTTGAAGTAATATATTCTGTGATTCTGTGAATCTCCATCCAGATGTTTATTGGATATTGGTTTTGGATTTTAGAATACATTTTAAAACCAAACTACAGTCAATCGATCACATTTGTTTTGTTTCAAACATTATTTACAATGAAATGAGACATTGAAGTAGTATTGAAAATCCCCTGCTGTGACCCTAACTAGAGCACTCCTCCACATCATCCACCTCCTCCACAATGGAGTGCCTTTCACACCATAGTGGCAGGCAGCATCTGTGGGGAGGAGATCCCCAGCTGGTCCCCGTCCCTGGTCTCCAGCATGACTTGGTTCCTCCGGCTTCCTAATGAACACGACCAATCGACTGTGAAAGCGCTCCATCGATAATGGATCCCTGCCACCTCCTTCACTGACACACACGCACGCACGCACGCACGCACGCACGCACGCACGCACGCACGCACGCACACACACACACACACACACACACACACACACACACACACACACACACACACACACACACACACACAAACAAACTGAGCTGATGGAAAAATCAACAGGGGGAAATGACATGGGTTCACTTCACCGTGCCTTGGTTCTGGATACTGCCATTTGAGCCCATCGCCGTGCACATTGATTGGCTATAAGAATTGAAATGCAAATGCTATTGGTCTTGTTTGTGCCCTGGCTTGTAAAGTACTCTTAAAAGAAAATGGCTGCTCTCAAGAACACAATAGTATCTGACTGGGCTAGTTTAAAATGTCTCTTGAAAACAGGAACCGACATGCAGTAACTAGTCTCAATTCAGTTCTATGAACTTTGCATGCTTTTTGTTGTTCCACATTAACATGTTCCGTCTGTCTCTTCCTCAGTTTTGAACTATCGCAAATACGTGCAACTCCTGTGTAAAGAAGAAGAAGCAGCATTGGAAGAGCCCCTAGCAGCAGGCACCGCTGAGTTAAAGGTTAGTCTCTGTTCCCTCGTCCTCAAAGACAGGCAAACAAAACAGACACCCTGTCTCAGTGGAAATGCCACAGGTCCACAGAGCCACTCTGGCTATTCACTGTCTCAGACCCCAAGGATCTCCAACCCCTATGGGAAAATAACCTCAGTCGCCTGGTTCCTTATCCTTAAATGCCAATGACCACAAGGGGGCAATCCCAAAAAGAAGAAGAATTCCACAGAGATTTGTTTCACAATGTACAAAGACTAACACTAATTAGTATGGATTATTCCGCACATTTTGTGTATACATGCATGAAACAACTCATAGAGGCCCCCATTGCACGTTTCTAATAGAAAATATACATCAAACAGTGGTACGCAGCACTGAAAGCCTCATTAGTACTGTAGAGTAAGATATGTGATACTACGGTCTCTGGCCACCATAGCTCATTGATGGACTTAAGACTTGGACTAATGAATTATTGATTTGACCTATTAGAGCAGGAAAGGCACAAACATACTATATACATTAGGCTATAATGTAAAGAGCTCCTTTGAGCTCCAAGTAGGAAGATGAGTCATGTTATTGTGTGGGAATCCAATGGCAACTACTGTAGTCCTTATCTTGAATGTTAAGTAGGGGGTGGGTGTGGGGTTCAGGGGTTCTGTTGATGGCATGTTGTTTATATTCATTCCTGCACACTACTGCACACATTTGAATGTCATGCTGTGACAAACATTAACAGCCAGAGCAACATTTTCAGATCCAACAACATACGTGATAATCCTCTCTCTCAAGCTATGGGAGACTGAGCTTGTGTGGCCAAGGGCACAACATGCCAACCAAGGTCATCAGAAATGGCAAACACAAATATGACAACACCACACACTGTTGATCAACATCTTATTTGAATAAATACCAGGAAAACAAATGAAGAGTGAAAAAAAACTATTAAGATGAAGGCTTAAGGGAGTTTTATCATCACACACAAGGTTTCCAATATGGCTTGAGTAGGAATTAATGAATTTGGATTAAACCAGTGTTAATATAAGCCAGGCAAATCATATGGAGTCTTACCCTGGTTTAAGTTTAACCAATAGGGAACTCTGTCCTGGTGTCTGTTCACAAACGGTATTTCCTCCCTCGCACTACACTACACAATACCACTCTACTATAACAACATGTACATCCAGCTGGCGAGGCAGGTGTAGCAGGGTTGAGTGGCCATTTGCTGAGGCGTTGTGGCTGATTCAGGCCTTGTTAAATTCCATTTTGTTTGTGAGCGGTGCTGAGCTCGGCCTCCTCTGGGCGTATAAGGGCAGACTCCGAAGCCACCACACCGACTGGGGACCGAGGGGAGCGGTCACAATTTTTCATCCTTATTACCCATGACATATCCAAAGTGGCAGAGTGCGGCCCATGGAGATATAGAGAGAAAGAGAAAGAGGGAGAGAGGGGGAAAGATAGAGGTGGGCACCTCAGGTGAACCAGGGAGTCTGTCTCCTATCCTCCCTCCCCCTCATGAACCTCTGAGCAGGGCCCCAATCTGCCTGGCTTAAACAATGCAATTCAATGACGGCGATTAGGGCAGACGGCGGTAAAGTAAAGGAGTCCCGGCCAGGTTCCCACCTCTCTCCCTCAAGTCTAACTCACTTAGTCTCTGTAGCTCTGCTGCGACGGGGCCGAAGAATAGAGCATGAAGCTCGCGCTTTTACTATGGCTAGCTATCTCAACGATGAGGCTAAATGAAGAAGCTACATAACCCTGGCATGGCAATAGGGTTCTAGTCAAGGACATCTACAAGGTGACTTCCAAATGGAAGAAGAGGTAGTTGGACGGGGGTGGGTGTCTTGCCTTCAGCCACGTGACATGATTGGAGAGGTTTTCTTCACTGAATGAGTCCCCCCCTCTCCTCTGCCCACCTTCCCACGGCGGAGATTAAGATCGCTTGTTGTAATTATTGCTCCTTGAGGCAGCCTAATTCTGCCAAGGAGATAGCATCACACCAGTCAGGTGCTTCAGAGGGTATCTGGCACCAGCTGTTGTCGTCCTCTGCGTGTTCCAAACGGCATTGTTTTGTGATACATGTCTGTTGATCGACTGGCTTCTCTGGCTTCTGGAGCGCTGCCAATCCCCCGTCTGTCTCCAGATTCGCTCTCCTTCGCTAACCACGTTATAGGAAAAAATAAGGGGGAAAGAATCACACGCAAAAGCCAAAAACGCTGAGGTTTCTGGGATTTTTGCCACCTGACGTACTGTGAGGCATCAATCATCCGCCACCACAGTCCCATGAAACATCTGTTTTAGACACACCGGAAGCCTGGCCGCCTCCCATCCAAACACAGGTGTTTGACACGCACATTCAGCTCTGCCCAACAAGCAGCCATTTTTTACCATCAGGTACAGTAATGAAAGGGTTAGAGAACACAAATTAACGGGAATAAATGCATACATTCAGAAACCTTCACAGGTGTACGATATGTCATATAGTATATGCATTACAGGAGAAAAATGGGCACAACAGTTGTTTGCTTTTCAAGTGATTAATGTTCAAGCAAGCAGTATCATCACTAGCGAGCTCCTGTTATGGTAGTGACATTGAATGTTACAGTGATAACACTGAGAGTTATGGTGGTGACATTGAGAGTAACGGCAGTGACACTGACCGTTACCGTGGTGACATTGACAGTTACGGTGGTGACATTGAGAGTAGCGGTGGTGAAATTCTGAGTTACGGTGGTGACATTGAGAGTAACGGTGGTGACATTGAGCGTAACGGTGGTGACATTGAGAGTAACGGTGGTGACATTGAGAGTAACAGTGGTGAAATTGTGAGTTACGGTTGTGATATGGAAGGTTACGGGCAGATGCAGAGCCGGACTCCTCTATGAGTTCTCTCTGGGGAATGTCCCCACCGAGAAATAATCTGCGCCTGTGTCAAGTTTCATTGGCTGTTCAATATTCTAATTCCTCAAAGACGAAGCTCAGCTCAACCCCGTTACAGACGTGTGTCACCGCAAATCACCCTCAACAGCACGTGCATCACCCTGTCTTTCCCCAGCAGATCTATCGGTGACTCTTTCCTAGGGTAACCGCAATCAGTTCAAGCACTCGGCTGATCTATTGCCCTCGCTCAGCAGTGGAGTAGGATCCTTAGTTGGGTGTCTTTTCTGTCTGGGGGAAGCGTAACGAGGAACGAGCAGCAATCGCTGTGGGTGTGAAGATAAAAAGCCTGCTGCTTTCATCAACAAGCCTTAATGATCCTCAAAAAACAGACTAGTGTATATGATCACATCTTATAGGCTGAATCCAGGCTGTATCACATCCGGCCGTGATTGGGTGTCCCATAGGGCGGCGCACAATTGGCCCAGCGTCGTCTGGGTTTGGCCGGGGTAGGCCGTCATTGTAAATAACAATTTCTTCTTAACTGACTTGCCAAGTTAAATAAAGGTTAAATAAAATACATTTACATTTAAATAATAAGAAGGGATGTCTATTAATTTGCTCTAATTGTGATGGAGTGACAGGCAATTAAGGAACATGGTGTGTGTTTCAATGCCTCTGTCATCTCTGGGAAAGTGTGGGGGGGAATTAAAAAGCACATCAGCCCTCAGTTTATGGTATAGAGCTGGTATATGGTCGTTGAGGTAAAAGCAGCTTATTGTCAAGGCTGTCAACTCCGGAACATGGAGAATGGAATCTCATAAGCATGAAGTTACATTGGTCATTGGGAATTGCCTCAACATTGGTAACCTTTGGCTCCATTTACTACATTTGAGCAGGTTAATGTACGTTGTCACTGTGCGTGGCTACTCATGCGTGGATTCATGTTAATGTGTGAGTGATATTAATTGAGAAGAGGAGAAATAAATTTAATCAGTGTTAGTTATTAGACTGACCTTTATTTAAATTGGCTATTGTGTCTGTTTGCGTGTGTGCGTGCCTGCGTGCGTGCGTGCGTGCGTGCTCAGTGGCAGATCGTGACAAACCCTCAATCTTTAAATGGGAGCTGCTACTGTTCAGGTCTCCCCTCTTCTCCGCCCCAATTTTTTTCTCTCGCTCTCTCTCTCTCTCTCTCTCATTCTTTTGCTCACTCTCCTCCATCTAACTCTCCCTTCCTCTAGCTTTTCTTCCCTGCTTTCTCTCCCTTGTTCCTACACTCATCCATTCTTCTCTCTCCCTCTATCTGTCGAGGCCCTGTCCCCATCTCTCTCCCAGCAGGTCACAGCCCCTTCTGGTCTGAGCATAGACACCAGGGGGGAACCCTGTGATGTGGCCAGCTACAGTATTCCCACACTGGGCCACTTCACCACCATCACGCTGGGCCGATCTACTGTCAGACTCCCCACTCCAACCACACACACTGCTCACTCCACCAACCACAGCACGGCAATGAGTCAATCCACACGCTATCGGGAAGGGCAGAGAGTAGTTGGAAACATGAGAGTGTCACACCCTGATCTGGTTCACCTGTCCTTGTTATTGTCTCCACCACCTCCAGGTGTTGCTTACTATCCCCGGTGTATTTATCCCTGTGTTTCCTGTCTCTCTGTGCCAGTTCGTCTTGTTTGCCAAGTCAACTAGCATTTTTCCTTGCTCCTATTTTTCCCAGTCTCTGTTTATTTCTAGTCCTCCTGGTTTCGATCCTCTGTCTGTTCTGACTACCAGCCTGCCTGACCACTCTGCCTGTCCTGACTACCAGCCTGCCTGACCACTCTGTCTGTTCTGACTACCAGCCTGCCTGACCACTCTGTCTGTTCTGACTACCAGCCTGCCTGACCACTCTGCCTGTCCTGGCTACCAGCCTGCCTGACCACTCTGCCTGTCCTGACTACCAGCCTGCCTGACCACTCTGTCTGTTCTGACTACCAGCCTGCCTGACCACTCTGTCTGTTCTGACTACCAGCCTGCCTGACCACTCTGCCTGTCCTGACTACCAGCCTGCCTGACCACTCTGTCTGTTCTGACTACCAGCCTGCCTGACCACTCTGTCTGTCCTGACTACCAGCCTGCCTGACCACTCTGTCTGTTCTGACTACCAGCCTGCCTGACCACTCTGTCTGTTCTGACTACCAGCCTGCCTATCCCTTTGTACTGTTTTGGACTCGGATCTGGTTTCTGACCCCTGCCTGGCCTGACTTCGAGACTGCCTTTCGCCTGGTACTGTTTGGACTCTGACCTGGTTTATGAACTCTCGCCTGTCCCCAACCTGCCTTTGCCTACTCCCTTTGTTATAATAAATATCGGAGCTCGGCCATCGGCCTCCTGTGTCTGCATTTGGGTCTCGCCTTGTGCCCTTAAAGAGAGCTGATGTTCAGGATTTTAAAATAAGAGAGGGAGAGAATCAGAGGTCTGAGACAGTCAGACATTTGAATGTATGTGTCAGTCTCAATGTGAACTGCAAAGGTATAAACAAGTCCTGGTTTAAGTTGCACTCCACCTTTAAGATCACCCATCCATTGGCATCAATGTGTTATTCATGCCACGGATCAAGTTTCAAGTCATCTGTGTCATCCAGGATCTTGAGTCAGGATGGTGGCCATGCAGCTCATTCCAGATATGAGCAGAGTGACCTTGAAAGACCTGGTCTGTATATAGTTGATAGATGGAAAGGCAGCGGTATGGCTGCTGAGGTAATTTAATTATCAGACCCTCCACAGGCTAGGGTAATGACTGCTCTCCAAATCTTCCCTAATCCCCTATCCCAGCCCACTACACAGACAGGCCCTGCCCGGGGCTCTCTGACTGTCTGACACAGGCAGTACTAACTCCTATACCCTGACTCTGTCTGTAGTCCCAGCCTGCTGGCATACAATACTGTAATATACAGTCCCTTCGGAAAGTATTCAGACCCCTTGACTTTTTCCACATTTTTGTTACATTATAGCCTTGTTCTAAAATTGATTAAATAAATAAAAATGTCCTCAGCTATCTACACACAATACCCCATAATGACAAAGCAAAAACAGTTTTTAGAGATTTTTACAAATAAATAAATTAACAGAAATACCTTATTTGCATAAGTATTCAGACCCTTTGCCATGAGACCTGACATTCTCAGTGCATCCTGTTTCCATCGATTATCCTTGATGTTTCTACAACTTGATTAGAGTCCACCTGTGTTAAATTCAATTGATTGGACGTGATTTGGATAGGCACATACCTGTCTATATAAGGTCCCACAGTTGATAGTGCATGTCAGAGCAAAAACAAAGCCATGAGGTCGAAATAATTGTCTGTAGAGCTCCGAGACAGGATTGTGTCAAAGGACAGATCTGGGGAAGGGTACCAAAACATTTCTGCAGCATTAAAGGTCCCCAAGAACACAGTGGCCTCCATCATTCTTAAATGGAAGAAGTTTCCTAGAGCTGGCCCCCCGGCCAAACTGAGCAACCGGGGGAGAAGGGCCTTGGTCAGGGAGGTGACCAAGAACCTAATGGTCACTCTGACAGAGCTCTAGAGTTCCTCTGTGGAGATGGGAGAAACTTCCAGAATGACAACCATGTCTGCAGCTCTCCACCAATCAGGCCTTTATGGTAGAGTGGTCAGACAGAAGTCACTCCTCAGTTAAAGGCACAAGACAGCCCAGCCTCAGACCATGAGAAACAAGATTGAACTATTTGGCCTGAATGCCAAGCGTCACGTCTGGAGGAAACCTGGCACCATTCCTACGGGGAAGCATGGTGGTGCCAGCATCATGCAGTGGGGAAATATTTCAGTGGAAGGGACTGGGATACTAGGATCGAGGCAAAGATGAACGGAGCATAGTACAGAGAGATCCTTTATGGAAACCTGCTCCAGAACGTTCAGTACATCAGACTGGGTGTGAAGATTCACCTTCCAACAGGACAACGACCCTAAGCACACAGCCAAGACAACCCAGGAGTGGCTTCGGGACAAGTCTCTGAATGTCCTTGAGTGGACCAGCCAGAGCCCAGACTTGAACCCAATCGAACATCTTTGAAGAGACCTGAAAATAGTTGTGCAGCAATGCTCCCCATCCAACCTGACAGAGATTGAGAGGATCTGCATAGAAGAATGGGAGAAACTCCCCAAACACAGGTGTGCCAAGCTTGTAGCTTTATACCCAAGAAGACTCGAAGCTGTAATCACTGCCAAAGGTGCTTCAACAAAGTACTGAGTAAGGGGTCTGAATACTTATGTAAATGTGATATTTTAGTTTTTTCTTTGTAATACATTTGCTTTGTTTTTGCTTTGTGATTATGGGGAATTGTGTGTAGATTGATTTTAGTATAAGGCTGTAACGTAACAAAATGTGGAAAAACTCAAAGGGTCTGAATACTTTATTTCACTGTATATCGATAGGAGCGACGTGTTTGGTGAGTAAAAGACCAAAATACACTTCCATGTAGTGCATTGTGTACGTGCGTGTGTACGTGCGTGCGTGCGTGCGTGCGTGAGTGCGTGCGTGTGTGTGTGTGTGTGTGTGTGTGTGTGTGTGTGTGTGTGTGTGTGTGTGTGTGTGTGTGTGTGTGTGTGTGTGTGTGTGTCTGTGTGTGGATGGATGGTTCTTGAGGTGTAAAGGGGGCCGTCCACTCTCCATGAAAACATCTTTATTAATTACCCCTCCTGAGAGAGATAGGAGGTGACCCCAGACTAGAGGTCGGACAATTCATCGGAATGGCCTATTAATTAGGGCCGATTTCAAGTTTTCATAACAATCGGTAATCGGCATTTTTGGACACCGATTGTGGCCGATTACATTGCACTCCACGAGGAGACTGCGTGGCAGGCTGACTACCTGTTACGCGAGTGCAGCAAGAAGCCAAGGTAAGTTGCTAGCTAGCATTAAACTTATCTTATAAAAACAATCAATCTTAACATAATCACTAGTTAACTACACATGGTTGATGATATTACTAGTTTATCTAGCTTGTCCTGCGTTGCATATAATCGATGCGGTGCCTGTTAATTTCTCATCGAATCACAGCCTACTTCGCCAAACGGGTGATGATTTAACAAGCGCATTCGCGAAAAAAGCACTGTTGTTGCACCAATGTGTACCTAACCATAAACATCAATGCCTTTCTTTAAAATCAATACACAAGTATATATTTTTAAACCTGCATATTTAGTTAATATTGCCTGCTAACATGAATTTCTTTTAACTAGGGAAATTGTGTCACTTTTGTGTCACTTCGCGTTCCGTGCAAGCAGTCAGGGTATATGCAGCAGTTTGGGCCACCTGGCTCGTTGCGAACTGTGTGAAGACCATTTATTCCTAACAAAGACCGTCATTAATTTGCCAGAATTGTAAATAATTATGACATAACATTAAAAGTTGTGCAATGTAACAGCAATATTTAGACTTAGGGATGCCACCCATTTGATAAAATACGGAACGGTTCCGTATTTCACTGAAAGAATAAACGTTTTGTTTTCGAAATTATAGTTTCCGGATTTGACCATATTAATGACCTAAGGCTTGTATTTGTTATTATGTTATAATTAAGTCTATGATTTGATATTTGATAGAGCAGTCTGATTGAGCGGTGGGTGGTAGGCAGCAGCAGGCTCGTAAGCATTCATTCAAACAGCACTTTTGTGCGTTTGCCAGCAGCTCTTCGCTATGCTTCAAGCATTGAGCTGTTTATGACTTCAAGCCTATCAACTACCAAGATTCGGCCGGTGTAACCGATGTGAAATGGATAGCTAGTTAGCGGGGTGCGCGCTAATAGCGTTTCAATCGGTGACGTCACTCATTCTGAGACCTTGAAGTAGTTGTTCCCCTTGCTCAGCAAGGGCCGCGGCTTTTGTGGAGCGATGGGTAACGATGCTTCGAGGGTGGCTGTTGTCGATGTGTTCCTGGTTTGAGCCCAGGTAGGGGCGAGGAGAGGGACGGAAGCTATACTGTTACACTGGTAATACTATAGTGCCTATAAGAACATCCAATAGTCAAAGGTATATGAAATACAAATGGTATAGAGAGAAATAGTCCTATAATTCCTATAATAACTACAACCTAAAATTTCTTACCTGGGAATATTGAAGACTCATGTTAAAAGGAACCACCAGCTTTCATATGTTCTCATGTTCTGAGCAAGGAACTTAAACGTTAGCTTTTTTACAAGGCACATATTGCACTTTTACTTTCTTCTCCAACACTTTGTTTTTGCATTATTTAAACCAAATTGAACATGTTTCATTATTTATTTGAGGCTAAATTGATTTTATTGATGTATTATATTAAGTTAAAATAAAAGTGTTCATTCAGTATTGGTGTAATTGTCATTATTACAAATAAAAAAATAAATGTTAAAAATCTGCCGATTAATCGGTATCGGCTTTTTTGGTCCACCGATAGTCGATATCGGTATCGGCGTTGAAAAATCATAATCGGTCGACCTCTACCCCTGACCCTCTCAGAGGTCCTGGAACGTAGACCTGGCTGTGGGGACTGACTGTCTCCTCTCAGTCAAACCACTGGAGAGCCAAAATGCCCACTACACACATCGCAGGGGAGCCACACCATCTTGTGGGTGGAGGAGAGTTAGCTTGCTTGCTCGGTCTACGTCTCTGCTTTGAATTTTTGGTGATTAGTCAGACACAAAGTAGCTGTTCACTTCCACCTCCGGTCAAGTACTATCCTATAATATAGTATAGTGAGTTGTGAAGATGACGTGATTAGATTAGATAATTAGGATTAGCACTGTGAAAAGTGGTTCTTTTAGATGAAGCCCCCCCCTCCCCCTCTCTCCCTCCCTTCCTCTGCCCCTCCCTCCCCCCTCCTCCCTCTTCTCTCCTCTCTCCTATCCAAGCATCTGTGCAGAGTCAGTGGTGTTGGCATGTGCTAATGACCCCAGCAGGGGTGTGTGTGTGTGTGTGTGTGTGTGTGTGTGTGTGTGTGTGTGTGTGTGTGTGTGTGTGTGTGTGTGTGTGTGTGTGTGTGTGTGTGTGTGTGTGTGTGTGTGTGTGTGTGTGTGTGTGTGTGTGTGTGTGTGTGTGTGTGTGTGTGTGTGTGTGTGTGTGTGTATGTGTGTATGAGTGTGTTTTTATGTGTGCGTTTGTGTGTGAGTACATGAGTGTGTTTTTATGTGTGTGTGTGTGTGTGCCAACAGAGAGTGAAAGGAGCACCTGTGCGTGTTGAAAAGAGCCTGCTGGTCCTACCTTATGAACAGCACCTCATCCTCCAGGCTGGATTGATAGAGCTTTAAGGCAGCTTCCTGCCTGCGGAACAGAGAGAGAGAGTGTAACGAGGCTATCAGATGTAATTAAAGCAAGTGTCTCTTCTCTGTAAGAAAGTCAGAATACTCAGAAATATGTCTGACTCACTAAGAATTCTTTGAACAGTATAACACCCATGGGTAGTGTGGAAATGAGCTGACTATGACGGGGGCATAATAACCATACAGACTGGACTATTCCTTGGATGGAAGACAATGCAGGTGGCAGACAGGCTGAGTTGGGAATCGACTATGACATATAATATCTCAATTTACAGGGGTACAGGAAGAGCTAGGACTGTCAAAGTATATCTTAAACTGTTGACCTTTTTGGAGATTGCTGCCTTTTTCTCTTCCCACTCCTTTTATCTCCATCTCTTTCTCCTGCCCTCTCTTCTTCTCTCCACCTTTCTTTCTCTGTCTCTCTTCCTGTCCCTGCTGACCCTCTGACTCGCCACTCCTCACAGCTAGCATTCTTCGGGAAGACAAACTCTTCACTTCAGGCTCTCTTCATGAACTTGGCAGGCGAGAGCTAGGTTGTTAATTTATTTCCCCCTCCAAGAGAATCATTCTGCTCCTCACGGGCCACTAGACAGAAGTCAGGGCAAGATTATTTCATGAAATGTTTTTTGTTGGGGTTTTTTCCAGTTATTTTTTTCAACTTTTTTGGAGTGGACCCCCTCTCTCTTTCTTTTTGGAATTGGCAACACTTTGTGTTCATCTCAGTCTGATGGGCTGTAGCCTCTTCGTCCCCAAAGCTTCCAGAACAAAGCCTGTTGACTGTATCAGCCAAGTGGTGGATGACAAAGTCTAGGAGAGAGAGGAGACCAGGATGAAATATTTATTTTGCAGACTGGCTGTGTGGCAGCCATTTGCTGTTATGTTGTGTCCCACTGCCTTGGTCTAGCTAGCTAACGTAGTCTGTTTGTTAGTTTGATTTGTTTGTTTGCATAGATTCGTTTTTGGTTTCTAGTCTCTTGTGACTTTTCATCTGAAAAAGGGAAACTTTTTTCTGTGACTCCTGACTTCAAGGCTCACTACATCTAATCATGCAGTGGTGTACTGTGGCCTTGTTTTCTCTCAGTTTTTCTTGTTGTTTTGTTGTTGTTGTTGTTTTACCATTCGCTGCATATTTACGATAACAGAACATAAAATGTTGCCATGGGGATAGACCCACCCCGGGACAACAGAAGGCATTAAGGCACCGAACCACAGAGGAGAAAGCCTTCCAGCCAATCAGCAAACAGCTCACTGTTGCCAAGGTGTTGTCGAGATGAGAGATAGGATTGAGATAAGAAGTGAATGCGTACAGTGTGTTTGCACCTTTCAATAGCTCATAGTGCTGTTTGGATTTCCACGTTTTTCTCTCTGTCCATAGTCCAGTAACATACCTTATAGAAGTCCGAGAGCATGACGGCTCACATTGCCACTCCATGATAAAATATTCTCTCTGATTGAGCCTTTTCATGCAAGACGTTTCCTCTGCCTGCTGAGACTGGAACAGCTCTTTACCCTCCAACCCCTAGGGGCAGTATTTAGTACCCCAGGGCCCTGTTAAGTCACTAACCATTTTACAGCTACCTGCATTTAATGTTCACAGAGTCATTACGATCAGCTAGCTTGAATCTCACCTAGACGACGATCCGTGGCTTTTCACTGTTGTCCTCTTTCCCTTAGTTCCCTCCTCTCTGAGAACTCACTGAGATCTATCACTGACAGACTGCATGCTATGGTTAGTCAGACACTGGAGGTGTTAACTGGGCTGCAGTCTGCAGCTGTGTTGTTAGAACAGCCTCTGTGGAGCTGAGGTGTTGGGGTGTGTGTGTGTTTGTTTGAGAAGCTGTGGGGTGAGCTCGTCAGGGAGATGGAAGATAATCTCCAACCCCCTCTTTTCCTCCCTTTCCTGTCTTCCTGAGACCACTGGGGCGGAAATCTGCACTGTCCCCACGCAGCGTTACTCCTATCCATCCCTACGCAATACACACACACACACCCAAATACACACACACACACACACACACATTTACATTACATTTAAGTCATTTAGCAGACGCTCTTATCCAGAGCGACTTACAAATTGGTGCATTCACCTTATGATATCCTCTTTTAAGGGGGGGGGGGGTTAGAAGGATTACTTTATCCTATCCTAGGTATTCCTTAAAGAGGTGGGGTTTCAGGTGTCTCCGGAAGGTGGTGATTGACTCCGCTGACCTGGCGTTGTGAGGGAGTTTGTTCCACCATTGGGGTGCCAGAGCAGCGAACAGTTTTGACTGGGCTGAGCGGGCCACAGATAGGTGGGTTTAACAACCACAGTTTTCTGACCGAGGCTCAAGCTTCTAGCCAAACAAGCCAACTTGTGAGGAAGCTTAGACCAGGTGAAGGTAATCATTAACACAGCCTGCCTGGCTTGTCTGTTTGCTTTCCGTTGCCTTGCCGCTGGGCTGGCTACAGTGTCCGACAGCCCTGTGTGTCATCACAAACACCATGCGCCTCCCACTCCACATGTTTTATCAGCTTAACAAGGCCTATTTCCATCATGTAGTTCACAGTTGGTTCTGCCTGTTGTTAATTGAACCGTTGAACTCCCTTCTTCTACTTTAGCCCTGGGGAGTTTCAGGACCTCCAGTGTGTGGGGGGGCAGGGGGGTTCAGGGTCAGAACCTAAGTGGTTCTTGAATAATGGAATTAAACCACACCAAACCAAGCCTCTACTGCCAGGGTGACTCTTTTGAGGTACACAAGCCCATGCTAAAACAGTCCTCCACTGTATATAATGTATAAACCATATATTTACAGTGCATTCGGAAAGTATTCAGACTCCTTGACTTTTTTCACATTTTGTTATGTTACAGCCTTATTCTAAAATAGATTCAATTGTTTTTTCCCCTCATCTGTCTACAAACAATACCACATAATGACAAAGCAAAAACAGTTTTTAGAAATGTTTGCAAATGTATAAAAAAAAATATGAAATAATCAAATCAAATCAAATCAAATTTTATTAGTCACATACACATGGTTAGCAGATGTTAATGCGAGTGTAGCGAAATGCTTGTGCTTCTAGTTCCGACAATGCAGTAATAACCAACAAGTAATCTAACCTAACAATTCCACAACTACTACCTTATACACACACACAAGTGTAAAGGGATAAAGAATATGTACATAAAGATATATGAATGAGTGGTGGTACAGAACGGCATGGCAAGATGCAGTAGATGGTATAGAGTACGGTATATACATATGAGATGAGTACTGTAGGGTATGTAAACATAAAGTGGCATAGTTTAAAGTGGCTAGTGGTACATGTATTACATAAAGATGGCAAGATGCAGTAGATGATATAGAGTACACTATATACATATGAGATGGGTAATGTAGGGTATGTAAACATTATATTAAGTGGCATTGTTTAAAGTGGCTAGTGGTACATTTTTACATAATTTCCATCAATTCCCATTTTTAAAGTGGCTGGAGTTGAGTCAGTATGTTGGCAGCGGCCGCTAAATGTTAGTGGTGGCTGTTTAACAGTCTGATGGCCTTGAGATAGAAGCTGTTTTTCAGTCTCTCGGTCCCGGCTTTGATGCACCTGTACTGACCTCGCCTTCTGGATGAAAGCGGGGTGAACAGGCAGTGGCTTGGGTGGTTGTTGTCCTTGATGATCTTTATGGCCTTCCTGTGACATCGGGTGGTGTAGGTGTCCTGGAGGGCAGGTAGTTTGCCCCCGGTGGTGCGTTCTGCAGACCTCACTACCCTCTGGAGAGCCTTACGGTTGTGGGCGGAGCAGTTGCCGTACCAGGCGGTGATACAGCCCGACAGGATGCTCTCGATTGTGCATCTGTAGAAGTTTGTGAGTGCTTTTGGTGACAAGCCGAATTTCTTCAGCCTCCTGAGGTTGAAGAGGCGCTGCTGCGCCTTCTTCACAACGCTGTCTGTATGGGTGGACCAATTCAGTTTGTCCGTGATGTGTACACCGAGGAACTTAAAACTTTCCACCTTCTCCACTACTGACCCGTCGATGTGGATAGGGGGGTGCTCCCTCTGCTGTTTCCTGAAGTCCACAATCATCTCCTTTGTTTTGTTGACGTTGAGTGTGAGGTTATTTTCCTGACACCACACTCCGAGGGCCCTCACCTCCTCCCTGTAGGCCGTCTCGTCGTTGTTGGTAATCAAGCCTACCACTGTAGTGTCATCCACAAACTTGATGATTGAGTTGGAGGCGTGCATGGCCACGCAGTCGTGGGTGAACAGGGAGTACAGGAGAGGGCTCAGAACGCACCCTTGTGGGGCCCCAGTGTTGAGGATCAGCGGGGTGGAGATGTTGTTACCTACCCTCACCACCTGGGGGCGGCCCGTCAGGAAGTCCAGGACCCAGTTGCACAGGGCGGGGTCGAGACCCAGGGTCTCGAGCTTGATGACGAGTTTGGAGGGTACTATGGTGTTAAATGCTGAGCTGTAATCGATGAACAGCATTCTCACATGGGTATTCCTCTTGTCCAGATGGGTTAGGGCAGTGTGCAGTGTGGTTGCGATTGCGTCGTCTGTGGACCTATTGGGTCGGTAAGCAAATTGGAGTGGGTCTAGGGTGTCCGGTAGGGTGGAGGTGATATGGTCCTTGACTAGTCTCTCAAAGCACTTCATGATGACGGAAGTGAGTGCTACGGGGCGGTAGTCGTTTAGCTCAGTTACCTTAGCTTTCTTGGGAACAGGAACAATGGTGGCCCTCTTGAAGCATGTGGGAACAGCAGACTGGGATAAGGATTGATTGAATATGTCCGTAAACACACCAGCCAGCTGGTCTGCGCATGCTCTGAGGACGCGGCTGGGAATGCCGTCTGGGCCTGCAGCCTTGCGAGGGTTAACACGTTTAAATGTTTTACTCACCTCGGCTGCAGTGAAGAAGAGCCCGCAGGTTTTGGTAGGGGGCCGTGTCAGTGGCACTGTATTGTCCTCAAAGCGGGCAAAAAAGTTGTTTAGCCTGTCTGGGAGCAAGACATCCTGGTCCGCGACGGGGCTGGTTTTCTTTTTGTAATCCGTGATTGACTGTAGACCCTGCCACATACCTCTTGTGTCTGAGCTGTTGAATTGCGACTCGATTTTGTCTCTGTACTGGGACTTAGCCTGTTTGATTGCCTTGCGGAGAGAATAGCTACACTGTTTGTATTCGGTCATGCTTCCGGTCACCTTGCCCTGGTTAAAAGCAGTGGTTCGCGCTTTCAGTTTCACGCGAATGCTGCCGTCAATCCACGGTTTTTGGTTTGGGAATGTTTTAATCGTTGCTGTGGGTACGACATCGTCAATGCACTTCCTAATGAACTCGCTCACCGAATCAGCATATTCGTCAATATTGTTGTTGGACGCAATGCGGAACATATTCCAATCCGCGTGATCGAAGCAGTCTTGAAGCGTGGATTCAGATTGGTCGGACCAGCGTTGAACAGACCTGAGCGCGGGAGCTTGTTGTTTTAGTTTCTGTTTGTAGGCTGGAATCAACAAAATGGAGTCGTGGTCAGCTTTTCCGAAAAGGGGGCGGGGGAGGGCCTTATATGCGTCGCGGAAATTAGTATAACAATGATCTAGGGTTTTTCCAGCCCTGGTAGCACAATCGATATGCTGATAGAATTTAGGGAGTTTTGTTTTTAGATTAGCCTTGTTAAAATCCCCAGCTACGATGAATGCAGCCTCAGGGTGTGTGGTTTCTAGTTTACAAAGAGTCAGATAAAGTTCGTTCAGGGCCATCGATGTGTCTGCTTGGGGGGGAATATATACGGCTGTGATTATGATTGAAGAGAATTCCCTTGGTAGATAATGCGGTCGACATTTGATTGTGAGGAGTTCTAGATCAGGTGAACAGAATGACTTGAGTTCCTGTGTGTTGTTATGATGATCACCCCACGTCTCGTTAATCATAAGGCATACCCCCCCGCCCCTCTTCTTACCAGAAAGATGTTTGTTTCTGTCGGCGCGATGCATGAAGAAACCAGCTGGCTGCACCGACTCCGTTAGCGTCTCTTGAGTTAGCCATGTTTCCGTGAAGCAGAGCACGTTGCAATCCCTGATGTCTCTCTGGAATGCTACCCGTGCTCGGATTTCATCAACCTTATTGTCAAGAGACTGGACATTGGCGAGTAGTATGCTAGGGAGTGGAGCGCGATGTGCCCGTCTCCGAAGCCTGACCACGAGACCGCCTCGTTTGCCCCTTTTACGGCGTCGCACAGGGTCGCCGGCTGGGATCAGATCCATTGTATTGGGTGGAAGGCAAAACACTGGATCCGTTTCGGGAAAGTCATATTCCTGGTAGGAACGATGATGAGTTGACGTTAATCGTATATTCAGTAGTTCCTCCCGACTGTATGTAATGAAACCTAAGATTACCTGGGGTACCGATGTAAGAAATAACACATAAAAAAACAAAATACTGCATATTTTCCAAGGAACGCGAAGCGAGGCGGCCATCTCTTTTCGGCGCCGGAAAAGTCTGTATACGATTAACGTCAACTCATCATCGTTCCTACCTTTAATATCACATTTACATAAGTATTCAGACCCTTTACTCAGTACTTTGTTGAAGCAACTTTGGCAGCGATTACAGCCTCAAGTTTTCTTGGGTATGATGCCACAAGCTTGGCAAACCCATAGGTGGGGAGTTTATACCATCCTTCTCTGCAGATCCTTTCAAGCTCTGTCAGGTTGGATGGGGAGCGTTGCTGCACAGCTATTTTCAGGTCTCTCCAGAGATGTTCGATCAGGTTGAAGTCCGGGCTTTGGCTGGGCCACTCAAGGACATTCAGAGACTTGTCCCGAAGTCACTGCTGTGTCGTCTTGGCTGTGGGGGTCTGAATACTTTCCGAATGCACTGTAACTACCTTATGCTCTGTTGATTGGATGGCCTGGTTTCCTTCTGTTGGCTGTTGCTGCCTCTCCCTGGGTGTGCTGTATTTCCCCTCAGCTTTACATCTGGCTGTGTGGAGCGGTGTTGTGAGGCAGCACCTTTAGAGAGAGAAAGAGAGAGAGACTTTCTATACTACAGATAGAGGATATGTGTACTATCTGTGAATGTATGGTTTAGTACAAGGACGAGAGAGACTATTGTTTTTAAGAGCAGAAAGGCAGGTAGTGGGTGATTACATGTCAAAGAGCTGCTCTTTCTAAGAGAGAGAGAGAAGGAGAGAGAGAGAGCGAGAGAGACAGTGTGAGTGTGACAGGGAGAGAGAGAAGGGGAGGGGCTCGAGTAGGTGGGTGGGAAGAGTGGGAGGGAGTGTCAGAGAGAGGAAGAGAGAGATGAAACAAGCAAGCAAGGGAATCAGAGCTTGCCTGCCGGAGCTGTGTTGTGTTTGGTGCGTGAGCGCTAGCTGATCCATCAACGTGCCAAAGGGACCTCGCTGAGCGTTCATCCCAAGCCTCGATCACCCTCAACTCCCCCAGAGCCCTTTCAGAAACCCCCCCTAGGCTGTAAGGAGGACCCAGGCTTGAGCACGTGCTGCCAGGTAAGACACAGAGTATGGAGGCTCTCCGCTGAGAGAGATTACTTTACAGAGAACAGATCGTGAAAGCGCTTAGCGGTGCCTGTGTAGACTCGGGAGGTGATTCCTTAGACATGATGATCTTATTGGAATGGATGTGGCTTGCAAGTTGAGAGGTGAAAGGTGTTGTTTCTCATCTGTGTCTGTGAGTGTGTCAGTGTGTGTTTGTGCACGTCAGCTGACGCGGGTCACAGGGCATATGTAACCTGATTGGAACAGGTCAGCTTTGATGTGAGAGCAGTCAGTTTGTTTCTGACTCTAGCTCCTCTTTAATGGCAGATGTCAAGGGATACCTCAATACATCAATACTGCCATTTACAGAAGAAAAAAACAAAACAGGAAAAGGCATTTTTTTTATTTGGATCCCGTTTAGTAAATTAGCATTCATAGCTGTTGTTTCCATTGTTTTCTGATGTATTTCATTGCTCTCTTTTGTGGCGAAGTGCTGTTAGATATTGTCATCATCGCAGGAGTTTGTCTCAGAGCATGAATAAAGGATTACTGTATGTATTTTCTCACCTCACTCCTGCTGAGAGACTGGCATGCCGTCTTTCTCCCGTTCCACGAAAGCTGACAGCAAATGGCTCTTTGTTTGTGAATGCACGATATGTGTGTGTGTGAGTGAATGCATGCACGTGCATGTGTGTCTGTGTGTTTGCATTTGTGTGTGTATATGCATCTGTGTGTGTGCGTGGTTGTGTGTGACCCGGCTGGACATGGCGGCAGAGTTGAAAGCATCCGTGGCATTAGTGAAAGGCTGGGATGAGCGGAGTCCCGCTGGTGTTGGGCTGGGCTTCAGATACAGCACTGGAACTGGGAGGGAGGGAGGGAGGGAGTGCAGGATATTCAGTGTGGAGCAGCAGAGCCTCTGTCCCCATGCGAGACAAAAGACTGGATTCTGTTGACTGAATGATGAATGATAATCAATCACCAAAGAGGAAAATGGGGTTGTCACCAACATAAAATACAAACAGGGACATTACAAACCCAGAGCATACACCAGAACAGAATAGCTGCTCAGTGAGAATCAGCTTTCCTGATATTGAAGAGTAGGATCTATTTTTTTACAGGCAAGATGGATGAGTAGAGTTATTATCATGTAGCCTACCCTCCACATAGGTATCCCCCTTCCCATGGACTGATGGAAGACAGTCGGATGGAGACAGTCATATTAAAAAGTGCCTCCTCTCTCTCTCTCTCTCTCTCTCTCTCTCTCTCCCCTCTCTCTCTCTCCATCCTTCTCCCAAGGCTTTATTTCAGATGAATTAATCCAGTCCTCTTTCTATCCCTCCATTCCTTTCCCTCTACTATAAATAGGTCAAAACTATAAATAGGTTCCACTGGATCACAGATCCGGTGATTAACATTCACAGTTGTTCTCTCATTTAGAAACATGAAAGAGTAGAAGGTTGTCTTAGTGTGGAGCTTCAAACGTCTCCTCTCCATTTCCTTCCATTGTCCTCAGCTGGTGTAATCCATGAAAGCCAATGCACGGCCAGTTCTTTTTTTTTACACATGAATCAAACCTGTCGGATTTCAATTTCATTTCACCTCTTTGCGCCAGGTCTTTTTTTTGTCTCTCCTGGCGGCCAATCGAGCTTATTCACATCCACTGTAACAATCTGGCCTTTGGAAAATGGATTTGCACTTCCAACAGGGGTCAGGGTAGGCTGAACAATGGACCATGGCTCTACAGTCTGGTCTTGTTCAGAGTTATTGTTACCGTTCATTTTCATAGACATGTTCAATTAAGAGATATTCAGCTCTCATCTGGTTCATTTTGAATGGGACAATGTTTAGTGATGGATTGGTGGACACTTACTGTTTTATACAATAGATTCCTTAGTTTGTGTGGAACGTTCCTCAATGGATTTTGACCAGAATTGTAGTTTCAGCATGTATGAGCACTACAATGAGATCAGTAAACAGACAGACAGGCTGTGTGTGGTGTGTGTGTGGTGTGTGTGGTGTGTGTGCTGTGCACGTGCATGTTTTTGTGTCTTTGCATCAATAACTAATGAGCTTCTCTCTGGCGCGCTCACTCAGTTCATACAGTGTTTTTGTTTATCTAACAGCTCTTCCAGTTAAGTCAATATGTTTGCCTCTGACAAGCAAACAGTAAAGTAGGAGCAGCGTGTGACCTTCATGCAACCTTGTAGTGACGTTGGGGGTGTTTCTGGGTTATTTAGTGGTGGCAGAAGAGTATGTTTGATTTCTTGTGTCATAAATATAAAAAAAAACAGGGCAATAGAGAATGGGAGTAGGAGAAAGAGTACAAGAGAAACAGAGAAAGAGAGAACGAGAGAGACAGACAAAGAGAGAATGACAATTCTAGAGAAAGAGAGAGAAGGGAGGAAGAAACAAGGTGAATCAGAGAGAGTGTCACGGAAGAGGCATGTTTAGACAATAGACCTGTGTGTGTTTGTGTGTGTTTGTGTTTGTGTGCGTGCGCTCTGACCTGTGTACTACTCTCCCTACTACTTTCCACTCTGCTGGACTCTGTCCTTCCTCCGTGACTCACCACTTCAACGCCCACTCTGATTGTCTATCCATCCTTACTGCAGGGAGATGGAGGACAGAACTCAACCTCGCCAAACGCACAGGGTGATGTCTGCGGTCACATTGGTGGTTGGTCTCTCATGAAGCAGTGATCAGAAGATTTATTCACAGAATACACTACTTTATTCTTAGGATGGAATTGGATATGAATAGAGATTGATTGTGTGGTTTGATTGGGGTAACTAATGGTAGTTTGAGAATTGGGCACATGACAGCTCCAAAGCAAACAAGGCATGAAGGCGCCTGCCTGTCGAGAACTGGGCTCATTTAGACACACCCAAGCAGCATGGCCAAACAGCTCGCTGCAGCCTGCAGCCAGTGAAATTCAGCACCCCCTCTCTTTGGACAGTTCCTTGTGGGTTAGGCACAGCAGTGCTGGCAGTTTCAACAGCCTATATCATCGGACAGCGCTGCCTGCTCAGACACAGCAGTGCTGGGGGTTTCAGCACCCCTTCTCTCCTGGACAGGGCCAATCAGCTCAGCTGCACATCAGAGAGGTGAGAAAAAGGAGTGAGAGATTTCAGCACCACCTTCTCTACACAGCAACAGCCAGTCAGGGGACTGCAGGGTGACAGTGGATTGGCAGGAGAGAGGTGCTAAAGAGATGCACACTTACCCCCATGCCAGTGGGCTGAATTGTGTGTGTGTGTGTGTGTGTGTGTGTGTGTGTGTGTGTGTGTGTGTGTGTGTGTGTGTGTGTGTGTGTGTGTGTGTGTGTGTGTGTGTGTGTGTGTGTGTGTGTGTGTGTGTGTGTGTGTGTGTGTGTGTGTGTGTGTGTGTGTGTGTGTGTGTGTGTGTGTGTGTGTGTGTGTGTGTGTGCTGCAAATCTATTCTTAGAGTGGCAGTATCAGCTAATCTTTTTCAGTGCTGGAGCTTTCGCCGTTACCCCACAGATTAGGTTTTGACCCTCTGACGAACTGGAAGCCACGTCAGTTAATGTTTTAATCCTGAGAATTAGGAGAATCCATTGTTCCTGAACGTTGGATTCATGTCTGGGATATGTTTGCACAAGAGGCCATCCAAACACTAGGTAATGGCTTCAGCTGCTGGTATGTTTAGCTACAGTGAGATTATGGGTTTGATACGGAGCTTTTTCGCTTCTCTGGGCAGTGGATGTTCTATCAGGAAGAAGTTAGCCACATGCTTTCCACATGTTAGTGTGTCATATCACACACACACACACACACACACACACACACACACACACACACACACACACACACACACACACACACACACACACACACACACACACACACACACACACACACACACACACACACACACACACACACACACACACACACACACACACACACACACACACACACATTTTTTAAATGTACCTACCTACGACACATGCAAGCCACAGCGGCCATATGATTCTGATTTATAGAGCCAGTTAAAGCCTACCAGTACTATTAATATGTTTTCACTCATTCATGTGTGGGTTGTTTGAATCTTTAGCGTGTCTTGTAACTTCCGTTAAAATCAATAAAGAGTATTTGACAGCTGTGCATTTGGATCAGTGTGAACGTCATGACTGTGAAAAAAAGGCAACATTACATGAAAACAGATTATTTCTATTTGCCCTAATAGATGAAAGATGCTTTGATCCGTCGCCGTAAGCTTTGGTGATATGGTCGGTGGGACCGCGCATGGAACCATTGTAGATAGCAGCCGCACGGAATTCTTCTGACCAATGAATATCATCCCAATATTCCAGAGGGGTAAACGTCTCGCCCCCGGCCTGGTTATCACACACTACCAGCACCACACCCCTCTCTCTGGGCTTTACCCCTTCTACACATGTCCCCTAATTGAGACAACATGGGGTAGCCAACCAGGGTCATTTGTATGTTGGAATTAGCATCATTGAATAGGCATGAGTTAAGTGTGTTCCAGTGGTGTGTTAATAACATGGTCAGGGCAACTGAGGCAGGCAAGCACGTGTCACTGTGTTTGTTCAGCTCAACGCTGCTCCAGCAGGGACATCCATCCGTTCACTCTTTCTCTCTCTCTTGTCCTCTTTTTCCCTCTCCTTCCCTCCCTCTATCCCTCCTGCTGTCCCTGTGCAGTGGA
This sequence comes from Salvelinus alpinus, assembly GCF_045679555.1. Classification (NCBI taxonomy): domain Eukaryota; kingdom Metazoa; phylum Chordata; class Actinopteri; order Salmoniformes; family Salmonidae; genus Salvelinus; species Salvelinus alpinus. Next base: position 14,417,060 of record NC_092122.1, read on the forward strand.
GGTGAATGGGGTCATTTTTCACTCTCCCGAGGACGCCCTTGTTTGTGGTAGCTAGCTGGGTGAAGCCAGAGAACTGGGCCTGTGTGTTAAAGTCCAGGCTCCCAGCGCTGCCGTGTGGGGACCGACTGGCCCCAGGGATTCAGACAGACAGTCGCTGGACTCCAGCCAGTGGTTAATTTCCCCTGTGTGTCACACAGATGTGCACGGTGAGAAGCGACATCCTGGCCCTATTGCCTTACCTAGTAGCCCCATCTCCCAGCTCTGACCGAAGCTCATCTTTCATTTTAAAAGCTTCTGTCTTTGTAGTGTCTTTCTACCCAGAGTCCACTGGTAAACCCCCACTCAGGTGCAGCTATAGCCAGTGTATGTACTGTATGTCAGCCAGCTGCACAAAAGCAGAAGAAAGTCAGAGGGGGCAGGGAGGTGAACTGGAGTGAAAGTGAGGGTATGATGAGGGAGGGAGGGAGGTAAAGAGAGAGTATGACGGTAGGATAGAGGGGGGGGGTTCCATCCCAGCTGTTGTCCATGTTACTGGGTTTGTGTGAATCAGTGGTCTGACTGCTGCTGCTCGCCTGTTTCCTCTCCCTCTGTGTCTGAGTGATCAGGTTCCACCCTGGGCAGAACAACCCTGTCTGATTCTGCACAGTGGGACAGCTCTCCGGCCTTAAGACAACACTTAGACTAGCAGTGGCAGTAGTAGTAGTAGTCAGTGGTGGTCAGTGCCGGTATTTTTATCCCTGTTTTGTTTGCTTCTGTTTAAGAAATGTTTTTCAACAGAATCGGCGGAATGAATACACCCCTGATCATAGCAGCTACGTTGTATTCATTCTAGCCTCTATGCACTCTCCTGCTCTCACGTTTCACTTCGTTTGTGGACTTCAATGAACAACACATCAGCTGTGTGTGACCAGGTGAAAAAAACTTTCCAAGCCAAACCATGTCATAACCACTACACACAGACTACATATTTGTTACCATATGAGCTAAAGTAACGTCCTAGTCAACATAGCTAATATAACTAATGTGTTAGTAAACCTGCTACAATCATGCAGTAACGTTACAGTGTATAGTCAGTAAGCAGTTACACCGGTGGCAATAAATTAATAAAACCAAAAGCTTACCTTGATGTGGAAGAATTCCAGTGTTGTGTCGGATAGTCATAGCCAGCTAGCTAACATAGCATCCCTCTGTTTGAGCAGGGTGTTTGAGTAACTAAACTAGCCAGCTGCATTTGCTAGCTAAGTAAGTGAAAGTGAAACAAAATGACAACCTCTCTCTCTCTCTCTCTTGCTTCTCCTTAATTTTTGAAGTAATTAATTTGTTGAAAACTGTTCAACTATTGTCTTTCTCTCTCTTTGAGTCAACTACTCACCACATGTTATGCACTGCAGTGCTAGCTAGCTGTAGCTTATGCTTTCAGTACTAGATTCATTCTCTGAACCTTTGATTGGGTGGACAACATGTCAGTTCATGCTGCAAGAGCTCTGATAGGTTGGAAGATGTCCTCCGGAAGTTGTCGTAATTACTGTGTAAGTCAATGGAAGGGGGTGAGAACCTAGAGCCTCCTAGGTTTTGTTTTGAAGTCAATTTACCAAGAGGAGGACGGAAGCTAGCTGTCCTCCGGCTACACCATAGTGCTACCCTACAGAGTGCTGTTGAGGCTACTGTAAATCTTCATTGCAAAACTGTTTGTTTTAATCAATTATTTGGTGACATTTGAATATATTTAGTATAGGTTTTCAATGTTTTACCATTTTTATTTTTATAAAATTCACTAAGGAGTATGGTCCTCCACTTCCTCCTCTGAGGAGCCTCCACTGGTAGTAGTAGTGGTGGTGGTGGTCGTGATGGTAGTAGTAGAAGTTGTAGTAGTAGTTTGTTATATTAGTAGTACTTGTGGTCTTAGTACAGCAGTTGTTGTTGCTGTAGTAGTTGTTGTTGTTTAGTTGTAGTAGTTATAGTAGTAGTAGTAGTAGTAGTAGTAGTAGGTGTATCAGTAGTTGTTGCATTAGTGGTAGAAGTAGTAGCAGTAGTAATAGTTGTAATAGTAGTATTATTATTAGTTGTAGTAGTTGTAATAGTAGTAATGCCTGACTAGGGGGATAGTATGGATCACCTTATTGCTACTGTATATTTGGGATACTACTGCTAAATATACTCTCCTTTGAACAGCCCCATTTGTGTGTTTAAGATCATTCATCTCATACAACTGAGGCACTTCTGTTTGACACTGTCACTTTAATTGATTAGCTTCCTCCAGAAACCAAGGTCAATTTTCTTAGCTCTTCTCTGCTCCCTCCTCCTATAAGATGAGGGTATTGATGACACCTTGACTGAGGCCCCTTCTTGCCACCAGATAATGATGGAGGTTCGACATTTCCCTGCAGTGCTGTTTACATTCACAAGGGTGATAGACAACCAACTCAGGCCTGTATCCTCTCCCAGACAGAAATCCCCCTCAGGCCTGTATTCTCTCCCAGACAGAAATCCCCCTCAGGCCTGTATTCTCTCCCAGACAGAAATCCCACTCAGGCCTATATTCTCTCCCAGTCAGAAATCCCACTCAGGCCTGTATTCTCTCCCAGACAGAAATCCCACTCAGGCCTATATTGTCTCCCAGACAGAAATCCCACTCAGGCCTGTATTCTCTCCCAGACAGAAATCCCACTCAGGCCTGTATTCTCTCCCAGACAGAAATCCCCCTCAGGCCTATATTCTCTCCCAGACAGAAATCCCACTCAGGCCTGTATTCTCTCCCAGACAGAAATCCCACTCAGGCCTATATTCTCTCCCAGTCAGAAATCCCACTCAGGCCTGTATTCTCTCCCAGTCAGAAATCCCACTCAGGCCTGTATTCTCTCCCAGACAGAAATCCCACTCAGGCCTGTATTCTCTCCCAGACAGAAATCCCACTCAGGCCTGTATCCTCTCCCAGTAAAAAGCAGCTTAATTAATATCACAGCAGTGTCGTTCTGTCCAAAAAAAGGTTCTGATGGATTGAGATCTCAACATGGATCTCCGGTATTGGTTTTTAGAGGGGGAAACAGAGGTGTTATCTGGAATTGTTTTTTTTTTAATCCACCAGGAGCAGGGTAGATTGTGTTAAATGGAGAGTAATTACTTCTCTTAGCCGTCCATTGGAGAGGCCTTATCAGCCTACCAGCAAGGTCCGATCCGCGAGACACAGATCCCCATTAGAGGTGTGCCTTGCATGTCAAATGCAGCAGCACACACTCTCTCTCTCTCTCTCTCTCTCTCTCTCTCTCTCTCTCTCTCTCTCTCTCTCTCTCTCTCTCTCTCTCTCTCTCTCTCTCTCTCTCTCTCTCTCTCTCTCTCTCTCTCTCTCTCTCTCTCTCTCACACACACACACTCATGCTTTCTTTTTTATCTCTACCCTTACCTCTATCTTACACACACACACACACACACACACACACACACACACACACACACACACACACACACACACACACACACACACACACACACACACACACACACACACACACACACACACACACACACACACACACACACACACACACACACACACACACACACACACACACACACACACACACACAGTCTTTCCGTCTAATCTTTTGACGTTTCGGCTCATATTTTCCTCATTACAAGGCTGTCAAGGAAAAAACTCAGCATCAAAGGTAAATCCGGCATCAGGGGGAACTTTCGGTGCCCCATTGTAATACTTTTCTTAAACGAGCAGAACTGAATTGATCATGGAGAATTACATTGACTTCTCTCTCTCACCTCCTCCCTGCTAGGACGGCTGCTTGGAGCTGGGGAGAGGAGGGTGCGGAGGGGTGCGGAGGGGTGCGCGTGCAATCTTCATGATTAACGCCAGGAGATACGTTCCATGTATTATTCATCTTTCGTCACCTCCGCTGAATGGAGGCTGGCAAATCTTCGGGGCACATTGTTCCTGAGAACGTAAGCCAAATTAACGCATCGATAACATTAACTCTCAGGCAAAGACTCTCTCTCCTATTCCTTCAAATGTGGTGAAGAAGCTCCTCTCTGGTTGTGAAAAGCCTCCAACGCCCCGAGACTTTGTGAACAGATAATAAAGATAGTAAAAAGAAAGTCATAGCTTCCAGGAAGTCTTGTTACAAACCTGAGGGAGCTCATCTTACTATGGCTAAGCAACCCTACTAGGTTCAATATCTGGACTATTCCCATTGAAACCCTCCCTATTCAAGGTGGTGTGGGACAACTGAGTGAACCTCTTTTCTATGCCGTTTCTTTATGGTTAACTTATTCTAAGTATACTATTTGAGTATTACAAAGATTAGTGTATGCACGCACGCACGCACGCACGCACGCACGCACGCACGCACGCACGCACGCACGCACGCACGCACGCACGCACGCACGCACGCACGCACGCACGCACGCACACACACACACACACACACACACACACACACACACACACACACACACACACCACCCTGGTCAATTGAAATTCAATCCCAGACCCCTTTGGAAAGCAGCCAATATTGTTTTAACTCCACAGCTGATAATAGCCTCTTTCTCTGTCTCTCTGCCGTGGCTGTCAGTATAAATAACTCCTCTACCTCCTGATATGATAAACCCTTAGGAGAAATGAATTACCCAGGATGCACAGGGAGTGGCAAACACACACTAAAAATAAGATACTGGATTATGATGGTCCGGTTCTTCTTGTTGAATGATCTGTATGCAAACTACGTCTGCCACCCACACTTAATATTTCATTATGTTGATTTATATTCAACATTTGCATTTTTTCCAGATCCCTTACATCAGTTGCTAATGGTCTGACCCACGCATTCAGAGTCATGGATAGATGCCTGTGTCCTTGAATGGCTAATGGATGTTACATAACCTCAAGGTCACAGGTCATAGACGGGCGTCCATCTTCACCTGTTTAATTAAATATCACTCAGGAGTTTGTTGTGTTATTGTAATGGCCGATCCCACATCAGATTCACAATGACTAAACGTAATGTACAGTATGTTCATTCACAGAAGGCAGGCTTTATTATAAGACATTTCACTATTTGAGAGCTTTGCTATGGATCTTTTGAAACCATGAAGCAGACACAGTAAGTTGACATGCTGTCTCTAGACTAGAATCATTGACACAACAATACGAATAGATCACAGGAGGTTGCTAAGGGGAGGACGGCTCATAATAGTGGCTGAAACGGAGCACACGGAGTGGCATCAAACACATAGAAACCATGTATTTGATGTATTTGATTGTCACGCCCTGACCATAGAGAGCCTTTGTTTTTCTATGGTATAATAGGTCAGGGCGTGACTGGGGGGTTTTCTAGTTATTATTTTCTATGTGGGGTTCTAGTTGAGTTTTTCTATGTTGGTGATTGCTATAATTCCCAATTAGAGGCAGCTGGCTATTGTTGTCTCTAATTGGGGATCATATTTAAGTAGCATTTTTTCCACATGTGTTTGTGGGATATTGTTTTGAGTTAGTGCACGTAGCTCCTCTGTAGTCACGGTTCGGTGTTAGTTTATTGTTTTGTTTTGCTTTACTTTCTAATAAATTATGTGGAACTCAACATCCGCTGCGCCTTGATCCGATAATTATTCCAGCGAACATTGATACCATTCCACCTATTCCACTCCGGCCATTACCACAAGCCCGTCCTCCCCAATTAAGGTGCCACCAACCTCCTGTGGACTAGATATATGGAGTTACATGAATAATTTACAAAAACTCCTTCATACCATTTTGCGACCCATCATTGCAACATGGGTTGATATATTAAACCAATACACCCGAGCCATTCAGAATAACTATGAGGTCACCCTGGTACATCACTCTGTAATTGGAAACAAAATTAGATGTCATTCACATTGTTCTTAAACCTTTTCTCTGTATGAGAGGTTGTCTGGTGTTGCACACGCACGCACGCTTAGCTCCTTGTCTGTGAGATGAGTGGTACCCTAGGGACCTGCTTGGACCCCCCTTGACTGGCCCAGGTCCACCCAGCTCAGTGAGACTCTCTGGGCCCCACTCTCTCCACACTCCATCCCCCCAGCCGTCAATCCAGCTATCCATGTTAAGCCTGAGTGGCACTAAAGAGGACAGCACCCCTCCCTTCTCTCCCCACTCCTTCCCAATCTGAGCACCGCTGGCATAAAAATCAAGCACAACATCCAACCTCTCCACCCATACCTACCTGCTAACTCAGCCCCCTGCTGTGTGTGTGCATGCGTGCGTCACCAGTGTCACACAAAAAAGTGCAGCGTAAAGAAGCCTCCTCAGTATGTTTTTATACAAACATCAGTAGATAGTGTAACACAAACGCTAGAGTGATAGCAGTCGCATGTTACATTGCCACAAGCAATTAGCTGTAGTATTGTGCTGTTGTTGTGGATGAGGGAGAGGATAAGAGTGTATGTAGATTTATGGATGGTATTTCTATTAAGTACATGACTCACCCTGCCAGTGTTACAGGGTTATTGAGCTGTAGCTCCTGAGCTTTTAAGATGTAAATCATGAATGTCCGCAATGACTCATTGGCTTTAACAACATTGTATTGATACGGACATTATGTATGAAGTGCGTCACTTTCTGGTTACACATTATTGTTGCACTGATGTGCCATCAACTGTACATGCACCCTCTGTATTGATGTGATCCAGCTGTACTATGAATTATGGCACTACATGTTTATTTTTAGGGTCTTTGTTGTCTGCTTGCAGTGGGCGTATTGTGTGCCCGTGTGTGTGTAGTACGCTGTAGGACCTCAGTCATGTCCCACGCAGACAGGGGGAGTCACGTTCCACCGCCACACGACATAGGGCTCACAGGGAGTGTCAGACCGCCCTCTACAAACCACCACTGAATTATCGAACCAGACGTCTCCCCAGCCCAGCCACAACAGTGCATGGGATGCTTTTGGTAGGAGCTGTTGAAGTTGATGATGGTTGTACACAATTAGAATATCATTTGCCATTAAATCCATTTGCGGGTGTTACCATGTTTCCCTTGGAATGTGTGTAACTCAGAGAGCAGTGTGTACATCCTGTAATGGATGCTTTAATTTGCCTTCAGTAGAGTTCTGTTTTAAATGCACGCTAAAACTGAGGAGTTCCACATTGTCTGTTTAAATTCATGAAAGCTTTCTAAGGTTGTTGAGAGGACAAGGACGTAGAATGGAACAGCTTGGCCAGTCAGACACATGCCACTACTTATAATTAGAGATTTGTAACAGCACTTAATGAAGTCCCCAGCCACTTTTAAATTAAAAGTAACATTGTTTTGTTTGGGATTTGCTGAAAGAGAGAGAGAGAACAAAAGAATGAGGGAGGGAGAGGTGGAAAGGACACAGAAATAAAGAGGCTGGAAGGAAACGAAGTGGCCACTCTCCAGGAGGGGCGGTAATAAGATAAGCTCTACAGCAGCGTGTGTTCAGTCTGCTCACAGGTGGCCGTCCTCCTCTCCACCGTCTCCGCCTAGTGGAAAGCGTTCCAACCGCTCCCAGCTTCATTTATCTCCTCCTCACAGCCATGCCACAGAGAGCTGCCTCCCCCCTCTCTATCCTCCCTCCATCCCCTGGGAGAAGTGGAGCCGTGTCCCCTGCTAGCCCCAGCCAGCTACTCCTCCGCCTGTCTCGGAGAGTCTCTCCGAGACCCCCTTACACTCCCCCAGATTCCCCCGCTGCCGGCTTATCTCTCCAGACAATGTTGACGGATCTGGTTTAGTCAACGTTTAAAATGTCTTCTCCTCGCAATCAAGTGGAACTTTTGCACGGAGGCCTCTCATCTGCACGTTTACTCACATGGTATAGGTGACAGTGCTCACTTTCCCTCCCTTGATTTTCAAATAATAAAAGTTTGTGTTCGCCCTGGTTTATTTCGTATTCTTTACCCCAAGGTGACAAGGACAGATTCTGGATCCCAAGGTGACAAGGATAGGTGCTGGATCCCAAGGTGACAAGGATAGATACTTATTGTACTTATTGTAGGACAGTTATTTTGGTGAATATTCTGTCCCGTAGAGATATTCTAATTGAAAAGACCATGGCTGGAGGACTAAGACAGGTGTTAAGCAGGTGTTATGGCTCTGACAGTGTGTGGTTCAGTTTTCGTCTTTCCAGGAGAAGGTGTCAATTGGTCCTGGCAAGGTGGCAGCAGTACTGACACAGGAGACTCAGCCAAGGGCATTTGAAGAAAGGGATAGTAATAAACACCAGGCTATATCTTCCTATGACTGTTCTTAACTTTGAATAATACACCCATTACTATATGTGTTTTTAGTCAATGAGGAAAAAAATAAAAAGAAGCTTCTTAGAACCAGAAGCAGACCAGTACTTGTTGTACCAATGAAAGTGAAAGAGGAAATTTGTCACACATCTATTTTTGAGGGCAGACTTTTCTCTCAGGTTTCTCCACATTTTAGAAATGTGTAATGGGACAATGAGAGAGGAAAAAAAGGTATTCACACCATGCAAGATCCTGGGTTGCCATGACGCCCGTTATCCGTGTATGATAATCAGATTCCCACTTTAGCTGTGAAAGCACGCTCATTCCAGTCTTTCTGGTTGATCCTCGGAACTATACTATTCATTCACCCCAAGGCATTTGACCCCGTGACCTGCTATTTTTATCTGCCCTATCGAGGGAGAGGATCAGTGGGAAGCAGAATGAAACTGCAGAATGACTACTATGCTACTATGGCAATAAAATGGATGTTGAGCTCTGCACACACCAGCTCTCTGTTGTCTTTGGCACTATGGTATTATTAGAAGAAGATAGAAATAGAGTGATAGGATGGTTAAGGATAGAGCCAGAAATATGCCCTGTGCCTTAGATGCTGTCTAGGTTGATGGGATTTGATCTGATAACGTGCTGCTGGAGTTTTATTCAGACACAGTGAGCGGACACAACATTATGGCCGTCTTCCTTATCATTCTTAATGGCTGTTGTATAGTGTCTGTGAAATATCAAAACCCTGAGTGTACAAAACAACCATATGTAATACTGTTTCACCAAGCCAGCAGCCAGAAGCCTTTCATTTGTTCCATTTCACCCCAGCTCCCACTTATAAGATGTGACATTATTGCTTTTTCAGACCCTTTTAGACTGCAAAATGACCCTGATTTGGTTGAGATTGGAAAAGGCGGGAAGAAATTTCGTCCGAAGTGCAGCCAGGCTTCGTCTATTACATCTATCTTCTGCGCCCCAGTATGACAACTACAGATCTTCTCCCCCTGGCCCAAGATAAATGACCTTATTACTGCACAGAGCCATTCAAAATAGGATCATGACAAGCATGGCAAATGCCTTTCCTCAGGAATATACAGACCTGCCAGACAAAGCCTGGGGTATATCACAGCTCCCCATGAGGACCGTGTCAAACACAAATGAGAGAAAGTGCTGGATACATGGACTATCTGGTCACGTCTAAAGTATCATCTAAACTCCATAGTGTTCTACGTGTGTCTATGAATGTCAACGTTGTCTAGATAGTTCGCTTAAATGAACACTGTAAACACAGGTCAGTTGGCTGTTGATGACACACTTGTTCAGCTTAAAGGGATACTTCGGGATTTTGCCAATGAGGCCCTTTATCTCCTTCCACAGAGTCAGATGAAGTCCAGGATACCATTTGTCTGTCTCTGGTTCCATTAAGAAGGAAGTTAGAGGTAGTTTCACGAGCCAATGCTAACTACTGTAGCATTAGCGCAATGGCTGGAAGCAATTGGGGGGTTAGTGGGTGTAGTCCATTTACAGGCAGGCTCATTAATTGGGAGACAGATGAGGACAGGTATTTTAATTTTGACACCCAAAAGTATTCATCTCCCTTGGCATTTTTCCTACTTTGTTGCATTACAACCTGTAATTAAAATTGATTTTTATTTGGATTTTATGTAATGGACATACACAAAATAGTCCAAATTGGTGAAGTGAAAGGAAAAATATGTATTGACCCCCTTTGCTATGAAGCCCCTAAATAAGATCTGGTGCAACCAATTACCTTCATAAATCACATAATTAGTTAAATAAAGTCCACCTGTGTGCAATATAAATGTCACATGATCTGTCACATGATCTCAGTAAATATACACCTGTTCTGAAAGGCTCCAGAGTCTGCAACACCACTAAGCAAGGAGCACCATGAGTCAGGGACAAAGTTGTGGAGAAGTACAGATCAGGTTTGGGTTATAAAAAAATATCCGGAACTTTGAACATCCCACGGAGCACTATTAAATCCATTATTAAAAAATGGAAAGAATATGGCACCACAACAAACCTGCCATGAAAGGGCTGCCCACCAAAACTCACAGACCAGGCAAGGAGGGCATTATTCAGAGAGGCAACAAAGAGACCAAAGATAACCCTGAAGGAGCTGCAAAGCTCCTCAGCGAAGATTGTAGTATCTGTCCATAGGACCACTTTAAGCCGTCCACTCCACAGAGCTAGGCATTACGGAAGAGTGGCCAGAAAAAAGCCATTGCTTAAAGAAAAAATAAGCAAAAGGCATGTGGGAGACTCCCCAAACATATGGAAGAAGGTACTCTGGTCAGATGAGACTAAAATGTAGCTTTTTTGGCCATCAAGGAAAACGCTGTGTCTAACGCAAACCCAACACCTCTCATCACATTGAGAATACCATCCCACAGTGAAAGCATGGTGGTGGCAGCATAATGCTGTGGGAATGTTTTTCATCGGCAGGGACAGGGAAACTGGTCAGAATTGAAGGAATGATGGATGGCGCTAAATACAGGGAAATTCTTGAGGGAAACCTGTTTCAGTCTTCCAGAGATTTGAGACTGGGACGGAGGTTCACCTTCCAGCAAGACAGTGACCCTAAGCATACTGCTAAAGCAACAATCGAGTGGTTTAAGGGGAAACATTTAAATGTCTTGGAATGGCCTAGTCAAAGCCCAGACCTCAATCCAATTGAGAATATGTGGTATGACTTCAAGATTGCTGTACACCAGCGGAACCCATCCAACTTGAAGGAGCTGGAGCAGTTTTGCCTTGAAGAATGAGCAAAAATCCCAGTGGCTACAAGCCAAGCTTATAGAGACATACCCCACAAGACTTGCAGCTGTAATTGCTGCAAAAGGTGGCTCTACAAATTATTGACTTTGAGGGGGTGAATAGTTAGTAGTTTTTTTGTCTTATTTGTTGTTTGTTTCACAATAAAAAATATTTTGCATCTTCAAAGCAGTAGGCATGTTGTGTAAATCAAATGATACAAACCCCCCAAAATATATTTTAATTCCAGGTTGTAAGGCTACAAAATAGGAAAAATGCCAAGGGGGGTGAATACTTTCGCAAGCCACTGTAGAATAACTTCTGACTGAGAGTCAGTTCAAGCCTGACCATAGTAATATTCTTAATCTGTCTTGGATCAGAAGGTTAAATCCAGTTTCAAAACAGTTTTTGTAATGTACAGTAGCACATTCTCCTCTTGTTAACACCAGTTTCTTTGGCTCCTCCCTGTGACAACCCTGGCCAGGTTTAGCCGTTTGTCTTTCTGACTCTTACTTTTATCTTTGCCCTTCAGATGAGACACACTCCTCACTTGGTGTTTATGCAACTTGTCAGCACCTGACATCCAGCGAGCAGCGCTGACTTCAGTTCCCCTGGGGTCAGTCTGGGATCTGTCTCTACTGCACACTGGAAGGTCAGGCAGGGGTCGAACCGAAGCACAGCCATGGGCGTTAAGTTATGGGGCCAATCAGGAGGGATATTTACGGAGGACTCAACAGACATCTGGAGGGAGATGACTGATGCAGACAACCAGGAAGGGCGGGGTCAGGTGGTCAGTCAAGGCAGGAGACAGGGGGATTTGATTAGGAGCAATGTGAATGACCTCAATCTGTCAATTTACAGGAAGTTGATTTGAGTGATACCTCCTGTGCTTGTGCTACTGTGCATCATGACATGATATACTGTGTACAAATGCACCATTTGATCCACATTGAAGGAGGTAGTAAAAAACATCCGCTATGTTTGGTATGAATAAGGCAGTAAATTAGTGTCAGTGTGCTCCAAGTGAGACACACTGTCCACACTTGCTCCAAAAGCAATGCAGCTATATTCTGGACTCAATAGCATCCCAACTCCACGGTAATAGCTGAAAATAGTCCTTCTATCTTTCCCTTTTTTGTCTCTGAATTGACAGGAAAACCTGTTTGTATTCCAAAAGCGTTTCCCCAGTTCAGCAGTCTTTAAAATACATCTAATATCATTGAGGCTGGGAAGAGGTGATCATCTCTCCCCCTCTCTCTCTCTCTCTCTCTCTCTCTCTCTCTCTCTCTCTCTCTCTCTCTCTCTCTCTCTCTCTCTCTCTCTCTCTCTCTCTCTCTCTCTCTCTCTCTCTCTCTCTCTCTCTCTCTCTCTCTCTCTCTCTCTCTCTCTCTCTCTCTCTCTCTCCACCTCTCTCTCTGTCCACCTCTCTCTCTCTCCGCCTCTCTCCCTTGCACCCTCCCTCCCTAGTTTGTTAAATGGCCTGGCAATAAACACCTATTTGCATGCATATTTGCGCGAGCCATTCCTGATAACACTCCTGAAGCCTTCGGAATGGAATTTTCCAAAGCGGGCATAGTTTAACTGAACATAAAGTAGCATTCCGGTTAGTAATCGGTATTCTGCAAGCTTTTTGGACACTTTTACCTTTGTGACAGGAGCCATTACATGTCTGGGTATTGTGTGAACGATCGCTTTTTCTCATCCAGTTTCAACCCAGCAGCAGTTTGGGGTTGTAGTGATCTCATAGAGGGAGTAGTAGTTAGCTGTGACAGGAAGGCCATTTGAAAGCATGGCTGATTTTCCTCCATACTCCCACTTGGGCTGACTAACAGCTTGTTCAGTCAAGGGTTATCAGCCGCAGATGGTTTGAGACAATAAACACAATCAAATATGGGGGTGGAGTTTTTAGAGGCACTATGCCTGAAGCCCTGTCTTCATAGCGATGCACTAACTTCTCAGCGTAACTTCTCATCGTACAACTCGTATCTTAATTATTCCTTCTCTTCCTATCTGTTTCTTCATTTTTTCCCATCGCTTTATTCCTTAGAGAGTGCATTATCTTTGTAACATTGATTGTTTGTGCCCTCAAGCGCTTTAACAGCTCTAGATGACAAATAGCATTAATATTGAACATAAATTACAATTACGTATGCATTTCACCTTTAGCTTTGCGCCTTGTTTAATATTCAAGTGTCTTCTTATGAAATATGGACTTTGACACAAGCGTTTAATTACAGTTACATTTTAATGTAGAGGAATAGTGTCAGGAACACACTGAGGTGATGCTGATAGCCATAGTGTGTTTTATTAAAGATCCATAGAACATTTCCACTGAGGACATTTCCATCATAATTCCCCTGATCCATTCACCCTGGCACCAGGGTAAACTACAGTAACATACTGTAATTTCTAACCCTCCATCCTGATCATTAACAATCCAACCAATGAGATCTGGGCCCTGCCCCTCAATATCTAAAGGGTTCAATCAATCACCTATTGAGGAGGTACAGAGGAGCAATGCTTAGCAACAGCTCAGAGTCTAACAGTGGGGTGCAGCCTCTCTCCTTCCTGAGTGAATCACCTCTAACCCATTTCAGAGTAATCATGATTCATTTTGTTTACCCCCTTCGCCAATCAGCATAGAGAATGGCACCTGTAATTGCAGAGGACAGTATTCCAGAGTTGGCAGAAAGAAAACTCCATCTTGAAACGCTAGTGCCTTTCCTCTCCAAGAGGTCTGCAACATTTTACATGAGCAGAAACCATATTCTATCTAATAGCACGTATCTGATTGGCCTAATAGTCTTCCTTAACCACCATGTTTGCAGTGTTGGTTCTAATATTACAGTACATGCGCACACACACAAACACACACACACACACACACACACACACACACACACACACACACACACACACACACACACACACACACACACACACACACACACACACACACACACACACACACACACACACACACACACACACACACACACACACACACACACACACACACACACACACACAGAGAGAGAAGTCAGATCAGACAGATCCAGCTCCGAGAGGCCCCGCTCCATCAGCAGCAGATTCACATTTATGCAACAAACGTTAGTGCATCGAACCGAATTACATCGAAACCGAATCGCATCGTTCTTTAATCAAACCGAATCGCACTGAATCGTTTCAAACAAAACCTTATCGTTCCTGTATCGGAGCCCAAGTATCTAGATCAGTATCGAATCATCTCCTGGAGCCCTGTCACACTGGCCAAGCTTTGCTTCAGGTCAATTGTGTTCCTAGATGATGTCTAAAGAGGGAGTTTCCAATGTATCATCTCTGTTGTCTCCGTGGTGCTCCTTTGTTTTTGCCCTCGTCACTCATCCCTATAGGAAAAAAGAGGGAAAACGATGTTTCATTTTGCTCATTGAGACAAAGGTTTTGTAAAGTCTCCTGATTAGCTATCTCCGTCTCAGCACAAACACTGAACATAGTGAAAGGAAAACAAGGTAGTTAGTTTCCAGAGTAATCATGATATTGAAGCAGTCGAACATCTCTGTATGAACATCTCTGTATGAGTACTGCATAGGGAACAGGTACAGTGGTATATATCAGCCCTGGTTCAATGAGACAAGATAGTTATGACTCAGTAGGAAATGATCTGGCTCTGTAATCACTGAGCTGGTCACCGCTGAATGTCCTTTTAGCAGCAGTACCACATTTCCAATTTGACTTAATCACATTCTTCCCATGCCATCTCTTTCCCAGACTCAATAAAACGAATGGGGATGTTTCAATTGAGATTGTAATTGGAAGTCTTTATGACTTTTTGACTGTTATTACTACAAAGACAATGCAGAGGTTTCCATGGACATTGGTGTTAAAGGTTGTATTTCAGTACAGCTGAAAACCAAAATAGAATATTATCATAGAATATTGAGACACATTTTAATTGGCTGTATGTACAGTGCCTTCGGAAAGTATTCAGAACCCTTGACTTTTTCCCCATTTTGTTACATTAGACAATATTCTAAAATGTACACTACCGTTCAAAAGTTTGGGGTCACTTAGAAATGTCCTTGTTTTTTTAAAGAAAAGCTCATTTTGTTGTCCATTAAAATAACATAAAATTGATCAGAAATACAGTGTAGACATTGTTCATGTTGTAAATGACTATTGTAGCTGGAATAATATTTATGGAATATCTACATAGGCGTACAGAGGCCAATTATCAGCAACGATCACTCCTGTGTTCCAATGGCACGTTGCGTTAGGTAATATTAAAAAGCTAATTGATCATGAGAAAACCCTTTTGTAATTATGTTAGCACAGCTGAAAACTGTTGTTCTAATTAAAGAAGCAATAAAACTGGCCTTCTTTAGACTAGTTGAGTATCTGGAGCATCAGCATTTGTAGGTTCGATTACAGGCTCAAAATGGCCAGAAACTTGTTCTGAGAAATGAAGGCTATTCCATGCGAGAAAATGCCAAGAAACTGAAGATCTCGTACAATGCTGTGTACTCCCTTCACAAAACAGCGCAAACTGTCTCTAACCAGAATAGAAACAGGAGTGGGAGGCCCCGGTGCACAACTGAGCAAGAGAACAAGTACATTAGAGTGTCTAGTTTGAGAAACAGACGCCTCACAAGTCCTCAACTGGCAGCTTCATTAAATAGTACCCGCAAAACACCAGTCTCAACGTCAACAGTGAAGAGGCGACTCTTCACTTTTTACATTGAGACTGGTGTTTTGCGGGTAAATTTCCAATCAATTGAATTTACCACAGATGGACTCCAATTAAGCTGTATAAACATCTATAAGATGATCAATGGAAACAAGATGCACTAAGCAAAATTTCAAGTCTCATAGTAAAGGGTCTGAATACTTAAGCAAATACAAAGCAATATTTGTAAAAATGTCTAAAAACCAGTTTTTGCTTTGTCATTATGGGGTATTGTGTGTAGATAGTTGAGGACATTTTATATTTAATCCATTTTAGAATAAGGCTGTAACGTAACAAAATGTGGAAAAAGTAAAGGGGTCTGAATACTTTCCGATGGCACTGTGGGTACTGAATATTTACTGTCTTAGAATAATGAGTTGATTTTTGTCAGGGACACTGAGGTCACATATAGGTGTGTTTACTAACAGTACAGGGAGTACAATGCCTTCCCCACTAACATCTGAGTAGCAGAAGGACCACTGTGTGATGAGTGATAGCACCACCAGGCATGTACTGTACAGCTTTCTCTGGATGGTCTATCTCAGTGAAGACAGAGGACTATTTGCCTTAGCACATAACCCTCCCTGGAAAAATGCATATAGACCCAGAGGGACCAGATAAAACAAAGCAATGGGGGGAAACCCTGAGCACTCGGCCCCAGGGCCTCTTTTTTCTGTCACTCCTCTCTCTCTCTCTCTTTTTCTCTCTCTCTCACTCTCTCTCTCTCGCTCTTTCTCTCGCTCTCTCTTGTTTTCTATCACTCTTTCTCTCTCTCTCTCTCTTGCTCTCGCTTGTTTCAATTACCCCCCCTTTCTCTCTCTCCTTTCTCTCTCCCTCGCTCCCTCACAAAACCTCAAACGGGGCCCAGTAATAGACCAATTTCAGCTCTGCCTGGAGCAAACCAATCCCTTTATTCATGTATCCGGGCCTATTCCCGCACAGTGAGATTGCCCCCTTCACACTGAGATGAGTGGGAAGACGCCTCCCCGGTGGGGCGCGATGAACGGCCATGAGCCATGGGGTGGCCGGGACGGGGAACATTCACCACTACCACATTACAGATGGTTATAGGCTGTTTGTATGCAGGGGCGGACTGCGCCAAAAATGTATTCAGCCCTGGCACTTCAGTCACACCAGCCCACATCACCGCTACTTACACACACAGACAGTAATTCTACTGACACATAATGTAGGCAACTATAGTACAACCTTTACTGTACCAGTGACCGGTGGAACATAGTCCTTCTTTTTTAACCAGCTCTTTCCAGCTCATGTTTAAGACAAATGTAACATGTAAAAACAACACTGGAGTTACAACTCAACAATATAACTGTGCCTCTGTTGCCTCCCGGTTGTGCAATCTGTCTCAGCATATTCTCTGTCACTTTGTTTGTCTGTTTGTGATTCTCTTTGTTCACCTTTGTTGTCACTCTGACTTTGCTTCTGCTTGTGCTCCTCTGTCTTCACTCTGTACGTCTGTCTGTGTCTGTCACTCTGTCTGTCACTCCTAAGTGTTAATTGCTATTACATATACAGCAGAGTCAACATATTAAGGAACTGGAAGTACATCTGTGTCTCTCTGTTTTCTTCCTACTTCCACTGCACTCACCTCTGAGCTGTCTCTGCTCAGCCTAGCATCCTTTCCCTCAGCACTGGTACCAGCAGCCCAGGGGACCACAGCCTGTGCTGGGCCCAGCAACATCTTAGATGTGAATGAATAAACACATTTATTAGAAGAAGAAAGATTACTGAATAAATGCCTAAAAGATGGCCATTGGCCTATACAGTAATATCTTATGAAAGCCTAACTACTGTACTTATGTAACGGATGTGAAATGGCTAGCTAGTTAGCGGTGGTGCGCGCTAATAGCGTTTCAATCGGTTACGTCACTCGCTTTGAGACCTTGAAGTAGTGGTTCCCCTTGCTCTGCAAGAGCCGCGGCTTTTGTGGAGCGATGGGTAACGATGCTTCGTGGGTGACTGTTGTTGATGTGTGCAGAGGGTCCCTGGTTCGCGCCCGTGTCGGGGCGAGGGGACGGACGTAAAGTTATACTGTTACATTGATGCTGTTGACCCGGATCACTGGTTGCTGCGGAAAAGGAGGAGGTCGAAAGGGGGGTGAGTGTAACGGATGTGAAATGGCTAGCTAGTTAGCGGTGGTGCGCGCTAATAGCGTTTCAACCGGTTACGTCACTCGCTTTGAGACCTTGAAGTAGTGGTTCCCCTTGCTCTGCAAGAGCCGCGGCTTTTGTGGAGCGATGGGTAACGATGCTTCGTGGGTGACTGTTGTTGATGTGTGCAGAGGGTCCCTGGTTCGCGCCCGTGTCGGGGCGAGGGGACGGACTAAAGTTATACTGTTACACTTATACTGCATATGTAATTGCCTGGCTATCATACATGCCCCCCCTCCCCCATCCTAAGTGTTAATTACAATGACATATACAGTATTCATATAGAGCCAAAATATCACAAAACTGGCAGTACATGTGTCCGTGTCTCTCTCTCTCTCTCACTCTGTCTCTGTCTCTCTGTCTGTGTTTTCTACCTACGTCCACAACACTTGACTGCTGTAGCAGCAGCTGAGATATCCACACTGCCTGTGCTGGGCCCAGATACCCACTAGGACAACACTTTATTTTAAGGGTCCATAATAAACCATTTATAAGGCATTTAATCATTACTCCCACATTTGTAAATGTTAGTAAGCTAGTTATTCACACACGTGTATATATATTTCCTTAAACATCCGGTGTTGTGTGCTTGTTCTTTTACCAGGTACAGCAGGAATGTCCACCATCTCGAGAAATTACACTGATCCCTCAAAACATTTATAAAGTATTTATAGAGTATATAGCACTCACTTTAGGGACTGTGAAAATCCTTTACTAATGATTAGTAAATGGTTTATTAATGTGGGAGTAATGATTATTAATAAATAGTCAACACACAATTTATATATGCCTTATAAATGGTGTATTACGGCCCCTTAAAATAAAATGCTACCGATCCTCGTTGTGAATGAATAAACACATATATTAGACAAAATAAGAAAACCCTGAATAAATGCCTTATAGATGACCATTGGCTTAAATAATACCTTATGACAGCCTAACTACATATTTCAAATGAGTGCATGTCAAGTGTTCCCCCCTGCCCACTTTAGATAAGTGTTTAAATATTAGGCTACATGTAATCCATTAAATAGAAGAAAACAGAGAAGGAGAGAGAGAGAGAGAGAGAGAGAGAGAGAGAGAGAGAGACTGCCAGTTCCTTAATGTTTTGGCTGTAACCAATGGCTACATTAAGTCACTGGCAGTCTCTCGCTCTCCCTCTCTCTCTCTGTTTTCTTCTATTGAATTAAATATACATCCTTCTGTGTTTGTCAAAGAACGATGCCGGGACTAGTTTATGTGGATGCGGATACATTTCCTGTGATGTGTTACGTTTGACAGTGCCACGCGCTTATGCTTGTATCTTTCTGCCAAGAAGTGACGGGCCTATCAGTGAATTAAATAAGCGGGAGATAGGTGGGACTTTCCAGCCTTCAGTGAGGTGGCTAAGTAATATAATCTGACACCGGAGTCACTCGTTACTACAGCTCGTAAACTCACTCGCTGGGCTGAGATTCAGAAACAAATAAACATTGATTAAACAATTAAAATACCCAGTCCCCGCATTGACCTTCATGGTAATACACCAGTGGTTCCCAACCAGGGGCACTAGGACCTCTGGGGGTACCTGACCTATCCACAGGGGGTACTTGAAAAGACTCATGAGACCATAGGTCTACTGGTAAAATGCAAATGAGGGGGTACTTCAGAGCAAAATTCCGTTTGTGGGACGGTAACCGGAAAACGTTAGGTACCACTGTAATGCATGATGACTTGTGTTTAGTAAAAAGCACTGTATAAATGTGTGGTAGATGGCTATTGCCTTACCTATGTGTTATAAAAGCCAATCTAATAGCGCAAAAGTCATTAAAAAAACAGGCTCATGGGCTGCCGGCAGTGTCCATTATATGTTTTTGTATTTATATCAATATTTTTTTATCCATTTGGACCAGCCCACCATGATAAAATATGGTTTGGTCCTCCGGCATTTGCCAGAATTGCCAGACGGCCAATCCGCCCATGTTTGTACCCCGCCTTCCTGTGTCCAACTGGCCGTATGTGTCCTGTGAAGTGGAACATGACCATGGGCAGGTTGCAGAGTAGTGTGAACTCCCCTGGGTCTGGGTGAGACTGGGAATGTATTCTGTCTGACTGTCGTCAGCGGGTGTCCTGTCTGTCTGTGTGATGTGATTTGACCATAACTGGACACGACCAAAGCCGGGGCTCCAAAGAGTCTAAATGGGATGCTATTAAATCCAAAATGGCCCGCTGTGGATAAATGGCCCCCCTCCCTCCCACTGTTTACCATAGAGGAGCATTATCGTAGCAGTCCACCCTGCCTCACATTGTCATATCCAATCATTCAAATTTCTGAATGGCACTAAGGCGTGCTTAATTAATTAAAAGGCTAATTTAAATTTCCCACTGTTTGGCTTGGTGGAAGACATTTAGAAATATCAGAGCGGAAAGCTGCTAATGTGCAGACTGTAAAAAGAGAGAGAGGGAGAGGGAGAGAGAGAGAGTGAGAGGGAGAGAGGTTAATGTGCAGACTGTAAAAAGAGAGAGGGGGGGGAGAGGTTAATGTGCAGACTGTAAAAAGAGAGAGGGGGGGAGAGGTTAATGTGCAGACTGTAAAAAGAGAGAGGGGGGGAGAGGTTAATGTGCAGACTGTAAAAAGAGAGAGAGGGAGAGAGGTTAATGTGCAGACTGTAAAAAGAGAGAGAGGGAGAGAGGTTAATGTGCAGACTGTAAAAAGAGAGCGGGAGAGAGGTGGTTAAGCCTCCTTTTCTTATGATTCATTTGTTTAACGTTAGTGTGCGGATCTATTCAGAAGAGTGACACGTTGAAAACACTCGGGTGGGTTGCCAATGGACCTTCACTCCATATCAGGTGTGAGTCTCCTCATCTGGCCCTGCTCTACTGTGCATGGGGATGCCAGGTGCGGAGGTCAATGCTGAGAGCCTGAGGAGGTTAACAGCATCAGTGTGGGAGACTAAAGTCCGTGGAGGTTTCTGCTAGTGGTACTACCCACCCCTGACACGCTATCCTCCATAAGGGGTGAGTAATTGGCCTGTGAGACGTCTCTCACCATGGTGACCCCATCCCCTTGCTCAGTTTAAGACTATGTGATGTGGCCACCAATCTCCAACCTCAGTGTCAGACCCTGTAATGTGGCCCCCAACCATGAACAAAATGCAATGCTTCTATTTCTCATCTCTTTCCCCCTCCTCTCTTCCTAAAGGAGGGAGTCTAAGCAACATTAGTCAGCTCTCATCAGGAATACACTCTTAGAATAAAGAGATCCAAAGGGGTGCTTTGCAGAGGGACAGGGTTCTACCAAGAATCGTTTTGCTCGGAAGAATCCTTTTTGGAAGACAGGGTCCTTAGATGATTCTTTGGAGGGCAAGAAGGATTCTTTGTAAGACAAGAATGATTCTACATAGAACCATATATAATATTTCCCAGCATGCTCTATTGCATGGAGATTTTCAGAATTGTTTGTTTTACTGTAATATTTGTGTTTTTGCAAGTACATTGATAGGCTGATTTTCATTTTATGTTACAGAAAGATAAATAACATACAGTTTTCTAAACTAATCGAATCTGTTAGTAACTGTATTTATTGCACCCGTTACTGAGATGGTTGTTCCAGTTTAGATGATTGAGGTAGTCTCAGTGTTCAATCTTACCTGCCTCTGACGTCTGCTTCCAATTTACACTCTCAAACGCATAGATCCCCTGAACGCAGCTCACTCTCCAGATCCCAATCACCTGAATTCTGATCACCTGTTCACACACCTGTATGTCATTATCACACACTATTTAGTTCAGTTCTTTGCACCCCATAATTGCGAGGTATTGTTTGTTTTGTGACACACTTCTAGTCGGAGCTCTGTTTTTCCCGTAATTTAATCCTCCTGTGTATGATAGTTTTTGCCTGCCTCACTAACGATGCCTTTTTGCCTATTCCCTGCATGTACCTTGGCCTATTGGATTTCCTGTTATCAACCTATTGCCTGATCTCCCGGATGACGTTACTATCCTTTTCCCTGCCTGTACTGTTGCCTTGTTGGACCCCCCTGTGTACGGCCTGCCCCTGGACCCAGCTACCTCCTGTGGTCCTTTACAAATAAACACCTTCTGCGCCCTGCACTTGAAACCAGCTCTCTGTCTCCCATCGTGTTCATTACACTACCTTGGCAGTTATTCTGAATGCAGGTTGCGGGTGATTAACAATTCCACTTGTTGGTTATTGTAACTCTGGCTGGTTTCCAATAAGAATTATACATCACTTTGCAAACCAGCATAATGTGACTTGCAGGCCTGACTTTTTAAAATGGCACCGGAAGAAATGGCAGCAGTTTTACGGGCGCCCAACCAATTGTGTTATTACGTGTTTTTTTCGCATTATTTGTAACTTATTTTGTACATAATGTTTCTGCAACCGTATCTTATGGCAAAAAAGAGCTTCTGGATATCAGGACAGCGATCACTCACCTCAGATTAGACAAATATTTTTTCTACAACAAGGAGGATGCACAGGACATTCTCCAAACACCCCACTGGGCCGACATCCCCGTTATTTGCAAGAGGAAGCGACGCAGGTACAGAGGATAAATAGCCGGATGCCTTGTCAGGACCCAGAGAAGGCGAGAGGGAAAGCTGCCGTTATCGTCAATACTACTCGCCAACGTGCAATCATTGGACAATAAATTAGACGAGGTACGATCACGAATATCCTACCAACGGGACATCAAAAACTGTAATATCCTATGTTTCACGGAATCGTGGCTGAATGACGACATGGATATTCAGCTAGCGGGATATACGCTGCACCGGCAAGATGGAACAGCACACTCCGGTAAGACGGGGGGGACGGGGGGGGGGGACGGACGGTCTGTGCTGTCCGGCAAGATAGAACAGCACATTAAGACGAGGGGGGGGCGGTCTGTGCATATTTGTAAACAACAGCTGGTGCACGAAATCTCTAGATTTTGCTCGGCTGAAGTAGAGTATATTGTGATAAATTGCAGGCCACACTACTTGCCTAGAGAGTTTTCAGCTATACTTTTCGTGGCTGTTTATTTACCACCACAGACATATGCTGGCACTAAAACCGCACTCAGTCAGCTGTATAAGGAAATAAGCAAACAGGAAACCACTCACCCAGAGGCGGCGCTCCTAGTGGCCGGAGACTTTAATGCAGGGAAACTGAAAGCAGTTCTACCAAATTTCTATCAACATGTTAAATGTACAACCAGAGGGAAATAAATTCTAGATCACCTGTACTCCACACACAGAGACGCGTACAAAGCTCTCACTCGCCCTCCATTTGGTAAATCTGACCACAACTCTATCCTCCTGATTCCTGCTTACAAGCAAAAAATAAAGCAGGAAGCACCAGTGACTCAGTCTATAAAAAAAGTGGTCAGATGAAGCAGATGCTAAACTACAGGACTGTTTTGCTATCACAGACTGGAACATGTTCCGGGATTCTTCCGATGGCATTGAGGAGTACACCACATCAGTCACTGGCTTTATCAATAAGTGCATCGAGGACGTCATCCCCACAGTGACTGTACGTACATACCCCAACCAGAAGCCATGGATTACAGGCAACATTCGCACTGAGCTAAAGGGTAGAGCTGCCACTTTCAAGGTGCGGGACACTAACCCGGAAGCTTACAAGAAATCCTGCTATGCCCTGTGACGAACATCAAACAGGAAAAGCGTCAATACAGGGCTAAGATTGAATCACACCACACCGGCTCCAACGCTCGTCTTATGTGGCAGGGCTTGCAAACTATTACAGACTACAAAGGGAAGGACAGCCGCGAGCTGCCCAGTGACACGAGCCTACCAGACGAGCTAAATCACTTTAGCAACACTGAGGCATGCATGAGAGCATCAGCTGTTCCGGGCGACTGTGTGATCACGCTTTCCGTAGCCGACATGAGTAAGACCTTTAAACAGGTCAACGGGGCCAGACGGATTAGGCTGCGGGGCCAGACGGATTACCAGGACGTGTGCTCCGGGCATGTGCTGACCAACTGGCAGGTGTCTTCACTGACATTTTCAACATGTCCCTGATTGAGTCTGTAATACCAACATGTTTCAAGCAGACCACCATAGTCCCTGTGCCCAAGAACACAAAGGCAACCTGCCTAAATGACTACAGACCCGTAGCACTCACGTCCGTAGCCATGAAGTGCTTTGAAAGGTTGGTAATGGCTCACATCAACACCATTATCCCAGAAACCCTAGACTCACTTCAATTTGCATACCGCCCTAACAGACCCACAGATGATGCAATCTCTATTGCACTCTACACTGCCCTTTCCCACCTGGACAAAAGGAACACTTATGTGAGAATGCTATTCATTGACTACAGCTCAGCGTTCAACACCATAGTACCCTCAAAGCTCATCACTAAGCTACGGATCCTGGGACTAAAACACCTCCCTCTGCAACTGGATCCTGGACTTCATGACGGGTTGCCCCCAGGTGGTGAGGGTAGGTAGCAACACATCTGCCATGCTGATCTTCAACACTGGAGCTCCCCAGGGGTGCGTGCTCAGTCCCCTCCTGTACTCCCTGTTCACCCACGACTGCATGGCCAGGCACGACTCCAACACCATCATTACGTTTGCAGATGACACATCAGTGGTAGGCCTGATCCCCGACAACGATGAGACGGGCTATAGGGAGGAGGTCAGAGACCTGGCCGGGTGGTGCCAGAATAACAACCTATCCCTCAACGTAACCAAGACTAAAGAGATGATTGTGGACTACAGGAAAAGGAGGACCGAGCACGCCCCCATTCTCATCGACGGGGCTGTAATGGAGCAGGTTGAGAGCTTCAAGTTCCTTGGTGTCCACATCAACAACAAACTAGAATGGTCCAAACACACCAAGACAGTTGTGAAGAGGGCACGACAAAGCCTATTCCCCCTAAAAAGATTTGGCATGGGTCCTGAGATCCTCAAAAGGTTCTACAGCTGCAACATCAAGAGCATCCTGACTGGTTGCATCACTGCCTGGTACGGCAATTGCTCGGCCTCTGACCGCATGGCACTACAGAGGGTAGTGCGCACGGCCCAGTACATCACTAGGGCTAAGCTGCCTGCCATCCAGGACCTCTACTCCAGGCGGTGTCAGAGGAAGGCCCTAAAAATTGTCAAAGACCCCAGCCACCCCAGTCATAGACTGTTCTCTCTACTACCGCATGGCAAGCGGTACCGGAGTGCCAAGTCTAGGACAAAAAGGCTTGTCAACAGTTTTCACCCACAAGCCATAAGACTCCTGAACAGGTAATCAAATGGCTACCCAGACTATTTGCATTGTGTGCCCCCCCCCTCCCAACCCCTCTTTTTACGCTGCTGCTGCTCTCTGTTTATCATATATGCATAGTCACTTTAACTATACATTCAGGTACATACTACCTCAATTGGGCCGACCAACCAGTGCTCCCGCACAGTGGATAACCGGGATATCTGCATTGTGTCCCGCCACCCACCAACCCCTCTTTTACGCTATTGCTACTCTGTTCATCATATACGCATAGTCCCTTTATCCATATCTACATGTACATACTACCTCAATCAGCCTGACTAACCGGTGTCTGTATGTAGCGTCACTACTTTTATAGCCTCGATTCTGTATATAGCCTGTCTTTTTACTGTTTATTTCTTTACTCACCTATTATTCACCTAATACATATTTTGCACTATTGGTTAGAGCCTGTAAGTAAGCATTTCACTGTAAGGTCTACTCCTGTTGTATTCGGCGCACGTGACAAATTTGATTTGATGTGGCCTGTTAACCAGGAGATTCCTAACACACGACTGTCTTAGGTTATAACTAGGCCCTCAAAGAAAGACCTTATGATATATGTAATATATTGTCATAAATGATTGCATTTTAAAGGCTAATAAGGCTGCTGGAACCATTCATAAAGGGTTCTAGGAAGAACCTTCCAAAAATAAAAGGGTTCTCGGTAGAACCCTTCATAGATGATTCTAAGAAGAATCTAGATAAAATTATTATTACCTAGAACCCTCAATGAAGGGTTCTAGGTAATAATAATTGTATCTGTAACCATATACAGGGAGTTCTTTGAAGAACCCTGTATAGAGGGTTCTAGATAGACCATCAAAAGGGGTTGGCAACAACCCAAAGAACCCTGTATGGCTCTACTTAGCAACTTTTTTCCTAAGAGTGTAGTATTAGTCATCAACATGATGAAAGCCTTCATTGCCAAACAGACGTTCTGCATCCGTATGAGCAAACGCTTGATTCGACACCCATGCTTGAAATTAAGTCTTGATAGAGCTGCTTAGCGAGGCGATCCAGAGCAGTAAATCAGGAAGCCTAAATCAGGAAGCCTACCACAAAGTGGCTTATAGGAGAGGAGTTTAGGAGCCCTCTTGAAATGAAGACATCCAGTAAAAGTGGATGTGTTGGAACCTAAGTGTGAGCCACTGTGGCATACTATAGCCTAGGGATCATCAAGTTGATTAAGCCGAGGGATGATTTTTTTCTTGAGCGGATGGTCGAGGGCCCGGAACATAATTACATTTCATTTGTAGATGGCAAATTGACCTCAAGAAGCCAAACACATATAATATTTGACTAAAATATAATTTCAAGCCTTGAAAAACCCAGCAGCGTTGCAGTTCTTGACACAAACCAGTGCGCCTGGCACCTACTACCATACCCCACATCAAAGGCGCTTAAATCATTTGTCTTGCCCATTCACCCTCTGAATGGCACACATACATTACACAATCCATGTCTCAATTGTTTTAAGGCTTAAAAATCATTATTTAACCTGTCTCCTCCCCTTCATCTATACTGATTGATGAACAGGAAAAAAAGGCATTTCACTGTACTTGTGCATGTGACTTTAAAAAGCTTGAAACTTGATTGAAGTTGTCGTGTCTTTGGCTATACCGGATTAAGTGATATGACATTCTATAAAATAATTTCTCTGTAATTAATATTACCTGATTAAGCTAATCAGGTAGATAATTAACTAGAAAGTCGGGGCACCACGAAAGCATGTTTATAGAGCTGTTATCTTCCGAATAAACTCTTAAAGACCTGGTAATCTTTTACATCAATAGCAGTCAATATTTAATCGTCACCTTGTTAAGTCTCATCTGAAAGTTGTAAATTCTTGGTTATCTTCACGATCCCTGGCTAACAAGTTGAATCAGCCATACAAAATTGGGTTTAATTATTTATTTACTAAATACCTAACTAATCACACAGAATTACATGTTCACAGAATGAATCATACATTGATTACAAATTATGTCATAAAGGAAAACGTCCCTAGCGGATGGAACAGATATGACGACTGGTTACACAAAGAGAGGGGGTTGGGTTTGAATGAAAGAGCGGGAAGACTGAGGAACAAAGGGAGAAGCTATGTCTCTATCGGGCCGTAGGCAGCTATGCTATCGTAAATACAGTATCTTATGCATTCTAAATAACCGCCCATTTGAAAAAGGAAAATGCAATAAATATTTACTCTGAGCTGCGCTTCGGTAGGTTGGCGGTAGATGCTGGCCGTGTTGCCCAACAGAGAGCTTCCTTGTCCTCTGAAGAATGTCTCTGCTGGTAAACTGGATACTTGGTAGTATTATGTTGTTTGTTAGAACAGGGCCTTTGTCTGTCCTTTCCTAGCCCACGTTTACAGCTTCTGTTGCTAACTCAACGGCTAGGATGTCTCACTTTTTTAGTGAATAAGAGTTCAAAGTTCATACCATTCGCAACCAAAGCTCACGCTGAGGTTGGCTTAGTTCTGTAGTTGACATGTTAGTCCTTTTAACGTGGAACCGTCATCCTCACGTCCTCGGAACAGCTTATTATCTGAACCCTTTTAACATAGGACTGTCGCCCTAATGTCCTCGGAACAGAAAGTTACATTTTCGTCAAGGGCTTTATATAGGAGGGGAGAGAAGGGAGTGTTTCATTGTTTATAACCAATGTCTGTTCACATGTGCAGGGCCACTGAGTTGAGCATAGTTCACTCATGAAAACCCAATTCTCTCATTTGGAAGCTAAAATTACATTTAATCTTTTCACAAATAGTTTCATATTTAAACATTTCAATTGCACAACAATTCCATGTGAATCTGATAACTATAATGTGTAGACATTCCAAGATACAGTTCATGTCATCCTATCATTAGTAATAATGTCTCAGATGACAACTGATCTGTCATCATATTCTTTAAGTACGAACGCATATTATCAGCTGGTTGGATTACCGAAATGTGGTTCCTTTCCCCACCCTTTTGATTTTATAAGACTCTCTCTATGTTAACAAAGGACTTTCCAAGAGTCAGTCTGTAGAGTAGGGAGAGAGAAAAGGGGAAAGGTATTTATGAGGGTCATAAACCTCCCCCATCAGGCCAACATCATGACAAAGTGGATTTAACAAGTGACATCAATAAGGGATCATAGCTTTCACCTGGATTCACCTGATCAGTCTATGTTATGGAAAGAGCAGGTGTTCATAATGTTTTGTACACTCAGTGTACATCAGTATACCATTGATAATGTCTAACTCTACGTCTCTCAAAAACACAGCCTGAACATATCGCTTCCAAGTGATTCTGCAGCGTATCACAGTTATCGATGCGCTATAGCCTTAGTTATGCTAGCATTGATGCTACTCCACCACTGGCTCTGTCACAGCCAAAGCCTGTCATTAACAGTGTTGAGGCAGGGGTGGGAGCGTTGCCTCTGTGTTGTGCCTGAGGTGCCACAGAAGCAGATGTCAAGGTTTGGAACTGTACTCCCTCTCCCAGCGTCTGGCGTTAATGAAATCATGATTATGATCCTGAAGCCAATTAATAGGACCTGTGTCAGGGCCAGTCAAGTAACTGTAGTGGGGCTGAGGAGGGCTGTGTTGTGACTGGGGTGAGGTGGGCGGTGGGGTGAGTGGGGAAGGTGGGGTGAGTGGGGAATGGTTTGGTGAGTGGGGAATGGTTGGGTGAGGATGACGGTGGGGTGAGGATGGCGGTGGGGTGATGGTGGGTGTTCGGGTGAGGGAGACAGTGGGGTGATGGTGGGTGGTGGGGTGAGGGGGATGTTGGGGTGATGGTGGGCGGTGAGGTGTGGGGGGCGGTGGGGTGATGGAGGGGTGGGAGGGGCATTGGGGGGGCGGGGGGGGGGACGCTAATTTAGCCTGATTTAGACCTGGACTCCTCCCAGAATGCAACAACATGATTACTCACAACTGTTTTTGTCGTTTTTGTTTCTTGGCCAGCAGAACACATTGTTCATAGGTCGGGAGACAGAAAGAGAGTGAAAGAGAAGGAAATTGTGAGAGAGAAAGAGGGGAGCGAAGGAGCTGGAAGGGAGAGAAAGAGATCTGGTAGAGAGAGATAGACTGAGAGAGGGGTAAAGGGAGCTGGAAGGGAGAGAAAGAGAGAGGGGGAGCTGGGAGAGAGAAGGTGAACGAGGGAGTAGTAGGAGAGGGAGAGAGAAGGTGAACGAGGGAGTAGTAGGAGAGGGAGAGAGCTGTTACAGAGCTGTTACATGAGAGAGCTGTTACATGCAGCCAGAAGAGGATAGAAGACATCACTCAATGTTATTTTGCTGTCCGTTCATATCAGGGAAGAAGAGGATCTGAGACAAAGAATATTCATCATGGTGTTATAGACTACAGGAGAATAGACTTTAGCATCTGCCTGTCTGTATGGAGAGGACCACTGCACTGTCCCACTTTGAAACCCATCAACCAAACCCATCTTGGTTCTACATCTCTATCTCGCCATTACAATGTGGAGTATATTATTCAACAGCAATTTCAACCCAATTCCCAGCTGTGCCTACCCACTGTGCACACACTGGTTGAGTCAACATTGTTTCCATGTCACTTCAATGAAATTACGTTGAACTAACGTGGAATAGACGTTGAATTGACGTCTGTGCCCAGTGGGTACAGCCCACTGTTTGATCTGACAATTTGATTGTAATATTTTGGGTTGGTAGTAGTAGCGGTAACTTTAATATTCTTTGATGCTTTCCAGAGTGAAAGTAGGTTCCATTGGTTCCCAGTAGAGGACCGCATGCCTAATCATGGAATTACACATAGAACCCCTATTAATTCAAATGGATCTCTGTGTGCCTAGACCTAAAGATGTGCCATCTAACTGTAAAATGTATTACCTTTATCATCTGATTGTCAATCACTTCAAAGGTCTCCTTTACTAGGCTGCCGGCTCACGTTCATCCACTCGCAACATTTAGTATTTCCAGCCTCCAAACAGGAGGAAAAGAGACAGAATTTATGCGTCCACTGCTGTCGGTGTTCGCCACTCATCTCTGCCTTGGCAAAATGTCAGTGTTCTTGTCTAACCACATGGCATTTTGGAGCGTAGGCTATACAACCTGTTTTCATGTCCATTTGCAAATTGTTCATGCCTCTGACATGCGGTAATGATAAATACTGTAATTGTGTAAAAGCTTACAGTTTTATTGACATTTTGTTTGAATTATTATGGTAGGCTCATGTTCCACAGGTACGGCGTATCCCCACTATTTATTTTTCCAGGACGCCATACCGGACCGTACCGACTTACTTCCACTCCTGATGATTTCTACTTTGGTTGTGTTGAGTATGTATGGAAAGTACTGTGTACTGCTTCTTTTTGTCACGGATGCCATGTCATTTGACAAATATTTCCCCTCGCTCTCCCTATCTATCTATCTCTCTCTCGGTCTCCCTCTTTCTGTCTCCCTTTCTCATGCTCCCTCTCTCTCATCCTCCGGAGATTTGTCTAACCTTAGGGCTGCGGTGATAACAACAGCTCGCTTTGCAAATGAGAAAAACCTCCCCCATATGAGAGCATCTAAACTCATATTAATTCAGTGTCAGGGACGCCTGATGGTGCCCGATAAGCAGCTGAACGATTGTCGCTCTCCGCGCTACTTTATTTCAATGTCACCCACAATGTTATCTACCCAGCCGCTGCCACACACGGAGAGTTTAGAGCTTCACAGTAATTCTCCCATCGGGTTACGATGCCACAGCACTCTGAGAAAAAATACCTTCTTACTGGCATCTGTGTCACCTACTACAGTATGGGCATTATCTCTTACCTCTTGAGTCTGGGTTTTCTGAAAACTTCAGTGTCAATGCTTGGAACAAAAGGATAGTTTATAATCGAACAGTTATGAAGATGGGAATTCAATGCAATAGCATGATGAGTCTGTGGATTTACTGTGGATGATGAGGATCTGTAATGGATCCTCAGTAAACAGTAGGAGAAACATCATTTAACATCAGGTAACATGTTAGATCCTCAGAATACAGAAGGAGAAACATCAGGTAACGTTAGATCCTAAGTAAACAGTAGAAGAAACATCATGTAACATCAGGTAACATGTTAGATCCTCATAATACAGTAGGAGAAACATCATGTAACATCAGGTAACATGTTAGATCCTCAGTATACAGTAGGAGAAACATCAGGTAACGTTAGATCCTCAGTATACAGTAGGAGAAACATCAGGTAACGTTAGATCCTCAGTAAACAGTAGGAGAAACATCATGTAACATCATGTTAGCTCCTCAGTATACAGTAGGAGAAACATCATGTAACATCAGGTAACATGTTAGATCCTCAGAATACAGTAGGATAAACATCATGTAACATCAGGTAACATGTTCGATCCTCAGTATGGGGTAGGAGAAACATCATGTAACATCGTGTTAGATCCTCAGTATACAGTAGGAGAAACATCATGTAACATCAGATAACATGTTAGATCCTCAGAATACAATAGGAGAAACATCATGTAACATCAGGTAACATGTTAGATCCTCAGAATACAATAGGAGAAACATCATGTAACATCAGGTAACATGTTAGATCCTCAGAATACAATAGGAGAAACATCATGTAACATGTTTGGATAATGGGAGGAAGAGAGAGGGAGATTGAGAGAGACGGAGATTGAGAGAAAGAGAGAGGGAAATTGAGAGAAAGAGACAGAGATTGAGAGAAAGAGAGAGGGGGGTTGAGAGAGAGAGAGGGGGGGGGGGTTGAGAGAAAGAGAGAGGGAGATTGAGAGAGAGGGAAATAGAGGGAGTGCGTTAGGGATAGAAAGAGAGGGTAAGGCGAAGACAGATGCAGGTAGAGATTGAGTGAAAGAGTGCCACACCGGCTGATAAAAGGAACGTTGAATCCACAGGCAAGATCCAGCAGCACACTGCATCACTCCTGACATGTGCCCATAAAAATCAGAGGACTGGAGAGAGCCACCAGAAGGAATGCCAATGACCAATCCAGCCATCTTCCTCTCACCTTCTGTTCCTTTCTTATACCGTACCGTCCCCCATATGTCTTTCACCTTCTTTACCTTTCTCTCCTTGCTTCTATTATCTTGTCCCTTTCTCCACCTTCTCTCTCCCTCCTTCCCTCCCTCATTGCTAATCTAACCCATCCTTCATGAGAAAGCCCACCACCAAATGTCAGATCAGTGACACATTTGAGGATCAGATCAGGGTGTTATTTGTCATCACCTAATCACCCCCTTCGCACTGTAGCTCTGTTGATGATGGGTGGACAGGCTGTCAAAGGCATGCACGGTGACAGGACAGCTGTATGACACTCACAGTTTCCATGGAGGAAATGATGCAGCACCGTGGAGGAAGTAAGGTGGGTGGGGGGGCATATGTTTGGGAGGTCTGGTGGGGAGGGGTCGTCAATTCAGAATGGCAGTCCGTCAAGCCAGCCTCTTCATAAGTGTCAATTAGATTCAGGGACCGTGGGAGGACAGGAAAAAAGCAATGTCCCTCTAAATGTATATCTAACGGCATTGGACAGATGATGTTTAACAACCCTGCTCAGACACGCAGGCATGCACACACAAACACACACATGTGCAGGCATACACACACACACACACACACACACACACACATTACACACATATAAGCACACACAGAGACTTGCATGCGCACACACACACTGGGAGCACTCACACAGGCTCACGTACAAACAATTACGTGTGTGTGTGTGTGTTGGTGTGTGTGTACCGAGAGTAGGTGAGGCAGGGAGCTTAAAGGGGTGTCTGTTTGTGGGCAAAATCAACAGCTCGGATGACATCTCTCTTGACACGGGCACCACGGAAAATGACAAACAACACACTGTCAACAAGTTCTCGCCACCGGTGGCCAGGCAGGCCGTGTCTCAAAGTAACTTTTGGGGAACCGTTCGTTCCACCTGGTGCCTGATTTGTAGCTAATGGAACAATGTGGTGTGGGTGACTTTCTGTAAACGCCCGATTGGTTGACAGTATCCATGACTGGGTGCAGTACCATGCGTGTGAAGTTTCTATCCTGCGTCACTGCTTGTGTAAGCCGAAGTCAGACAGTGTGAGAACTGGGAATAGGGAATGTCTCTAGGCGGCAGTTCAGCTCCGACTCAATGCATTTAGACCTCAGGGCTGAGGAACTGGGCCCGTATCCACACAGCATCTCACAGTAGGAGTGCTGATCTAGAATATGTCCATATAATATTATTCATTATGATCGAAAAGGCTAAACTGATCATAGATCATCACTCCTACTCTGAGATGCTTTGTGGATACATGCCCTGACCTGACTGCAACTAACAAGTCTGAAATCCCCCAATGGTGTGTGCGTGTGCACGTGCGGGAAGGATGTGTTCCTCTCACAAATGTAACAGTGTTGAGCTTCTTATACCATGCCTGAGTTGGTGTTTGGGTCATTGGGTTCCCTCTACCTACAAATCTGTTTGATCACCGTGTTTTATTATGTAACATGTTCTTCCTGATCACGCTTTGCTAGACCTTGTCACTTGTGATCTCTGTGGTTGAGCCTTGTGGGAGTCTGGGTACGGCGGGGGAAGTGAGAGGGAGGAGAGGGAGGGAATTACGTTAGCTATTGCTTCCCTCTCTCACTTTCTTCTCTCTCTCTGTCTCTCTTTTTTCTCTTTCTGTGTGAAGTAACACTTCACATCCAGATTCAGTCACTTCCGTCCACCTGCAAAAATAGAACATAACTTGAGAAATCTCTCTGCACAGAAAAAAATATAGTTTTTAGATTATTGTAGTCAAAAAATAGAGAGTGAACAAAAGTTAACGATCAAAATATAAAATCCTCCTCCAGGTCATGCCCTCTCAGACACCCCATGAAGTCCATCACGCCTGCCCCCTCTCTCAAACCTCCGGCTGGAACGCCCCATGAAGTCCATCACGCCTGCCCCCTCTCTCAAACCTCCGGCTGGAACGCCCCATGAAGTCCATCACGCCTGCCCCCTCTCTCAAACCTCCGGCTGGAACGCCCCATGAAGTCCATCACGCCTGCCCCCTCTCTCAAACCTCCGGCTGGAACGCCCCATGAAGTCCATCACGCCTGCACCCTCTCTCAAACCTCCGGCTGGAACGCCCCATGAAGTCCATCACGCCTGCCCCCTCTCTCAAACCTCCGGCTGGAACGCCCCATGAAGTCCATCACGCCTGCACCCTCTCTCAAACCTCCGGCTGGAACGCCCCATGAAGTCTATCACGCCTGCCCCCTCTCTCAAACCTCCGGCTGGAACGCCCCATGAAGTCCATCACGCCTGCCCCCTCTCTCAAACCTCCGGCTGGAACGCCCCATGAAGTCCATCACGCCTGCCCCCTCTCTCAAACCTCCGCTGGAACTCCCCATGAAGTCCATCACGCCTGCACCCTCTCTCAAACCTCTGCTGGAACTCCCCATGAAGTCCATCACGCCTGCCCCCTCTCTCAAACCTCCGCTGGAACTCCCCATGAAGTCCATCACGCCTGCACCCTCTCTCAAACCTCCGCTGGAACTCCCCATGAAGTCCATCACGCCTGCCCCCTCTCTCAAACCTCCGCTGGAACTCCCCATGAAGTCCATCACGCCTGCACCCTCTCTCAAACCTCCGGCTGGAACGCCCCATGAAGTCCATCACGCCTGCCCCCTCTCTCAAACCTCCGGCTGGAACGCCCCATGAAGTCCATCACGCCTGCCCCCTCTCTCAAACCTCCGGCTGGAACTCCCCCAGAGGGGTCAGTCTAACTCCTTGACCATTAGAGTCCTGTCAATATCTCCCCACTTCTCTTCTATTCTCTCACCGTGTCACGCCTCCAATGGTCTTTGGTCGCCGGGCAGATTTCCCAGTGGGGTGCTCTCGGCCCGGGCAGTGTTCTGAGCAAATAGCCCCCTCTTGACCGCATGACTCACCTGTCTGCATGCAGTCCCTTACCCCATGTCCCTCTCCCCTCCCTTCCTCCCACATCAGCCTGATTCCAACAGACACCGTTCTCCACAGGGGTTGTCTATATTAACCCGGGTCCCCAAACACCCCCAGCCGCCTCCTCCCACCACCCAGCAAGCCTCGCATGCAACCAGGGGTAGTAGGGGGTAACATTGAGGGGGAGGACAGACTGGGTCTGTCCTGTGTCTCCTATAGAGAGGAGAGTTATTCAGCCTTCCAGACTACTCATCATCTCTTCCTTCTGTTCTATATGAAAGCGTGGTAGCAGGGGTGGACAACCCAAAGACTGTCCCGGTTTTAAAAGCAGAGTGTGAGTAATTGAGCCTAATGGTCCAAAATGAGATACACCAGACACACGCTCTAACACTGTTGAGCATTTAGGAGTATTACAGCGCAATACACCATGCTATGTTGCTGTATGGGGCCATTTTTCCTGTGAAAGCCCTGTTCGAAAACATACAACTAATGGGTTGGTAGACCACTAGCAGGGAACTGGGAGGGTTTGAAAAAAGTAATCTGTCCGTAGAGAAAGGACAGAGGAGAGGTGTAAATCCCCCAGTTCTTAGAGCTCTACTCTCACAGCTGGAGAGGAAGGAAGGTAATGAGACCCTAGGGGTGGTAACCACTAACATCACTGCTGCTCTGTGACTGAGCTCAGCACAGGGAGATATGTGCAAGCTGGAGTGGTCTTATCATTAGCCAATTAGCCCTGGAAACCTCCAGATTGTCCCAGAAAACCAACATCGTAAAGGGCTGACATTGACATCTGGTGGCTCTACCCAAACACCTAAGTCCATCCAAGCTTGGCTAGACTCCTAGATCCCCCCAGGGCTCTCCTCCTCACCCCAACCCCAGGAGGACTCAGAGCCCTGCTTAGCCCCTAGCTGACAGGCTCATGTTTCAGGGTGCAGGAGACACAGACATTCCAATATTAGTGAGATGAATAGGACCAGGGGGGTGACTGGGAGGAACTGGATTGGAAGATAAGAGGAAGGTTTTGAGGCCAACTAAAACCGTTCTCCGTCAGGTTCTGACTAACACAGCTGCCTGTATTTCAGGCCTTATTTCTCCTTCATAGACCTTTCCTCTGTGCCTTTGCAAGCAGTAATTGAAAACGGGGGATCTTTCTGCATTGGCTTAATAGAGCTGTCCCTGCCTCGCCGCAAAGCGGGGTTAATCACTTTTTCCAGTTCCATTACCCCTAGAGATTGCCTGCAGATGAGTAAAGACCCATGCAGGACAGGGAGGGAGCTGGGCTCTGGGCTTTCTACTCTGCTCATATCGCCCCTTGCTGCAGGCTGAATCATTTGCACCGCTATTACATACACAAGAAACTCTCAGAGTGCGTCTGTGTGTGTGTATGTGTGTGCGCGTACCTGTGTATGTGTGTGCACCTACCTGTGTGTGTGGGTGTGCGTGTGTGTGCACGCGCGCATGCATGTGTGTGTGTGCGCGCGCTAGTATGTGTGTGTGTGGGTGTGCGCGCTAGTGTGTGTGTGTGTGGGGGTGCGTGTGTGTGCGGCGCGCGTGCGTGAGTGTGCGCTAGTGTGTGTGTGTGTGTGGGTGTGCGTGTGTGTGCGGCGCGCATGCGTGTGTGTGTGCGCGCTAGTGTGTGTGTGTGTGTGTGTGGGTGTGCGTGTGTGTGCGGCGCGCATGCGTGCGTGTGTGCACGCTAGTGTGTGTGTGCGCGCGGGTGTCATCAGACCATCCTCTAATAAATGAGTATCCTTCCAGTTTTTGACCACTCTGGAAAAAAGAGCAATTGGCAACTAATGTGCCACTCCAATGGCTCAGTTCATAGGAGTCAGAGTTCAGAGCACTCCAAGGCCTGGCCCCATCAAGTGCCTCTCTGTCTGCGCTGCATGTCAGCTGTCCAAACTGATCTCCAAAGAAATGTCTGAAACTGTTTGAAAGGCAAATAGCATAATCCAAGATACACACTTTTCATGCAATTGTCTAATGATGAAACACTATTAAGGATATTCACCATCAATATTTAGTACATGGCCATGTTATGTTTCCCGTTCACTGAGCTCAAGTGATAGTGAATACAGTACCTGTATCTAAAGAATGAAGGGGGGGAATGTACGGCACATTGAATCAAAGTGAGCAGTAATCTGTTGTTTATACTTTCTTGTATTTTCAAAGCTTCCTCTCTAGGTGGTAATGAAGCCTTTGGATGAAGTAGAACTCTGAAATACACAACATTTTGTTACGCCCCCGTTTCCTTGAAGATAGCACTAAAACCATTCTGTTGTTTGATTATGCAGGCGAGCTATCCACACATTAATGGAATGGGTTTTGAAGCAGGGGCATTACTTTAATATTTTTAATTGGTATGTTTCAGATGAATATCTCCCTGGTTTAAATATAGTGAACTTAATTGTTTTATGTGGCGCCACCTGTCTCAAGCCTATTTATGCACGCAAACACAGGCTTTCATTTGGTTTATTTCATTTAATTTAATTTATTGTAATTACACTGTTAGTGTTCCGTTAGTGTTCCCCTCAGATCAAAACCAGTGTTCTCACTCTGATTATTAGTTTATCCGTGTCTGTAAAGCAATTGCAAGTGTCTCGCCGAGGATTACTTTAAATGGTCGGAATGTCCTGAGCATTCAAATGTAATCAAAACGGGAATTAATTTGAAACCACCAAGCACCTGTTGATAGCAGCGAAATGATGGACGGCTGCCAATTCGCAGTTGGACTTTAGTTATTGGGTGTTAAGAAGCGCTGTAATAGATGGTAAAGTGGATTCATACAGTAGCCATCAGAGTTGTATAAAGTGAGTCTGTTGGAGCCACTCTTTTTGTCACTTCCTCCACCATAACAGACAGACATCAGACTGAAGAGCCCTGAGCCCCTCTGTATTGGTGTGTAGTAAAAGCACTTTCTCCCATTGATTCAAACTATCGATCCCGGCTGGAGCATTTATCCCAAACACTCGCTCTCTCTCTCTTTCTCTCTCTCATCTGTTCTTTGACAAAACAATTAAAACACTATTATTACCTTCCTGCTTACCAACAGGCTCCTAGACAGCTTCTACCCCTAAGCCATAAGACTGCTAAATAGTCAATGAATGGTACCTGAACTATCTGCACTCTCTATCTTGCACTGACCCTATGTACACTCACTAGACTATATATACACACCATACTGTATACACACTCACTAGAGTATATATACACACCATATACACACTCACTAGACTATATATACACACCATATACACACTCACTAGACTATATATACACACCATACTGTATACACACTCACTAGACTATATATACACACCATACTGTATACACACTCACTAGACTATATACACACCATATACACACTCACTAGACTATATATACACACCATACTGTATACACACTCACTAGACTATATATACACACCATATACACACTCACTAGACTATATACACACACCATATTGTATACACACTCACTAGACTATTATACACACCATACTGTATACACATTCACTAAACCATATATACACACCATATACACACTCACTAGACTATATATACACACCATATACACACTCACTATACTATATATACACACCATACTGTATACACACTCACTAGACTATATATACACACCATATACACACTCACTAGACTATATATACACACCATACTGTATACACAATCACTAGACTATATATACACACCATATACACACTCAATAGACTATATATACACACCATACTGTATACACACTCACTAGACTATATATACACACCATACTGTATACACACTCACTAGACTATATATACACACCATACTGTATACACACTCACTATACTATATATACACACCATACTGTATACACACTCACTAGACTATATATACACACCATACTGTATACACACTCACTAGACTATATATACACACCATACTGTATACACACTCACTAGACTATATATACACACCATGTACACACTCACTAGACTATATATACACACCATACTGTATACACACTCACTAGACTATATATACACACCATATACACACTCACTAGACTATATATACACACCATAATGTATACACACTCACTAGACTATATATACACACCATATATACACTCACGAGACTATATATACACAACATACTGTATACACACTCACTAGACTATATATACACACCATGTACACACTCACTAGAATATATATACACACCATACTGTATACACACTCACTAGACTATATATACACACCATACTGTATACACAATCACTAGACTATATATACACACCATATACACACTCACTAGACTATATATACACACCATACTGTATACACACTCACTAGACTATATATACACACCATACTGTATACACACTCACTAGACTATATATACACACCATACTGTATACACACTCACTATACTATATATACACACCATACTGTATACACACTCACTAGACTATATATACACACCATACTGTATACACACTCACTAGACTATATATACACACCATACTGTATACACACTCACTAGACTATATATACACACCATGTACACACTCACTAGACTATATATACACACCATACTGTATACACACTCACTAGACTATATATACACACCATATACACACTCACTAGACTATATATACACACCATAATGTATACACACTCACTAGACTATATATACACACCATATATACACTCACTATACTATATATACACAACATACTGTATACACACTCACTAGACTATATATACACACCATACTGTATACACACTCACTAGACTATATATACACACCATACTGTATACACACTCACTAGACTATATATACACACCATATACACACTCACTAGACTATATATACACACCATATATACACTCACTAGACTATATATACACACCATACTGTATACACACTCACTAGACTATATATACACAACATACTGTATACACACTCACTAGACTATATATACACAACATACTGTATACACACTCACTAGACTATATATACACACCATACTGTATACACACTCACTAGACTATATATACACACCATACTGTATACACACTCACTAGACTATATATACACACCATATACACACTCACTAGACTATATATACACACCATACTGTATACACACTCACTAGAGTATATATACACACCATATACACACTCACTAGACTATATATACACACCATATATACACTCACTAGACTATATATACACAACATACTGTATACACACTCACTAGACTATATATACACACCATACTGTATACACACTCACTAGACTATATATACACACCATACTGTATACACACTCACTAGACTATATATACACACCATATATACACTCACTAGACTATATATACACACCATATATACACTCACTAGACTATATATACACACCATACTGTATACACACTCACTAGACTATATATACACACCATACTGTATACACACTCACTAGACTATATATACACACCATATACACACTCACTAGACTATATATACACAACATACTGTATACACACTCACTAGACTATATATACACAACATACTGTATACACACTCACTAGACTATATATACACACCATATATACACTCACTAGACTATATATACACACCATACTGTATACACACTCACTAGACTATATGTACCAGTGTTTCCAAACTTGGTGTCGGGGTCCCTTGAAATTGAAATGAGGTCTTATCAAACAAATACAAATACAAATATTCAAATGAGTATAAAATACAACCTTTTCGTGTCAACTAAAAGTGCATTAAAGGGCCTCTGGTACTGGTACTCCCTGTATATAGCTTCATTATTGATCTGGTACTGGTACTCCCTGTATATAGCTCCATTATTGATCTGGTAGTGGTACTCCCTGTATATAGCTCCACATTGATTTGGTAGTGGTACTCCAGGTATATAGCTCCATTATTGATCTGGTAGTGGTACTCCGTGTATACAGCTCCATTATTGATCTGGTACTGGTACTCCCTGTATATAGCTCCATTATTGATCTGGTACTGGTACTCCCTGTATACAGCTCCATTATTGATCTGGTACTGGTATTCCCTGTATATAGATCCATTATTGATCTGGTACTGGTACTCCCTGTATATAGCTCCATTATTGATCTGGTACTGGTACTCCCTGTATATAGATCCATTATTGATCTGGTAGTGGTACTCCCTGTATATAGCTCCATTATTGATCTGGTACTGGTATTCCCTGTATATAGATCCATTATTGATCTGGTACTGGTACTCCCTGTATATAGATCCATTATTGATCTGGTACTGGTATTCCCTGTATATAGATCCATTATTGATCTGGTACTGGTACTCCCTGTATATAGCTCCATTATTGATCTGGTACTGGTACTCCCTGTATATAGCTCCATTATTGATCTGGTAAAGGTACTCCCTGTATATAGATCCATTATTGATCTGGTACTGGTACTCCCTGTATATAGCTCCATTATTGATCTGGTACTGGTACTCCCTGTATATAGCTCCACATTGATCTGGTGCTGGTACTCCCTGTATATAACACAATTATTGATCTGGTAGTGGTCCTCCCTGTATACAGGTCCATTATTGATCTGGTACTGGTACTCCCTGTATATAGCTCCACATTGATCTGGTAGTGGTACTCCAGGTATATAGATCCATTATTGATCTGGTAGTGGTACTCCCTGTATATAGCTCCATTATTGATCTGGTACTGGTACTCCCTGTATACAGCTCTATTATTGATCTGGTACTGGTACTCCCTGTATATAGCTCCATTATTGATCTGGTACTGGTACTCCCTGTATATAGCTCCATTATTGATCTGGTACTGGTACTCCCTGTATATAGCTCCATTATTGATCTGGTACTGGTACTCCCTGTATATAGATTCATTATTGATCTGGTACTGGTACTCCCTGTATATAGCTTCATTATTGATCTGGTACTGGTACCCTCTGTATATAGCTCCATTATTGATCTGGTACTGGTACTCCCTGTATATAGCTTCATTATTGATCTGGTACTGGTACTCCCTGTATATAGCTCCATTATTGATCTGGTACTGGTACTCCCTGTATATAGCTCCATTATTGATCTGGTACTGGTACTCCCTGTATATAGATCCATTATTGATCTGGTAAAGGTACTCCCTGTATATAGATCCATTATTGATCTGGTACTGGTACTCCCTGTATATAGCTCCACATTGATCTGGTGCTGGTACTCCCTGTATATAACACAATTATTGATCTGGTAGTGGTCCTCCCTGTATACAGCTCCATTATTGATCTGGTACTGGTACTCCCTGTATATAGCTCCACATTGATCTGGTAGTGGTACTCCAGGTATATAGATCCATTATTGATCTGGTAGTGGTACTCCCTGTATATAGCTCCATTATTGATCTGGTACTGGTACTCCCTGTATACAGCTCTATTATTGATCTGGTACTGGTACTCCCTGTATATAGCTCCATTATTGATCTGGTACTGGTACTCCCTGTATATAGCTCCATTATTGATCTGGTACTGGTACTCCCTGTATACAGCTCCATTATTGATCTGGTACTGGTACTCCCTGTATATAGCTCCATTATTGATCTGGTACTGGTACTCCCTGTATATAGATCCATTATTGATCTGGTAAAGGTACTCCCTGTATATAGATCCATTATTGATCTGGTACTGGTACTCCCTGTATATAGCTCCACATTGATCTGGTGCTGGTACTCCCTGTATATAACACAATTATTGATCTGGTAGTGGTCCTCCCTGTATACAGCTCCATTATTGATCTGGTACTGGTACTCCCTGTATATAGCTCCACATTGATCTGGTAGTGGTACTCCAGGTATATAGATCCATTATTGATCTGGTAGTGGTACTCCCTGTATATAGCTCCATTATTGATCTGGTACTGGTACTCCCTGTATACAGCTCTATTATTGATCTGGTACTGGTACTCCCTGTATATAGCTCCATTATTGATCTGGTACTGGTACTCCCTGTATATAGCTCCATTATTGATCTGGTACTGGTACTCCCTGTATACAGCTCCATTATT
Source organism: Salvelinus alpinus (assembly GCF_045679555.1). NCBI lineage: Eukaryota > Metazoa > Chordata > Actinopteri > Salmoniformes > Salmonidae > Salvelinus > Salvelinus alpinus. Next base: position 14,460,253 of record NC_092122.1, read on the forward strand.
GATCTGGTACTGGTACTCCCTGTATATAGCTCCATTATTGATCTGGTACTGGTACTCCCTGTATATAGCTTCATTATTGATCTGGTACTGGTACTCCCTGTATATAGCTCCATTATTGATCTGGTACTGGTACTCCCTGTATATACGTAGCTCCATTCTTGCGTATTTAATTTTTTTCCTTGTGTTACTATTTTATTTTGATTATTATTTTTCAACTCTGCATCATAGGGAAAAGCTCGTAAGCAAGAATTTCACGGTAAAGTCTACACCAGTTGTATTTGGCGCATGTGCCAAATAACATTTGATTTGATTTACAACCTAAGTAAAGCAGTCATTTTGGTCAAGTGCTCTCTCTATCTCCAGTGGATGATAGGTTTCAGACAACTTTCAATTTAATGATTCAACTTAAAATTGTTTATTGTCGTCCTTCGTCTTTCAATACATTTAAGTTCCTTCATTCTTGGATATGGCACAACATTTTACATTTTGCAATCCAGCGTTTGGATGTCGTTCTATAAGGGCTTCCCTATACATCCACCTCAAATACTGAGTGAGTGGTTTCAAGCCACTCTTTTTGGGAATTCAATCTGAAGCAGGTTTTTAATCTGCAATGGGGATGGATGACAGTAGTCCTTCAGTTAGAGTGTCTCTCTTTCTTCCTTTACAAGAGGTTATTAAGTTAACCTTACAAGCCTCTGCCTACAGCAAAATGACTTTATCCCATCAAGTCACAAAGAAAAATACATTTGGTATATGGTCCGAAGTAAGATCACTTGACTCAATCTTTCAATGTATTCAGTGATTGCAATTAGATTGACTACAATGACATGTAGAGGCTGCTGAATCGTTTGTGACAATTAGCAGTTGACATTTAACTCTTTGCTAAATGGACATAATTAAACATTAACTGGCTAGTTAACTCATGGATTCTACACATAAGGTGTACTGTCATTGGATATTCCTCCCATTCTTTTTTATGTCCTTCACATGAAAGTAAACTTTTTGATTCCTCTCTAATGAAATTGCTGCAATACTCATCACTCTGGCTTCCCTGGCTTCAGCTTTCCCTCTCATCTCCAATGGATTTAGAGCCTGGCTGATTTGACAGCCTTGTAATTTCCTCAAACAGCACGGTCCAAAACACTCTGCCCGCTGAGAGTCCTGGCAAAAATGTGAAAACCTGCAGGAGAACAGGCCCAGAATGAAAGCAGCACCCTTTCCAAACCTAAACCTTGATGGTAGCTTAAAGAACATGTTTCTAGTAGTAATAATACGACAGTATCTCCATATCTATCTTTCTCAACCAATATACTGGGAGAGAGAAAGACGAAGAGATAAACAGCATGGCCAGTGTTGCGCCTGGGAAGGGGCAGAGTAGGGGTTTTGGGCACTGTCTCCGTGGGTGGTCTCCAACTCACAGTAGGCCTGAGAACATTCTCTGTCCAAGCATAATGCATTTGACAGTGATGTCACAATGATCCAAGGTGTTTTACACTTTATATGTGACCACCTGCTCAAAGAGAACATTAAAATGGCCGCCTTGAACCAGGCCCAAGTTAGTAAATCCTTTAAGCACTTGATGATAATTTGTTTATGAGCGTCTTTCTATAACGCAGCTCTGGTGATGCATTAATACAACAGTGATATCAACCCCTGTACTATATAGTGACCACATCATGTAGCCTATAGCCTCTCATTCTCCCAGAGCAATGTCTATAGGCACAGAGCCAATAGCATCCATCACTTGGTGCTTTGACCTTGAGAGAGGAACAAAACTATCTGATCACGTCTCTGCGTCTCGACATCAGCCGCTGCGTCTCTTTGAATAATTGGGCGTATGAATAAGAAATGCACTGAGAGCAAATAGATAAATGACTTGTTTCAGCTCTGTCACTTTAGCTTAGCATCTAGGCCTAGGTCCTTTGTGCTGAGGACAAAGTGGCTCTATGGGTCATTCACCTGGTAGGTGGGTTTGTACTGTTCACGAGGGCCCAACAGGGGGGCGCCATCAAACACCAGGGCATGTTACAAAGATCTCCCTACTGTTCCAGGGTGTCAGATGTTCTCTTTAATGATGGCCCCATCGTGCTGATCTGGCCTCGAAGTGATAGATTGTCTCTCTTGTTCCCACAATGCAAATGTGTTCCTAAATGGGGCTGTTTCCTGCTCAGGGTTTCTTGTAATTACAGCCCTTTGGTGGAGCTCCTTTGTTCAGCCTCTGTCTCTGACTCACTCACGTCTGTCAGGAGAGCGGGAAACTCTAGCAGGTGTGCATTAGCGCCCTTCGGATTGGAGTCTGACGTGGACGAACATGAAAACATCATGCCTGAGGCCTACAATACAATACATGCCCTCCATTCCCTTCCCACGGGATCAATCCTATCTGCAATAGAAGAGAAGATGCCTCCTCCCACATAGCCTACTCTCACCTGAGAGCGGCATTATATTCCGAAAGTCCTCTCCCTGCCTGCACTGAAGTGTCTCTGTCGTGGCCCGTCATGCCTCTCCACGGCTCAGCCCCCACACTAACCTCGATGCTGCCTTTCAAAGGAAGACAAGGGAAAGCAGAGAGAACATGAAGGTGTAGGTGGAACCTTGAACTAGAGGGGAAATTCAAAGGGCTTACAGAAGCACTGATTGCTGTGTTCATTCATAGCAATTAGCAAACATTTCAGGGAGGGGTTTCAAGGCAAGCTAGAACCTGCATTAGAACACATCAATGCAATTGTATACCCTTTAGATAGTAGTCTATAGGTGTATATTATGGTAAATTGTCATTATCGTTGCTTGTGTTCGACACCCTGAAGCATGTCTTTGTCAGATCTGCCAGGGTCATTAAATACGTGTTGACAACACAGCTGGAGAACACAGTCCTCTCGTGCGTTCACAGCGTGTTCCCATACAACAGCTGGCAAACCCAAAGTGAGTGAACAACAGCACCTCATGCTAACAGGCTTGCCAATGCCTGCAAAGTGAGTGAACAACACCACACCCTGCTAACAGGCTTGCCAATGCCTATAAAGTGAGTTAGCAACAGCTAGCACTCTTATCCTGTGAATACACTGCACTCTAAATTGGATTATATGTTTTCTCCCATAAACACACTCAGTAAACCTACAAGGCAATCGGATCACCTTGCCATCTAGTGACTCATAGAGTGTCTATACATTCTTCCATCTACGGGATTCTGAATGTAGTATCATGAAACAGGGCACGTTGGAAATTCGTTTTGTTTCACAACCTCATTCTAGTTTTTATACACTGTAGTAGTATGGGGCAATATATAAATATACAGTTGAAGTCGGAAGTTTACATACACTTAGGTTGGAGTCATTAAAACTCGTTTTTCAACCACTCCACAAAATTCTTGTTAACAAACTATAGTTTTGGCAATGACACAAGTAATTTTTCCAACAATTGTTTACAGACAGATTATTTCCCTTATAATTCACTGTATCACAATTCCAGTGGGTCAGAAGTTTACATACACTAAGTTGACTGTGCCTTTCAACAACAAAATGATGTAATGGCTTTAGAAGCTTCTGATAGGCTAATTGACATAATTTGAGTGTATTGGAGGTGTACCTGTGGATGTATTTCAAAGTCTACCTTCAAACTCAGTGCCTCTTTGCTTGACATTATGGGAAAATCAAAAGAAATCAGCCAAGACCTCAGAAAATAATTGTAGACCTCAACAAGTCTGGTTCATGCTTGAGAGCAATTTCCAAACGCCTGAAAGTATAATCTCATCTCAAAGTATAAGTTAATCTGTACAAACAATAGTGTTCAAGTATAAACACCATGGGACCACGCAGCTGTCATACCGCTCAGGAAGGAGACGCGTTCTGTCTCCTAGAGATGAACGTACTTTGGTGCGAAAGGTGCAAATCAATCCCAGAACAACTGCAAAGGACCTTGTGAAGATGCTGGAGGAAACAGGTACAAAAGTATCTATATCCACAGTAAAACGAGTCCTATATCGATATAACCTGAAAGGCCGCTCAGCAAGAAAGAAGCCGTTGCTCTAAAACTGCCATAAAAAAGCCAGACTATGGTTTGCAACTGCACATGGGGACAAAGATTGCACTTTTTTGAGAAATATCCTCTGGTCTGATGAAACAAAAATAGAACTGTTTGGCCATAATGACCATCGTTATGTTTGGAGGAAAAAGGGGGAGGCTTGCAAGTCGAAGAACACCATCCCAACCGTGAAGCACGGGGGTGGCAGCATCATGTTGTGGGGATGCTTTGCTGCAGGAGGGACTGGTGCACTTCACAAAATAGATGGCTTCATGAGGAGGGGAAACTATGTGGATATATTGAAGCAACATCTCAAGACATCAGTCAGGAAGTTAAAGCTTTGTCGCAAATGGGTCTTCCAAATGGACAATGACACCCAGCATACTTCCAAAGTTATGGCAAAATGGCTTAAGGACAGCAAAGTCAAGGTATTGGAGTGGCCATCACAAAGCCCTGACCTCAATCGTGTAGAAAATTTGTGGGCATAACTGAAAAAGCGTGTGCGAGCAAGGAGGCCTTCAAACCTGACTCAGTTACACCAGCTCTGTCAGGAGAAATGGGCCAAAATTCACCCAACTTATTGTGGGCAGCTTGTGGAAAGCTACCTGAAACATTTGACCCAAGTTAAACAATTTAAAGGCAATGCTACCAAATACTAATTGAGTGTATGTAAACTTCTTACGCACTGGGAATGTGAGGAAAGAAATAAAAGCTGAAATAAAAAAATCTCTACTTTTATTCTAGCATTTCACATTCTCAAAATAAAGTGGTGATCCTAACTGACCTAAGACAGGGATTTTTTACTAGGATTAAATGTCAAGAATTGTGAAAAACTGAGTTTAAATGTATTTGGCTAAGGTGTATGTAAACTTCCAAATTCAACCGTATAAATCAAATCAAATCAAATGTTATTTGTCACATGCGCCGAATACAACAGGTGTAGATCTTACAGTGAAATGCTTACTTACAAGCCCTTAACCAAAAATGCAGTTTTAAGAAAATACTTACGAAAAAATAAGATAAAAATAACAAGTAATTAAAGAGCAGCAGTAAAATAACAATAGCGGGGCTATATACAGGGGGTACTGGTACAGAGTCAATGTGCGGGGGCACTGGTGTCGATGTAATTTAGGTAATATGTACATGTGGGTAGAGTTATTAAAGTGACTATGCATAGACACAGAGAGTAGCAGCAGCATAGAAGGGGGGGGGGGGGGGGGGCAATGCAAATGGTCTGGGTAGCTATTTTATTAGATGTTACGGAGTCTTATTGCTTGGAGGTAGAAGCTGTTTAGCCTCTTGGACCTAGACTAGGCGCTCTGGTACCGCTTGCCGTGCGGTAGCAGAGAGAACGGTCTATGACTAGGGTGGCTGGAGTCTTTGACAATTTTCAGGGCCTTCCTCTGACATCGCCTGGTATATAGGTCCTGGATGGCAGGAAGCTTGACCCCGGTGATGTACTAGGCCGTACGCACTACCCTTTGTAGTGCCTTGCGGTCGGAGGCCGAGCAGTTGCCATACCAGGCAGTGATGCAACCCATCAGGATGCTCTCGATGCTGCAGGTGTAAAACCTTTTGAGGATTTGAGGACCAATGCCAAATCTTTTTAGTCTCCTGAGGGGGAATATGTTTTGTCGTGGCCTCTTCATGACTGTCTTGGTGTGCTTGGACCATGTTAGTTTGTTGGAGATGTGGACGCCAAGGAAGTTGAAACTCTCAGCCTGCTTCACTACAGCCTTGTCGATGAGAATGGATATACTGTATGTATCCATATATCCAACATCTGGGCCATTTACTCTGCCGTCGCCCTGGTGACAGCAGCGGCTGGTGACAATCTGCCCAGCACCTCTTAGCAAACAGACACCCACACACATGAAACTATTGTAAAATTGCTGTTCCTGTGACAGAGACATGAATCCAAAGTAAACACACCTGGCTTCCTGCTGGTTGTTTATATGAAGTGCACAGTGGGGTAATAGTGGGTTATCCCTATGTCTTGCACGCTATAAAGGTTAGCAATACTATATTTGTTATCAATCCAATCACATGCCTGGGAATCCATTTGCATGACTAGAATAGAACAGCATAAAAGTCCACACTTAAAGTAGAAAGTGGAGTTGTTAGAGGCTTTGAGAACGTCCCAAATGCCACACTGTTCCCAACATTTGGGACACAGCCTTTGTGTGGCGTGAAAGCCAGCTTCATCTGCCTGGGGCTGCTGGTAGAACCCTGCAGGATCATTGTGGGATCCAGGTGTGTTTACTCAGGCTGAGCCAGCAAATGGTCACACAGAGGGAGCTCCACTCACTCATCTATAGCAGGGCCAGAGAAAACTGTCCCTGGCAGACATCTGTCACAACCAGCTAATCTTAACTGACTCTCTCTTTCTTTGTCTTTCTTTCTCACTCTGTCTCTGTCTCTCTTTCTCTCTCGCTCTACCTTTGATTTGCCTCTCTCTCTGTATCTATTTATTCTATGTACAGTGGAAGCAATATTAAATTAGGTGTGTTAAACTCAACTCTTTCTCCCTCTCTCCTCCAGCTTCTGCCTGGCTGCCCAGCACCACCATGGCTGAGAGTCGAAGGGAAGCCCTGGCAGCGGCCCCGATGTCCACCACTGCCTCCACGGTCGGTGCCAACGCTACCGACATCTCCGGCACCGGATCCAGCGAGGACTTCTCCAAGCTCAAGGACAAGTTCATGAACGAGCTCAACAAAATCCCACGTGAGTCATGTTAGTGGTTGGTGTCCCCTAACCTGCCCGGTGACAGGGTGGTGATTGGTTGAGTAGCTACTTCCTATAGACGTCTCACAAATTCCTCAAAGCACCCTTGGATCTGTTCTTTAGAGACTAATTGCAATCAACAAAGTACAAGTGGTCATTATCACTGATTGTGGATAGGGACTAATGGTCTTACTCAGAAGTACTGTGACTACTTTTAGAAACCCATTTGGCATTTGAGGTGACAAGACAACAAACAGCATTGATTTTAAAGTTTTGTTTGGAAAGTATGTCTAAATTCCAAGATTGTTGGTTTTCTCAAAGCAAATTCACTTTTTCAATCTCCAAGGTTGTCTATTGCTGGGCACCCTGTGTTTCTTCCCTCCATCAATACCCTCCCCCGACAGGAGACACGACTACAGCATATTGAAATCCTGACCAACTGTCAACCCATTACTCCTATACAAATGTTCCACCCAGTGATTCCGGAGGAGACACTTGTCTTTGCCTGTAATGTCTGTGGAACAGTAGCAGTTAGTTTGGGACAGCAGCATCCTTTGTTTACCCCAAACCCAACCTACTTATCCAGTGGAAGTTGTTGCGTTCAGCCCCCCAAGTCCTAAATATAGACATATCCACCGGCTCATGTGGAAGTAATTCTCGTGTCAGGAAACGGCTCCCGTGAAAAAGAGAGGTTCTATTGCTTTAGCTCCAACGTGAATGACGCCACTTGTTTTATTATGCTGTCCTAGATTAATAGCTTAGGGAGCCTGATTAGAGATTTATCCTGCGTCTGGGGAGGCTAATTTAAAACGAACAACATATTTGCTTTTGCGAAATAAAGCCGTAGAAGCTTTAGACAGTAGTCCGTGGTCAGTACAGTATGTGCTGGACTTTACCCCATCAGATCAGAGATGGACTTTCATTGATTGACAAGCGACAAACACTTCCTAGTAGTGTGTTGGAGCCGTTGGGTGCTCCAATGAAATTAGCACCACTGAGGGGCATATGGAAGCCGTAATGAAGACACTGTGGAGGGGGGTGACTCTGATGTCCCCTGTGCCTCAGAGTAATGGTCCCTCATATCAGAACTGTTTCACCGTGAGAGGGCTTGAAGATATACCACCTGCCACATCTAGCAACTAAACCACATCCCCCAATCCTAGCCAGCAACAGCTAACCTGGTGCCTCAGCACTCTCACAATGGAGTTGTGTTACCCTTCCAAAACACCCGCTCTTTCTCTCTTTTCGCTGTCTGTATTTGGCAATGACACGGTGGCAACCAGCCCATTAGGCTTTGTAACAACCCATGTACCACCTCTCTCCCTAATTATCACATTGTGTGATGTGGACAACGACTAAATAAGGGGTTGTTGGGTGTGAATATGTATGAACTTTCCAATTTGTAAGTCGCTCTGGATAAGAGCGTCTGCTAAATGACTTAAATGTAAAAATGTAAATGTGTGCCTCAGACAGAGATGCTATCTGAAAGCAGCCCCCAAAAAAGCCACTCCATTATAGTAGAGTTTAAATTACAGTTTTTGCTCCAGCACTCAGTCAGAACTAGAAAACGAGCGGCTCCGCGCCGAGCGCTGCCAGCCTGATGAATGCCCACCGATGTGTTTGTGCCAGGGAATATCGATACATCTACTCCCAGGTTGGGGACAGGGCATTAATGAATAAGACAGAATCAGTTCATTGCCATAGCAAATTATTCATTGTGGGTATTTCTACATAGAAATAGATGGTTATCTATAAGACTTGGCTCCTGGAGGTAAAGCTGAATGCATGGTGTTGTCAGAGTTGGGCATCTTGTGCTGTATCTCTGGTATAACTCAGAGAAATGCCTTGTGACATTAACAAAGATTCAATCTCCAAGCCAGAAGCTCCTCTTCAGCCCCATCTGTTGGCTGATGCTGCTAGAAGTGGCTGTTTTTCAAATGGAGTTGAATTTCATCCCTACAAAAATCTTCAGTGTTTTCTTGATACATTTTCCCTTCTCAAAAGTATTTTAAACCACCAAACCTGGTTTAAAAAAAAACAATTTAGCAACACCACAAGGAACAACGCCTCTCCCCCATGTGACCTACTTGTTGTGTGTAAGTACTGACATGTATGTGTAACTGATAGATGCACACACACATACATTTCAAAACATGAACATGTAGTGTATGGAAATTGTAAAGTATTTTGTCTGTAATGTATTTTTCGTCACGTGCCCAGTAAGACTAGCTGTTGCCATTGGCGTCAGCTAATGGGGATTCTAATAAATCAAATCAAATCATTTCTCATTCGCTGTCTCAAAACTATTTCACACCAAGGAGGACCTACAACAAAGACGATGTTATTAAAAGCATTACTTCCTCCATTACCTGCTTTAGTTCCATCCGCAATCCCAGCATGCATTGCAACCACAAGGATGTTTGTTGAGATTACTTTTCTCTCTTTCAAGTTTACCACCAAAGGTTTGTGGTCAGACTACTGACGGTATTGGCTTGCATGAAGTAATGTGTATGGAGAACGCCATGTCATGCCATAGCGAGCGCCACATAAAGCCAACGGCCACACTCAGAGGGGTGTATGCGCTGCAGCTGTCTGTTTGTGTTGGGCCGCACCACACCATGCTCAGGGCCTTGTGGCCTCAGAGGGAGGCACTGTAATGAATTTTCCAGCACTCCCTCTAAACACCAAAGGGTTTTTGTTTTCAGTGACAATAATGAACCTCTCAGTGTTCGAAATGCTTTGATCTATAACTGCTGTCTCCACACTCGCCACCATTACTCTAAATAACACAGACAAACATATTGAAAATGACATTTCTAAAAACATGTATTTTCAAAGGCTGTCGATATTAGTGTTTTTTTCAGAGCTGTTTCTGTGGGTATTACACTAAAAGCTATACATACTCATTACAAAATTGACTGCTTTGGATTTTAAAAGAAATTAGATGTACAGGTGACTGAAAACTCTAACATTTCAAAAAATAATTAAAATAATAATAATAATTTAGAATAATTACTGAGTAGTTTATTTCACTTAGATTCTGCTCAGAAATGACAGCACCCTTTGAGGATTAGACTGGTGGTAGATCAGCAAATACAAACTTCTCTGTCCCTCTCTGTCTGGCTCTAGTCCCGGTCCTCTCCTGGGCCTTGGACTGAGCCAGTAGGCCTGCCATGAGGCAGCAGTAGGGGGCTGGGGGACCAGAACTTAGAGCTAGCAGCTTACAGACGGGAAGAACAGCCCTCCTCGGACCAAACTTCTTGCCCCCCCCCGCCCAACCGAGCCCATGTCAGGAGGGTGCTCCATGGAGTGCAGGGGGAGATCTCCCCTCATCAAAAGTGTGATGCTTGACCCTTTTGAGATTCCCAGTACGCTACCTCCCACCTCACCCCCCCCCAGAGTAGCCTTTCAAAGAAGGGAATCAGAGGCCTGGTCCGAAACTCAATCACTTTCTTCCTCATTAGTTTTACATAAATCTTGTGTAGCTAGTTATTTTTTCTGTCACATATTCATCCTACCCCGTTTGCAGCTATTGTTGCACTGTCATTGTTGTTGTTCCCACAGTGGGAAAGGGCAAGGACTGGGGGTGCTGCTCTTGTTGGCATAACAACATGTAATGTCAAGGTTAATTGACCAACAGTGTGCTGTCACAATATATTAGTTTGTGTTGCCATGCCTATTACCCTGATACATCATCACCCCCCCCCCCCCCCCCGCCCACTACTGTTGCCAGTCTATTGGATCCTTTGTATAAAGATGTAAGGAGGCCTCCCCAGAGGACCATGGGTAATGTGATGACAAGCAGGAAGCTCCCCCTGTGCCCCGAGGCAGACCGCAAGTGACTGATTACTATGCGCCCGTCCCATCAACCTCACCCGTAATGGAAAATCTAACCGCTCCAACTCCCTCAGACTGCCTCTGCCCCGTGGCCGGAAACATTGAGATAGTATGGAAATCTGCCCCAATACTAGACAATGAAATAGAGCCCTTTAGCTTCCATTATTCCTATTCTGTGTCTCACCGATTTGACTGGTCCTGCTCTATCTATTGCCACACTGACAGTGGTTGTGTCTCTCAGTTGAGCATCACTTCAATAGACATCAATGCACATCAATGTACACTATACACAATAATATACACAATATACTGTACATCAATGTTACTTTTTAACTCTGCATTGTTGGGTAAGGGCTCGTAAGTAAAGGCTCGTAAGTAAGAGTTTCACGGTAAAGTCTACACCTGCTCTTGTCAGCACATGTGACAAATGCAATTTGATTTGAACAATACCCATCAATATACACTATAAACATCAATAATATGCATCAATATTACATGAATATTCACATCAAAACACTAAAAGCAAAACACAATCATAGAAAACAAACATTATTCAGTAAAAAGGTCCTCAATCAGCGTTTTGAATTGTCCCAGTGGCACCAATTCATCCAATTTTAGAGAGCCTTGGAGATTGGAGATCACTAAGGTGAAAAAAACAGATTTACCTACCTGTATCTCAGTGGAGATTATTGTGATCTCCAGAGTTAGCCATCCCTAAGACCAGGTCTGGTATCTCGTACGTCTATAAGTTAACAATTAAGTAACAATGAAGTTAACAATGAAGCTACAGAATGCAGTGATGTGTACTGAACGATTGTCTATAATAAGCACAATGATAAAGTGCATCCAAAGGCTTAAATACAGTGGCAGCTGCTTTCATATAGGCAATATCCCCATAGTCTATAACCCAGAATGAATGTTGACTGAATTATTTGTTTTCTGCTATTTAATTAAAGTCATGACAGATTCCTTTAAATAAGGAGTTGTTAAATAGAGCCAAGAGTCTCTTACAGATGAAGTTCAGTAAAATGGCGGACTTTGTGAGAGGATTACCTTTCAGTTACTGTAACCTTTTCTTCTTCATCCACAGAGAGTATGTCTGAAAAGATGTGTTAGAACCAAAAGGCCCTCATCCTATTTGCATTGTTCCATGTGTCAAGAGTTCCATAGCCTTTGGCAGTCTGCAAGGTTTTGTTAAAAAACCCTGTCTGATAACTCAGCTGTCATATTTCAATGGTCCCCATTCCAGCCGGTTATCAGATCAATTCTGTCTGGAAGAAAAAAAACATACGTTTGATAAGAAAGCGGGGGACTCGGAGCGCCTGACAAATGCAGCTGGAGCCTCCTGGTTCGGAGCGAATGAGCCAAAAGGCCCTGCTGTGTCCTTGAAGGCATCCGGAGGACGTTGATATTCACAGCTAAAAGCCGAGGAGACGTCTCATTGTGTGGCGTCGAGGCACATTGGCTGCCGCTGACTGGATGGTTTTTGACTACTGCGGCAGAAATGTGATTTGCGCCTCTCCTCCGGAGCTGTGAACACCGAACACGCATTCCATCATCCAGCGCCTTGAAGTGCGGTGCACCCGCTAGCGTCGCGGTCTCAAGAGAGAATAGACACACCATGTAGTTAATTAGGGAATGCTTTTATTGCTTTCGGGGACTCAGGTTATTTTAATTAAGCAACACAAAAATGTCTTTCAGTATTAGACACATGCCCAATTAAATAGATAAATAAGGCCTGGGTTATTGCATTGGATTTCACAGCAATGGGCTGTGCATTATAACAGTTGCGTACCACTGATGTTAACATATTGTAAATAACCACAGAGGGTGGCAGTACCATTTAAACATATTATATTTCATGATGTACAACGGAATCCAATTGCAGTGCAGTCTGCCTCGTCAAAATAATGCCACATTTCACTGTTATATCAGTTCATTTAATTTATACTCCTGCAGTGTCATTGATATTAAAAATTATTTGAAAAAGTGTCACAGCTTTGCGGTTCCTTCAGTGGGACGGTGACTTACCATCCCAGCTTTCAGGCCTGAAATAGGATCCTGCGATATCTCCGACACTTCCATTAAAAGATAGTCTGCCAGGCTGTGTGGAAAAAATGGCCAGTCAAACACTGGAACGCGTGGTGGTATACCAAAGGTATCAGTCTCAGACCGCTGCCCCTGCTTTGGCCAAGGAGCAGAGAGGTTTTAACTCAGCCCTAAACTTCTGACTTTAGAGTTGACCGAGGATGCAAGAAGAAATGGAGTCAGTGACGGATAGTGAGGTGTTCTATTATATAAAGGTATCGATAATTACCATACTAATGCAAAGTGACATAGTTTTACCACTAAAACAATTATAACAAACAAGTTTCAAAACAATATTTCGTATTTTTCAAATGTTTTCTTCAACAACTTTGTGAGCAGCAGAAAACCCGTTTTTCGGAGATCACAGCTCAAGAGGGCGAATTCAAAATGGTGTGGATCGGGGGAGATTGTCCCTGCCATTAGCACACCACTGTGGCAAGGCCAAGGCTGTAGATCCCAAAGATATTTTAGAGCATCACTCAATGTTTTTCCTTAAAGGAGAGTGCTTATCGATTTTGTCAACAGCGCATTGATTTTGTTCTCTCCCCTTCCCTCCTCTCTGATGGCGAGGCGGTGAGGGAAATTCAGTGAAGCGCTGGCGAGCCAAAGCCCCAGGGAGAATAGACCGTCATATATATCTCCTGTGATGGTTCTTTCTAGTGGCCCGCAGATATAGAGTCTTCAAAGTAGCACTGAAAGGTGACAAGCGTTGGATTTACAATGAAGCCAATTGGCTCCCAGTGTTCCATACGGATAGAGTTAGTAGTACCACAACAGGTTTCTGAGTAGTGTACAGAGAGGAAATGTACTATGTAATCTTTTCTATGGTCGTAATGATTCTGTAATTATACTGAACAAAAATATAAACGCAATATGCAACAATTTCAACGATTTAACTAAGTTGCAGTTCATATAAGAAAATCAGTCAATTGAAATAAATACATTTGGCCCTAATCTATGGATTAAACGACTGGGTAGGGGAGCAGCCATGAGAGGGCATAGGCCCACCCACTTGAGAGCCAGGCCCACCCACTGGGGAGCCAGACCCAGCCAATTAGAATTAGTTTTTCCACACAAAAAGGCTTTATTACAGACAGAAATACTCCTCAGTCTCATCAGCTGTCCGGGTGGCTGGTCTCAGATGATCCCCAGGTGAAGAAGCCAGATGTGGAGGTCCTGCGCTGGCGTGGTTACACATGGTCTGCAGTTGTGAGGCCGGTTGGACGTACTGCCAGATTCTCTAAAATGACATTGGAGGCGGCTTATGGTAGAGAAATGAACATTCAATTCTCTGGCAACAGCTGTGGTGGACATTCCTGCAGTCAGCATGCCAATTGCACGCTCCCTCTAAACTTGTTTGACAGAACTGCACATTTTAGAGTGGCCTTTTATTGTCCGCAGCACAATGTGCACCTGTGTAATGATCATGCTGTTCATTCAGCTTCTTGATATGCCACATCTGTCAGGTGGATGGATTATCTTGGCAAAGTTGAATGCTCACAAACAGGGATGTAAACAAATACGCTTTTTGTCCGTATGGAACGTTTCTGGGATCTTTATTTTCAGTTCATGAATCATTGGACCAACACTTACATGTTGCATTTATATTTTTGTTCAGTGTAGCGTGGTGGAATTTATTCAGGTGGGAAAACTGTTCAATTATCAGATCATTCAGTGATAAAGTAAATCAAACCAGCCTGAATCTACCACACGGTCTCCATCTTGGTAAATATTGACAAAAACATAGTTTGTTTGCTGATGGGCCTGTTGGTGGCCCTCTCTGTTGCTGATGGGTCTGTTGGTGGCCCTCTCTGTTGCTGATGGGTCTGTTGGTGGCCCTCTCTGTTGCTGATGGGCCTGTTGGTGGCCCTCTCTGTTTCTGATGGGACTGTTGGTGGCCCTCTCTGTTGCTGATGGGCTGGTTGGTGGCCCTCTCTGTCGCTGATGGGCCTGTTGGTGGCCCTCTCTGTTGCTGATGGGACTGTTGGTGGCCCTCTCTGTTGCTGATGGGTCTGTTGGTGGCCCTCTCTGTTGCTGATGGGCCTGTTGGTGGCCCTCTCTGTTGCTGATGGGACTTTTGGTGGCCCTCTCTGTTGCTGATGGGCCTGTTGGTGGCCCTCTCTGTCACTGATGGGACTGTTGGTGGCCCTCTCTGTTGCTGATGGGTCTGTTGGTGGCCCTCTCTGTTGCTGATGGGCCTGTTGGTGTCCCTCTCTGTTGCTGATGGGTCTGTTGGTGGCCCTCTCTGTTGCTGATGGGCCTGTTGGTGGCCCTCTCTGTTGCTGATGGGCCTGTTGGTGGCCCTCTCTGTTGCTGATGGGACTGTTGGTGGCCCTCTCTGTTGCTGATGGGCTGGTTGGTGGCCCTCTCTGTTGCTGATGGGCTTGTTGGTGGCCCTCTCTGTTGCTGATGGGCCTGTTGGTGGCCCTCTCTGTTGCTGATGGGACTGTTGGTGGCCCTCTCTGTTGCTGATGGGTCTGTTGGTGGCCCTCTCTGTTGCTGATGGGCCTGTTGGTGGCCCTCTCTGTTGCTGATGGGACTGTTGGTGGCCCTCTCTGTTGCTGATGGGCCTGTTGGTGGCCCTCTGTTTCTGATGGGACTGTTGGTGGCCCTCTCTGTTGCTGATGGGACTGTTGGTGGCCCTCTCTGTTGCTGATGGGACTGTTGGTGGCCCTCTCTGTTGCTGATGGGCCTGTTGGTGGCCCTCTCTGTTGCTGATGGGCCTGTTGGTGGCCCTCTGTTTCTGATGGGACTGTTGGTGGCCCTCTCTGTTGCTGATGGGACTGTTGGTGGCCCTCTCTGTTGCTGATGGGACTGTTGGTGGCCCTCTCTGTTGCTGATGGGCCTGTTGGTGGCCCTCTCTGTTGCTGATGGGCCTGTTGGTGGCCCTCTCTGTTGTTGATGGGCCTGTTGGTGGCCCTCTCTGTTGCTGATGGGCCTGTTGGTGGCCCTCTCTGTTGCTGATGGGCTGGTTGGTGGCCCTCTCTGTTGCTGATGGGCCTGTTGGTGGCCCTCTCTGTTGCTGATGGGCCTGTTGGTGGCCCTCTCTGTTGCTGATGGGACTGTTGGTGGCCCTCTCTGTTGCTGATGGGTCTGTTGGTGGCCCTCTCTGTTGCTGATGGGCCTGTTGGTGGCCCTCTCTGTTGCTGATGGGACTGTTGGTGGCCCTCTCTGTTGCTGATGGGCCTGTTGGTGGCCCTCTCTGTTGCAGATGGGTCTGTTGGTGGCCCTCTCTGTTGCTGATGGGCCTGTTGGTGGCCCTCTCTGTTGAAAGGAGGTGTGGGTTGCAAGGTGTTTGATGTTTGTGAGCAGAAGCTGTAATTATCCCTCCAGAATGGAGGAGCCTGACACTGTGTTTCTGTCCTCATTATTTACAGCACGTCTGGCCACTCTGATACTTTTAACAACCCACTTTTGTGCCGTGCATAGCTGGTGGCTGTGTGTGTGTGTGTGCGTTCTGTCGGGGAGAACTGCCTGACTCCTGCTGTTTAGATGGGCGTCCCTGTTTGTCAGCAGGCGGTTAGAGTGATCACCGTGCTGTGGTGCTGAGCGGCTCCCTGTCTGCCTGTGACAGCCCTGACTGGACCTTTCAGCTGGACTGTTAAGTCCATTCAGCCTTATCTAAAATAGGGCCTACAGTGGGGAGGAAAAAAACACGTCATTACATTCTCAATTAAAGTAACATAACGGTCCATGGCTGTTTTAGTATCCTTTGCCGAGTAGGTCACATCCACGTGCAATGCTAAGAAATTGACTGGCAACTTGACAAAAGCTCTCAAAGAAAGTTCTCAGAAACTGGCTAGTATGAGATGAATCTGAGACAAACGTGTGAATAGGAACTCTCTTTGAGAGAGAAGTGTCAAAACCCATGAACATGATGAGTGGTCATGCAATCACTGACTCGACACGGTCACGCTACAGTTGGTAACTCGCTCTCCAACAGGCCCTGCAAATTACCTCTACACCCTGACCCGTGTGCCCGTGATTGGTGTGAAAGTATCAGTTGTCAGAGAGAAATGTTTTGTTTAAATGGCAAGTGGAAAATACCAACCTCTGTTATTTCCACTAAATTGTCCGAGGATGCTCAGTGAACCATCGGGACGCTTAAAACGTCTCTCTTTGAGGGCAATCATTAGGAGTCCATGTCTAGACTGCAGATCGGGGACGCTGCCACCCACCACTGTTGATCAAAGTCTTCCGTCTGCACATTACCTTTACATTTGAGTCATTTAGCAGACACTCTTATCCAGAGTGACTTACAGGAGCAATTAAGATGAAGTGCCTTGCTCAAGGGCACATCAGCAGATTTTTCATCTAGTCGGCTCGGGATTCGAATCAGCGACCTTACGGTTACTGGCCCAACGCTCTTAACCGCTAGGCGACCTGCCGTCCCACATCCTTATGTCTTTCTCTATGTCCTCATCCACTCCAGCTGCTGCTGCAGCCGCTCTCTTCAACAAGTAGTCTCAACGTCCCGCCATCAGAGTTATTTGTTAGATGCAGGGAGATGGTGACCAGGCATTTCTGGTCAGCACATGCCTTGTTTGAAACAGACAATGGTGCCATATTCTCGATGAGGCACTTTTGGTTGTTTGAGAAAAGAAGAGTGAGAGCAATGGTGTGGTTTTCTTCATCCAGGTATGGCCCCATCGTTGATATATAGTTGTCTAACCTGTGTCCCTGTGTGTCCCTCTCCAGTGCCAAATTGGGCCATCGTCTCCATCGCCTTCGTGGCCGTGGTCCTGGTCCTCTCCTGCTGCTTCTGCATCTGCAAGAAGTGGATATTCAAGAAGAAGAACAAAAAGAAGGGCAAAGACAAGGGCAAGAATGCCATCAACATGATGGACGTGAACGACGGTGCGAAAACCGAGGTAAAGACTTTGTACTACTGCCATTGAACGTTATTGATTAGAGTTAATCGTTTGTTAGTCAACAGTAGTATTTGATATTGCCAAATTGTTTTGTATTTTCTACTGCATCATATATACTGTATATAACTTACCTTTTACTTCAAGGTAAAAAAAAAAAAAAAATTGTTATATAAATTTTTATACATTGCGAGTCTCTTTCATTTGATCTGTGACTGACTGTAGCCAGAAATGACATCACTGACTTTTATTACACTTACCCGGCACCTGGCATACATTGATGATTGAAACCTATAAATAAATGCATATACAGTATATTTCAGAATAATAATCTTCACATAACAAAGCGATTTCACTATACAATTTATCAGACATACATATAGTTTAGGCCAGGGGTGGGCAGTCGTTTTGGCTCGAGGGCCAAAATTCAACGGAGGGCCGCACAGATTTTTTTTAGATACTTTGTATTTAGTTTTAAAAGTTCAAGTGCGGCCTGGAGGTTTATTTTATAACCAAAAATAATTGAATGGGCCCGCGTGCCGTAGTTTGACCCGCACCTGGTTTAGGCCAAACTCTCCCCCATGAAGACCAGTGGACACACATGACACACGACTTGTGTTGACATTGTTGCGTCTGCGATGACTCCTCCCCATCCACTCTGATTGCAGGACTGTTAAGGAAGCCTGCCGTTTATAATAGCCTCAGAGAGAGAATTCAATCTCTCTTTCTGTTCCTCTCAGTATTTTAATGTGTTAAGAACAATGAGCGCTGAGTACGGTATGCTGTATTGCCAGTGGTATCAACCCAGAGAAATGACATTAGCTAATTACCAGCGAGGGGAGTGAATTACTTCCGCCCTCCCTCTCCAATGCACACAGAGAGAATAGGGAACACACAGCTCTTTAACCCCAGTTAGAATGCTAATTGCATTAACGAAGGTTCTCAATCCCCCCCCCCCCCCCCCCTTGACAAAGTCTGTTTAATTTGCAGTCTGTCCACGCCAACACCGCTCACATCATCAATCAGGGACATTGAATTGGGGTGGAGGACAAAGCCCTGTGAGATGATGTAGGAGTAGGGAATTGAATAGCTACACAGGCCAGAGATGCAGAGGTGTTACACAGTCTGATAAGGAGTGAGCTCCACAAGTTTCATCTGATTCATACCAAAGAGCTTATTGTTGAAATGCTTACAATTCTTTGATTTGTAGAGGCCTCTGCCTTGTGTCCTTGTTCCTAGTGACAGTAAGCTTTATAATAACACTGATTTATCTTAAACGTATACCCATAGAATTACAATGACTTCAATCTAGAATGAATTCTATTTAGATACACCACTTTTCCTGTACTGATTTAGGAGCTGCTACGACTACACGTCAAGCAATTAGGCTACGCACTGCCAATACAACACCCCTATCGGTTACTTATGCAACACACCTATTGGTTAGATATTCTAGAGGCGGGGCCATGGGCTCCCGAGCGGTCATTTCTCCTGGTGTGCCCAGACTCTTGTGTTAACTCCTGTGTGTGGTTGTTTTAATGTGTGTTTCTTCCTTCTATGTCCTCCTTATCTGTGTTGTGTCTGATGACTGTGCGGGATTGTCACTGGCGGTAGGTTCCCAATTGTTGTTGGATCCTCCTTAAGCCTGCTGCTCTGATGTTTTGATAGCCTCTTGACAACAACTTACTCCTATAGAACCAAATATATGTAACTATGCATACAGTACATGTATATCTGCTCTATATATGTGCGTAGTCTTGCACATGCACATATATATGTATGAAAGAAGCACTGGTCGCGCTTTAACAAGGTTGAACCACATTGATTCTCCATCTGGCGCCTTTTCAATCTTTGCTTTGCATTTCAAAACAAGATGTGCCCATGATCTAAAGTAGACTGGTTAAGTTGCTAGGTTACTGCTTTTGAAACCTGTAATAAGGTTTAGACATACAGTAGCTTTATGTTTCACATACATTCACCTGAAGTCAACAGGCAGATTGACTTGACTTTGACTTAACCCAGTAAAATACCTAATACACATTGTGGGTGAACATGCCTGTCTATTCTGCTATACTCCTCTCCTCTCTGTGTGCAAGCAATAACGAACAAACAATTACATTTTTTATAGTTTTGCTTAGGGAAAAATTGACCATAGGTTTGCTTGCACCAGGAGGGGACTCAGATGGGCCGTACAAATTCCAAACAAATCAATGTTGTTCAGCCTTGATGCTTTCACAGCAGCAACCTGACCACTAATAGGGCAGGCCCCCATCACCATGACAACATCTCTTACCAACACCTACCTACCTACTGCTGGCATGATGCTTATAGCTTCCATCGGCGTGGGGGTAACACATGCAGCTGAGGGTTCTGACAATGCGATTGTGTCTCCTGATGGGTGAATGATAAGTCAACTGAGAATGTGGGGTTCACAACCAGAGTACTGTTCTGTTTACTGAGAATGCCCTGCATGCAACAATGACAGTCTGACAATGTCTGACCTTTTGGAAGGCAACTTTGACACTGAATGTACTAGTTTTTGCCTCTTTAATCGCATGCTTATCAATAACAAACTGACTGCCCCCCTGCCTCGAACCCGCCTCTCCCCCACCACTACCAGCATCCCTTCAGAACCAGGCTAGCAAAGGAAAACTCACTCTTCATCTTCTTCCTCTTCTTCCTCTTCTTCTTCTTCTTCACTCTCACCATCTTTTGACATTTCCCTGTTGATTTGTTTTGCACCACAGACTGATCTTCTTGAAATAACATCAGGGGAATTGTCAGTTGTGGTTTGCAGAAGCGCTCTCGCTCTCTCTCTCTCTCTCCCTCTCTCCTTCTCCCTTTCTCTCTCTCTCTCTCTCTCTCTCTCTCTTCCTCTCTCTCCCTCCTCTGCCTGCCCATTACTCTCATCTTTTGGCTCTATCATTTGATCTCTCTCCCCCCTCGCCCCCTCAGACCAAAACACCCACAGATTGATTGAACCGCATCAGGGGTCTAGCGCATCACCGAGCATGTCCTGGTGTTAACCGCTGTGGTGTTTTAGTGCTTGCTCCCCCCATTATAATCCCCCCAAAGAGAGGCAGCTTTTTTCAGGAGACGGGCCCGCTGGCACACCCGCTGGCAGGCCCGGGGCGGGGCAGGGCGACAGCCGTCTAAGGGGCTGGCACAGGCGGCATACGGAGGGCACTGACTGTTGGTGGGTGTCTCCTTCAGGCCTTGAAGGATGAGGATGACGCTGAGACAGGCCTGACCGATACGGAGAAAGAGCCCGAGCCCAAGGAGGAAGAGAAACTGGGCAAATTACAGTTCAGCCTGGATTACAATTTCACCGAGAATACGGTAAGGGTCCGCCTCTGATATCCACTCTCACTGTCGTTGTCGTTGTTATCCGAAACGTCTCTCCTTCGTAAGTATGGTCACCCCCATCTTCCTCTGTGGTTGGTCCATCGACTCATCAATCCATTTTAAAAAACACTGAGAAAATGTTGCCTACCCAGGTAATGCAGAACATACTCCTACTGTTCATTGTTGTATCACCAACGTTTATTATTAATGCCTATAACTGCAGCTTGCTAACCGGAGCTCATCAGATACACCTCACCAGAGGATCATGGTGGTTGGGTTGGTTTGTGAATGAATCACTCCTCCTCTCGCAAACAATCCCGTCTTGGGATTTCGGTATTTCTGGGTATACTGTTTTTTTTGTTGGAAAAGTGCCTTCTTTCGGCCTTGACGGGAACACAGTCCCCTCTGGAATCCATCTGCTGTATTTTTCCCTCCGTCTGGGTTTTAAAAAGCAGAGTGACTTCCAGATGTTGTGTGACAGATCATAGAGGAGGGTGGAAGGCAGCGTGGAGAGGAAGCTCTGCTGTCCTTCACTGCGGCCCTGCTAACTCCCTGTCATTAACAGAGCCGATGGACAGCCTGAGATTAGCCTCTCACACTAATCTGTCACTCTGTCTCATCCACGTGGCCGGGAGTTTTCAATGGCTCACTGGGTTAGAGCATGGTGCTAGCAACACCAGGGTTGTGGGTTCAATTCCCACATGAGCTGAATGGATAGTATGTTGACAGTTCTCTGTGGATTGCTTTGTCACTTTGGGTGAAAGTGTTCGCTGACCCGCCATATTATATTATCCACACTTTCGGGAACATTAGAGATTCTCCACATGCATCACAACTTTCCCCTGAAAGACCCTCAAGCACTCTGTTTGTCCTTAAATGAAAATGCTTTAGCGAATGTAGTGATGGTAAAAGACAGTAATGATGCTAATCATGAGGATTAATAATCACAATAATCCCTCACGCACTCAGTTGTAATGGCCATAATAGTCATGGTCATTATCATAATATCAGTCAAATTTATTCTGATAAAGAGCCTTATTACCATTTAAGACTAATGCACTAACTGAATACTAGTCACATTACTTATTTTATATATTGCGTCCAATATAGCTATCTACATTCCCAGTAGTTTACTGAGCTGTCATGCAGTGTAAAACAATACCAGCCTGTTCTGTTCTGTGAGACTGTGATTACAGTGGTCCATTAATAATAAGCACCGTAATTCCATAATGGATCCATAATGAATGGATGGCAGATGTCACTGTGTGTGTGACAGAAACCTGGAGCATTGGGCCCGGCGCTCACTGACAGTACCCAGCTCTGAGGCTGAGAGACAAGCCAGGGAACCAGGGACTATTGTCAGTCTGACCCACTTTCAGTTCAGCAGCAGCCACAGCAGAGAGCCACAGAGCCCCCTACTCACTCAGCTCCTGTGTCTTCAGATCAGGTCCACAGAGTAGATGCAATCACAGTGAAAAGACTGCCCTAGTCTGAGGAAGAGTGGCTGGCACAGGTGATTGTTCCACTAGTTGTTCTCTTGTCCTCTGCTGAGGACTTTGAGGTGGGAGGAGGAGGAGGGGTGGAGGAGGAGGGGGTGGAGGAGCAGGGGGGACAGGAGGGCTCTCATTTTGTTTAAAGGTAATCTGCCCTTCTCAGCTCAGTAGAGCAGGGCCTCTCTCTGAATGGAGGAAAGAGAAAGACCTATGTGGTCAAATGTCTCCACCTGTTTCTGTTAGTTAAGCACCAGTGATGGCTACTGGCCCAGGCCTCTATTAGAATGGGGTTTTGGGGGTTTAATGAGAGCACAGGTTAGTAAAAGATTCGGTACCCAGAGTACAGTGGCCGTATAAAGCAGCTCCACCACAAATGATCCACAAAGGAGCCAGAAAGGGAGACATAATATGCTATTTCCCTCTTGCAACATCATATTAATGTCCCTTTTAATGGGTCGAAAGGAGACCCTCTGGATTCATAACAGAGAGTTTACCGTCTCCATTATATTGGGTAGGAATAATTAAAACCAGAGCTTTTCCCCATTACCTTTCTCTGTCTCTCCAAATGTACTTCTACCATTGACCTCTGAAAGAGAATACGTTCTCAGAGGTTCCTGCAAAAAGCAAGAGAAGACAGGAGGAATATGACAGCTCCTTTCACATCCCCTTGGGGCTTTCGCCTTCTCCTTTGAAGTGTGCAGTGTTTGTGTGGCTATGTGGAGCCGTAGGGAGGGAGTATCGGAACAACTCCTTTCAGGACGTGCTGCCCGGGGCTTAGTCACAATTACAGGTGCACCCCGTTCTCCAGCCTCCCGTCAGCGGCCAATATCACACATACAGGGAAGGGTTACGACCCGGCAGGCCTTTCTCTGTGACAGGACGCTGCCCCTCCGTTAAACACACACAGGTTTACAGACCTGGGGAATGTGAAAGAAGCCAGATCAGATGTTCAGTATCGTGAGGATCATATAACACAAACACAGATTGGAATAGTACCCTTTAAATAAACCAGTTTAGTAGTACCCTTTAATAATCAAGTTTCAGTGGTGGAAAAAGTACCTAATTGTCATACTTGAGTAAAAGTAAAGATACATTAATAGAAAATGACTCAAGTAAAAGTGAAAGTCACCCAGTAAAATACTACTTGAGTAAAAGTCCAAAAGTATTTGGTTTTAAATATACTTAAGTATCAAAAGTAAATGTAATTGCAAACATATACTTAAGTGTCAAAAGTAAAAGTATAAATCATTTCAAATTACTTCTATTAGGCAATCTAAACAGCACAATTTCTTGTTTCTTTTAATTACGGATAGTCAAAGGCAAACTCCAACACTCAGACATAATTTACAAATGAAGCATTTGTGTTTAGTGAGTCTGCCAGATCAGAGGCAGTAGGGTGACCAGGGATGTTCTCTTGATAAGTGTGTGATTTGGACCATTTTCCTGTCCTGTTAAGCATTCAAAATGTAACGAGTACTTTTGGGTGTCAGGGAAAATCTATGGAGTAAAAAGTACATTATTATTATTCTCTAGGAATGTAGTTGAGTAAAAGTTGTCAAAAATATAAATATTAAAGTAAAGTACAGTTACCTCAAAAAAACTCCTTAAGTAGTACTTTAAAGTAATTTTACTTAAGTACTTTATACCACTGTCCAGTTTAGTAGTACCCTTTAATAATTCAGTTTAATAGTACGTTTTAATAATCCAGTTTAGAAGTACCCTTTAATAATCCACTTCAGTGTAGCTGTTGGCCCCTTTGTACACTTGACTCAACTGGTCCCTCTGAGAATATTCAAATATGATGAAATATTCAGCTAGTCTGAATATGACTGTTTAACTCTTGACTGTGGACATTTGTCCTGTACGTGTTGTATTAACCAATGGAGGTGGTTTCACAGCAGAATATCTGATTTGAGTTTTGTAATAGTTAAAACCTAGTAAGCAAACAGTCTTCGTCACAGACCTCCAGTCCCATCATCCTCTTAGAGATGATGGAGATGAGTCCAGGTGGGTGGAGGCTCACAGTAAATGCAGTGTGACACTGAGTAGCAGGACACCTGACACTGCTTCTCTCTGGACAACTGTAGGGAAATCTAATGGACAGCATGTCAGGATTAATCGACACACTTGCATAGAGATGTCTGCTGGTTAACATTTTGAGCTCTGCGGGCATTTTTTTGAAAGCTACAATATCATCACAGTGAGGTCTTTGGTAAGTGGCAGGCAGGATAATTGTACATACAGTGCCTTCAGAAAGTATTCACACCCCAGAAACAGAGTTTAATGGCTGTAATAGGGGAAAACTGAGGATAGATCAACAACATTGTTTAACCTAAACGACAGAGTGAAAAGAAAGAAGCCTGTACAGAATAAAAAATATTCCAAAACATGCATCCTGTTTGCAAAAAAAAATAACTTAATGTCCTGAGTACAAAGTGTTATGTTTGGGGCAAATCCAACACATCACTGAGTCCCACTCCTCATATATTCAACTATGGTGATGGCTGCATCATGTTATGGGTATGCTTGTCATTGTCCAGGATTAAGGAGTTTTTTAAGATGAAAAGAAACGGAATAGAGCTAAGCACAGGCAAAATCCTAGAGGGAAAAACCTGGTTCCGTCTGCTTTCCAACAGACACTGGGAGGCAACTTCCTCTTTCAGCAGGACAATAACCTAAAACACAAAACCAAATGTACATTGGAGTTGCTTACCAAGACGACATTGATTGTTTCTGAGGGGTCCAGTTACAGTTTTGACTTAAATTGTCTTGAAAATCTATGGCAAGACTTGAAAATGGCTGTCTAGCAATGATCAACAACTAACTTGACAGAGCTTGAAGATTTTTACAATCCAGGTGTGCAAAGCTCTTAGAGACGTACCTATAGTGACTCACAGCTGTAAACACTGACAAAGGTGATTCTAGCATGCATTCACTCAGGGGTGTGAATACTTATGCACATGACATATTTCTATGTTTAATTTTCATACATTTTCTAACTTTTCTAAAAACATGTTTTCACGTTGTCATTATGGGGTATTGTGTGTAGATGGGTGAGAGAACAAAATATATTTAATACATTTTGAAGAACATACACATACAGTATCTTAGTTGTTCCCTTTGGGTTGCTTTAGCTTTCTGTTCAAACTACACTGAGTGTACAACATATTAGGAACACCTGCTCTTTCCATGACATAGACTGACCAGGTGTATCCAGCTGAAAGATATGATCCCTTATTGATGTTACCAGCTAAATTCAGCTCAATCGGTATAAATGGAGGAGGAGACAGGTTAAAGAAGGATTTTTAAGCCTTGAGACTATTGCGACATTGATTGTGTATGTGTGCCATTCTGAGGGTGAATTGGCAAGACAAAAGATTTAAGTTCCTTTGAACGGGGTATAGCAGTAGGCGCCAGGTGCACTGGTTTGAGTGTGTCAAGAACTGCAACACTGCTGTGTTTTTCACGCTCAACAGTTTCCCGTGTATATCAATAATGGTCCACCACCCAATGGGCATCCAGCCAACGGCAGGCCAGTGGTCAAAAACGGGTCATTGATGAAAGAGGAGAAAGGAGGCTGACATGAATTGTGCAGAGCAACAGATGGTTTACAGTTAGTTAACTGACAGTCCAGTACAACAGTGGTGCCTAAAGACCCATAAAAGAATACGCAACTCGTCTTACCTTGACATGAATGGGGTATGTCAGCGGACGTCTTTTCTGCGGTTGCAGTGGGCTAAGGAATGAAAACACTGGACACTGGAGAATTGTAAAATCATTGCCTGGTCTGATGAATCCCGGTTCCTGCTGTTTCACGCAGATAGGAGGATTAGGGTATGGGTACATACATCCATGATGCCACGTGTTAACATTGCAGGATGGTGGTGGTGGTGTGATAGTGTGGGGTGTGTATTCATGGCACACATTGGGCCCCTTGATAAAAGTGGAGCAACATTTGAATGCCGCAGGATATCTGAACATCATTGCCAATCAGGTGCATCCCTTCATGGCATCAGTGTATCCATCTGCAAATATATTTTTTTCTGCAGGATAATGCCCCATGCCATAAGGCTAGGATTGTATAGGAATGGATCCACGGACATGACAGTGAATTCAGCTGACTACAGTGGCCTGCCCAATCACCAGATCTCAATCCACTTGAGCATCTGTGGGATGAGATGGAACAAGCTGTTCGAGGTAGAGAGCCACTACCAGCCAACTTGTCACAACTGTGGAAAGCATTGTAGTCCATTTTTTGTTGGACTGGAAAAAATGCCTGGAATGTAAAATAATGCTATTAACCAGTTACCATGCTTTTAAAATAATGGTTCTGTTCCGGAACAGTATAGATCACTTTCGTTCTCAGTTCTGGTTCTGTTCCTTGAAAAATGTAATTATTTTCCAGATTTTGGTTCTGTTCCCTGAACCGGTTCCAACCTCTGCTCAGTGTATATAACAAGAGTATAATTTATTTTGTGTTACAACAATGTTGTGAGAATGTTATGCATTAACATGGGTGCATTTTGGCACAATATCACCCCCATTGATGGAGGGGGTTCCATCTATGTTCCTTCCATGTTGCGTTCCTGTGCAGTGTACTTGTGCTGTGCGCGGACAGTGGGCTGTGTGTGGAGAATTTGCTTTGGCCTCTGTATCGTATCATCACACAGTCACCTCCACTCCCATCATCATCCTCCCATCATTTAAAAAAATATGTATTTAACTAGTCAGTTAAATAACAAATTCTTATTTACAATGACAGCCTATCCCAGATGACACAGGGACAATTGTGCGCCACCCTATCACGGCCGGTTGTGATTCAGCTTGGAATCAAACCAGGGTCTGTAGTGACACCTCTAGCACTGAGATGCAGTGCCTTAGACCACTGTGCCACCCTGGAACCATTCCTACAGCTGGAGTCCCATCACCATCTCCCCTGAGCCTTGCTTTAGCACTCTGATCTGAACTGCGAAAACACGGGTCACAAAATATGAAGCGATCCAGCATCCGTTGCTACGCCGATCCATGCGTTTTGATGGCAGAGGGTGGCCTTATTTCTCACGCTCCAATAATTCATGCTGGCTGGCTCTGACAACTGCTGGAGAGCTCCATGGCTGAGTGCCCTGGTCCCCCTCCAGATTGCCGGTTGATGCCTGACAGGAAGTTGATTGACTGACTAGGAGGCCCCAATAGGCCTTGGAGGAAGCAGCACAGACTGGCAGGTCAATCAGCCTCCCCTGCCCCCCAGCATGGTTATCAATTATCAGCCTGATGTGGTGGAGAACAGGCCAATCACTGCAGAGCTCTGACAGGTTCTGACCTCGACTGCTCACCGCCTTAATACTGCTTTGGCTTAAACCACCGTGGCTTTCACAGGAGCATTACTTTTAATATCACCTATGGCCTGCCTCCATGATTTAAAATGTAAAGAGCTACAGATGAGAAGGTCTGGATGTAGGTATGGATCCCTTTGTAGGAGATTACCGACGGGCCTCTTTCTCATAATTAAATCTAAACTATAGAGGCTCTTGACTTCAATTCTGCTGGTGATCGTTTTGAACCCATGACATGTAGCGTCTCTCCATCCTAGCGTTTTGCACCAGTGATGAGACCGGGATTTATTCCAATTGAACCACAGCTTGGTGCTCTGTTAGAATGGTGGTGGGATGACAGTCATATCAAGGCTCTGGTATTGCTGTGGGTGGGACTGTAGTGCTGACCAGTCTCTGTTGTCTCCCCTCCACCCTTCCTCTCCACAGCTCATAGTAGGGATCATCCAAGCAGCGGACCTTCCAGCCATGGACATGGGCGGCACCTCGGACCCCTATGTCAAGGTCTACCTGCTACCTGACAAGAAGAAGAAGTTTGAGACCAAGGTCCACCGGAAGACCCTAAACCCCACCTTCAACGAGCAGTTCCAATTCAAGGTACTTATTCAAGGTATAAGAGTAGACTAGACAATACTTCACCCATGCAACTCTCAAACCTTGGCTTGTGCAGTAGTAGTAGTAGTAGTAGTAGTTGCTGTTGTTGTAGTAGTATTAGTTATAGTAGTAGTAGTAGAAGTAGTAAACGTTGTTATCCATAATAGCAACAATAGACATTTCTCAAGGAATAGGACAAATACACAATACACAAACCACACAGTAGTTTAAGCAGGTTGTGTTTGTTCGTTCTATGACAGTCATTTGCATGCTGTGGTGTGTTCGCTCAGGTAAGGTGTGTAGACATGGAGCAGCTGGCCCAGTAACAAGCTGCTGACAGACAGCCTCCTGGTTCTCACAGCTGGCCCAGTAATAACCTGCTGACAGACAGCCTCCTGGTCCACACAGCTGGTCCAGTAACAAGCTGCTGACAGACTGCCTCCTGGTCCACACAACTGGCCCAGTAACAAGCTGCTGACAGACTGCCTCCTGGTCCACACAGCTGGCCCAGTAATAAGCTGCTGACAGACTGCCTCCTGGTCCACACAACTGGCCCAGTAACAAGCTGCTGACAGACAGCCTCCTGGTTCTCACAGCTGGCCCAGTAATAACCTGCTGACAGACAGCCTCCTGGTCCACACAGCTGGTCCAGTAACAAGCTGCTGACAGACTGCCTCCTGGTCCACACAACTGGCCCAGTAACAAGCTGCTGACAGACTGCCTCCTGGTCCACACAGCTGGCCCAGTAACAAGCTGCTGACAGACTGCCTCCTGGTCCACACAACTGGCCCAGTAACAAGCTGCTGACAGACTACCTCCTGGTCCACACAACTGGCCCAGTAATAACCTGCTGACAGACTGCCTCCTGGTCCACACAACTGGCCCAGTAACAAGCTGCTGACAGACTGCCTCCTGGTCCACACAACTGGCCCAGTAACAAGCTGCTGACAGACTGCCTCCTGGTCCACACAACTGGCCCAGTAACAAGTTGCTGACAGACTGCCTCCTGGTCCACACAACTGGCCCAGTAATAAGCTGCTGACAGACTGCCTCCTGGTCCACACAACTGGCCCAGTAACAAGCTGCTGACAGACAGCCTCCTGGTTCTCACAGCTGGCCCAGTAACAAGCTGCTGACAGACTGCCTCCTGGTCCACACAGCTGGTCCAGTAACAAGCTGCTGACAGACTGCCTCCTGGTCCACACAACTGGCCCAGTAACAAGCTGCTGGCAGACTGCCTCCTGGTCCACACAACTGGCCCAGTAACAAGCTGCTGACAGACTGCTGCCTGGTCCACACAACTGGCCCAGTAACAAGCTGCTGACAGACAGCCTCCTGGTTCTCACAGCTGGCCCAGTAACAAGCTGCTGACAGACAGCCTCCTGGTTCTCACAGCTGGCCCAGTAACAAGCTGCTGACAGACAGCCTCCTGGTTCTCACAGCTGGCCCAGTAATAAGCTGCTGACAGACTGCTTCCTGGTCCACACAACTGGCCCAGTAACAAACTGCTGACAGACAGCCTCCTGGTCCACACAGCTGGCCCAGTAACAAGCTGCTGACAGACTGCCTCCTGGTTCTCACAGCTGGCCCAGTAACAAGCTGCTGACAGACTGCCTCCTGTTCCACACAGCTGGTCCAGTAACAAGCTGCTGACAGACTGCCTCCTGGTCCACACAACTGGCCCAGTAAAAAGCTGCTGACAGACTGCCTCCTGGTCCACACAGCCTCTGTATGATCAGGATTCACACAGGCAGATGCAAACTTCCATCTCTCCTTTTTCTCTCTCTCTTTCTTGTTTTGATTTGGCCGAAATCTGAGCAAAACTTTCTCAGTTTCGAAAATGTGATTGTAGCTACAGTATCTCATCTGTGGAGGAAGAGTTGTTGTATTCATCCAGCAGTAAAAAGAGCACAGGTATTTGTCTGCAGTGAGAAATACATAGCATATGTGGTTGCCAGATTGGTTAAATACCAGTAGCATATTTATTTTGGTATTCAGAAAACATGGTAGATCTGTGAAGCTTTATTTATCCCACCGGCACCTACTTGTAATCACAAGTGGCTCTATTATTGAAATGAAGGAGCTAGGAGTGTTCTTTGGTCGTGGTGGTGATAGTGTCAAGGACAAACTTCGGAAGTCTTATCTCTTTTCTAGCCAATCAGGCAGTTTGTCACCGTGTTGTAACAAGTGCCCGTGTATAACGAGCTTTGTCTGGAAAACAGCTCAATTGGAGGCAATCAAGAATCAAATCCCAGACACCACCCTCATCTCCGCTTCACATCCCCTCCACCAGCACCCCTTCCTTCGCCCCGGATCTTTGGCAGATAAGACTGCCTGCCGCCTGTCCGTCACAGACAGGACTCACGACGACTCCTCTCTATTCCTTGACAAGTAATACCAGTGCCTGGGAGTACCTTTGATGCAGCGTGCCAATCTGGTGGCCATTTTGTAAAGCACCACTATCACCACTATGCTACTACAGGTGTCAACAATAGACTACTTCAATTTCATCCTTAGTTTGAGATCAGTAAGTTCCACCAGAAGACACTTAGATAGGTTTCATGTTCGGACTCTCTTCTAGTGGTTACATGGTTCTCCCCAGGTGCCCTACGTGGAGCTGGGAGGCAAGACGCTGATGATGACGGTGTACGACTTTGACCGCTTCTCCAAGCACGACGCCATCGGAGACGTGAAGCTGCCCATGAACAAGATTGACTTTAGTCACGTGACAGAGGAGTGGCGGGATCTTGTGAGCGCCGAGAAGGAGGAGGTAAATAATATAATACATATACAGCATATATAATGTATTAACTCCAAGTTTACACATCAGAAACTCCTAATATTTTCTTCCTCAAAGTTACGACAGTTGACTACCAGTCTGCATGGCGTGTTGTCACCAAGGTAACAGTTCATTTCTAGAAAATCCACGATCAGACATTTTAAATGACACATTTTATCACATGACAATCGTATGACTATGTTAAAAATGTTTTACCTGGGATTGAAGAGTGAGCTCAGTGCCATACAGTAGTCGAGGGTATTCCATCTCTCTTGAAAAATGTCACTTAATCATCCCTCCATGCTTCTCATTCTATTAATAAAAGTGAGCAGGAGATACAATGTTCAACGTAAATGTTATGGCGTACAGCATTTAAGCATGGGTTGCTAGGGGACCTTGTTTTTAGCAGCACGCCTGGTTCATGTAAAGGTTCATTTTCACACCTGTGGTGCCAGAGAGTTCCAGAACCAGACAAGCTGCACCTGATCATTTCACGCAAGGCTTGAGACACTGTCTTACCGCCCTTAAAGTGGTAGTCGCTCACTTGAGTGGGCTTTCGCTGAAGGACCTTGAAACGTTTTGATTTGATTTGAAATGGCCACTTTCACCATCGTGAGCACCATCTTAAACACTATATGATTATACAAATGTTGAAATGGGATCATTATGCGAAGACTTTAAGGATAATGTGTCACACTAGTAAACAGTGGATGTTGAACACATTTCTACCTGCAAATGAACACATTTCTAGCGGCAAATGTGTTAAATTATAGCCATGGTATAAAAGGGATAGTCAACTTTGATAATCATCTGTTCTCTGGAAAATAATACAACTCCGTGGAAGGTGAGTTCCACGTTGCTCATTATTTTCCACAGAATGCATAGCCCCTTGTTGATTATCCCTTACATATACAGTAGGTCTGTGGTAAAGATAACATGGCGCATTCTGTTCACATAACTTTAAAATGAAGTCAAACACTGCCAGAATAACAGATGGATTCCAGATCAATTCAGGAGGAATCCAATCTTTTTTAAGCGACACATGATCAACATATCAGGGGGTTTCATCATTTGTTTGTTTCCACTGTGCGTTCTTCTAGAAACAAAGGTTACTTACGACGGCGTCTGTTGTCGAGAAGAAAAGTGATGCGGTGACAATTGGATTTACCTGCGAACGTGCTTTGAAATAACACACCCGTATTGACTGAGGGAACAACGGACCATGCATTTTATTAGCTACAAAATGTTAGACTCTTCCTCGTCGGTTGTGTAAAAGTGTTTACATAGCGAAAACATCCTCCTCAACCTGGCGGGTCAAACACGAAGCGCTCTCGGCAGGAGAGGGTCTAGCAGCTCAAAAGGCAGTGCTGGCCTTTCCCAGATATTTCTGGAATATATTAGACCATGATGGCTTCAGACAAGCATGATTTATATCTGTGTTTTTTACTCTCAGTCTCTCTGCCCACGTCTCCCCGGGAGGAGTGTGTATTTATGTCGATGAAGCTGGAGCCTCTGTCATTAAAGTGAGAGTCTATTTAGTCCCGTCGGCTCTGGGCTGAGTGTACAGGCCAGGCACAGCTAGATGCACTGACTGAGTAATGGCAACCCAGGCTGAGAATAAACCTGCCCCATATACAACTCACATCTGGCAACCGTATTATATTCTCATCACATATATTTAGTATTAGGGAATCGGTCTTGATTGTAATTTGATGAAAGACCTCTGGTATATAAAACAAAAATGAATCTTCCGTCCTCCTTGGCCCTTGATTTATGAGGTCTATTCATAATGGCTGTTTCCGATCATGTGTAATTCGAGTTGGACCTGGGACAACTTATTGAGCATCAGTCTATTCCACTTGTTAACATGCGTAATGCCAGAAATATAAATCCCATTTTGAGTCTGTTCACTCTGTGACTACGATTGTTTATTTCGATGTTGATGTGTATGACACAAGGGAACGATTGATGACGTTCTGTCTCTCGGAACATAATTACAAATAATTCGTCAAATTGACCACAAGAAGCCCAAACAGATATGATATTTGACTAAAATATAAGAATTTCTAACCTTTATTACATTGGGATATGATAACATATGTATCTCTATTATGTGTGGGAATACTTGGGGACAGATTTACTAAATTAAAAACTCTTGGAGCTGAATTCCTGGTTTTTTGTTACATTATTTTATGTCCCCCCCCAAAACAAAATTGCTCAGAAAACTTGGGGGGCGAAGTAAATTCACCCAAGGGCCAAATTCAGCCCGCGCCCTACAAAGATCCAAGAAAACCCAAATGGGAAAACAGAATCCATGTGAAAGCATTTACGCTTTTAGACAGACAAGACTACACTCCCAAACCATGTGTCACTTCAGCAGACAACTTCATCCTTATTCCTAACTGTGGTCATGACTCCTCTCTCTCTCTCCTCTCACAGCAAGAGAAGCTGGGTGATATCTGCTTCTCCCTGCGATACGTGCCCACCGCCGGCAAGCTGACCGTGGTCATCCTGGAGGCCAAGAACCTGAAGAAGATGGACGTGGGAGGCTTGTCAGGTGAGCAGAGCAGAGCTGAGGGCCACAACAGATGCCTGAGGGCCACAACAAGGATGGCCAGGCAAGATGATTGACAGCCAGGAGGCCTAAGAGGCATTTTACCTCCAGACCTGCTCTTACCTGTGTCATGTCCACTCAAGAGGAGGGGCTGTCATTTTGAAACCCTCAGTCAAAGCCACTCTCTCTCTGGTAATGAACGCTCTCAGGGTGTTACAGTATGTATTAGAAACCATTGTTTTGCCCTCTCCCCTCTCTGTGCTCTTCTAGGGGTTTTGCTGAAGGCTTGGTGAGTCATTGTGGGGCCCATTGTTTTGTCAGGTTGGACTTTGGGAAATTGGTGTCTGTTGGAGACTTTGAGCTCTGATTGTGCGCCGCTTTCGCTCCCCGCTGGCTTTCCACACGACAGGCTCATCTTTTGTCTAAGAAAACGCATCTTTGGCAGCAATCACTTCAGTGTCTCCTATTTTCCTGCAGCTATTTCTCTCAAACAACAACAGTCCCCTACCAATCATTGCCCACCATTATATCGGCAGGAGATAACAGATAGCATCTGAAGTGACTAATGTATATCTAAACTCTACCTACAAAATGTGGACAGCAATAGAAATGGCATTTTGTCCTCCAGAACAATGCCAATGTGATGCCAACAGAACACGTGGTTAGACCCAGGTACTCCAGGGATCAGGGGTGTGGGTGGTGGTTACTGGGCTCCACTGTGCAGACCTGCTGTTGCGTGGGAGAAAATACACATGGACAGTAATGATCGCAGTGGGCACTTATGAACACCCTGCTTTATGTTGGTGGGAGAGCCTATAGGGACTACACTGTAGTAAAGCTTTGGAAAGTCACCTGGCCATTGCGGCCATGGATCACTAATGCACCTGTAGAGGCTCATAGATAGAACACATTTCTAATGAATTGACCAACTCTGAAAAGCGAGCCTGACGCCATGGTAACAGAATGTTCCATTTGCGATAGTGACCACGCATGCACGCGCACACACACACACACACAAACACACACACACAACACATGGCACACATGTGTGTGCACTGCAGAGAGTGTGTGTACTGAGTAATCCATCTAGTGTTGAGCAGCTTCCCATCCATCAGTGAGCAGGGGGAAGAAGTCTCCCTGCGAGCCAGAGAACACCATAATGGATACCAGACACTCTCCCATGATGCTCCCCACGGGAACATCACACCATCACACCACCAATACTGTTCTACATGGAAAGTTGGACAGGAGAAAGTGGACAGGAGAAAGTTTTTGTTGATGCTCCGCTCAGAGATAAGCAAAGAAATCAAATTTTCCAAATCTCTGTTCTTTCTTCTGGGAAGGAGGGCTATGTTGGCGCGGGCCCCTTCTAGCAAGCAGAGCCAGCTGTGTGTTTTTCCTGTATGGTCCTGGAGATATGGGACATTCAGAAGCTAGAAATAAGAGCCCACCTGAACCATTCATCACTCCACCCCCACAAAGAGCCCCCAGCCCCCAAATCCCCCCTTCAACAGCTGGGTCCACCCCTCCCCTCTCCCTGGCGCTCTCCTATCCATTCCTTGGACCATTTCTAATCCCCTATCCTCCTCTTCCTCCCTGTCCTTCCTCCTCACCATAACACTCTCCAGGCTGCAGTTACCATGCATCTAGTCCGTTCTCCCTCCCCGTGCCTCACAGCCTAGCAGGCCATCAGTACAAAACACTCTCGCCTGGGTTTTTACTGGAATGAGAATTATAGGAGATATTGTTTGACTTTCATGTTCCCCATTGAAGTCCCAAACAGTAGGCTAGATAACAGGCGTCTTGTTTCACTCACACAGCTTATTTCGACGCTCATGTTTTTGATGTCAACCAAACAATGAACAAGGTAGTGAAGCTGAACACAATGACAGCAATTTTACCTTTTTTAAATGTTATCAGAAAATTGAATTGAAGAATAGCTTGTGCTTGTTTTGTTCAAGTTTTGAAAGAGAGTGTTGTCGTTCCTTTTGAAAGGAGCCAATACTCTGGTATCTCTCGCTCTCTCTCCGCCTCTGGGTTTGACTAACCAAATAAACAAATACCAAGCAAGCATAATTCCCGTACACGCTTTAGGACAGAAAATATTGTTTTGGACACCTGTACCTGACAAAATGTTGTTCCAATTTAGTTTTTCTAACAAGATATCGCAGAGTAGTATATCTCAGTTAGCCCATTGTTTGAAGAGTCAACTTCTCCAGAAGTGTCTTTTTGCCAGGAGAAAAGACGTCAAAGCCTGGCAGATAGATGCAATAACACGCGTGTATATAATAACAATAATTAGTAACTATCTCACGTCGTGACACAGCCAGAACTAGGGGAGGAGGTCGAGTAATGGATGGTCTGGGATTGGTCTTTTTCTCCGCTGCTGTCCTGTTTATCGAGCCTAATTACTGCTCAGCAAACGAGACAACGCTATTTTCATTAAAATATGTATAATTATTCATAATTCTTCTGATTGCCCCAAATAACCGTAACAGCCAGAGTCGCTGTATCATGCTGTTCAGCAAAACTTGTTTCAAACCGTTTTAAAAGAGCACCTAATCTAATCATTGATAGAAGTTCTCAGCTGAGCCACTCCTGAATCACAGTGGGAGGTTTATTTTTTGTTAACAACCTCCTTCTTTATCGTAACAGAACTATATCCCTGGAGGGACTCTTATAATACAGTATATACCATACAATGCATTGCAGGCAAGATACGTGTGTCTTTCTCATAATCTTTGCTGAAGATGTACAGGTAACCTGTATTATAGACTCAAGGTGAGTCCCTATATTTAAGTACAGTATATATTGTGACAATGGAACAACTCTCACTGGTATGACTCACCACAGGAGAGAGCTTCAGTACCCGTGGAATTAAAATAGTTGTCACTTCTTAAGGCCGCAGGGCTCTTCACTGGCTGTGTGCAGCAATGTGATAACGGCCTATTTCTATGGGTGTATGTATGCTTGGAGGCACATAGACCATGTCCCCTCACATAAAAGGTGTGTAGAGAATATAAGAGAACTCAGCACTAATGCTGACAACCTACGTACAGTGAAGTTTGTAAAGCCCGGAGGCACTATCAAGTACCAATCAAATCAGCTGTGTTAAATAATATAGTGCTATAGAATAGTATCAGTGTGTTACGTACAGAAGCACATTGGATGTTACTGGAGGATGAGTACATGCTTGTTAAGATAATGGATGTACTGTTTGCACTGTGCCACCTCTCTCCCTCTCTCTCTCAAGCCTCTCGTCTGGAGACCATATTATTTGTTTTGATTCTCATGCATACTGCCCGGCTGTTTAAAGGAGCTCCAGGTTCGCAGCCCCACTCCAGTCATTTACACTGCCAAGGTGTGGAAAGCAATGAGGCCAGGTGCTAGTATAATGATGAATGAATGGAAAACCAATTTGGCGGTGATTAGGGAAATGCAGAAGTTTGGAAGTGTGTGTGTGTGTGTGTGTGTGTGTGTGTGTGTGTGTGTGTGTGTGTGTGTGTGTGTGTGTGTGTGTGTGTGTGTGTGTGTGTGTGTGTGTGTGTGTGTGTGCACGTGCGTGCGTGCACGTGTGTGTGTGCGGCATGTGTGGTTTTTTTCTGTGGTGTGTGTGTGCCGTAGCTTAGTTGCGTGCGAATGATTCATGTCAAATCCAAGTGTGTAAAACAGAGATGACAGTGGGGCCCTGCGTGCCCCTCCTCCATGGCCCATCCAGAACGATGGGAGGGAAACTAAGATGACAGCTGAGCTATATTTAACCTGCTTGTGTTGACGTTCGTTCAACATCTCGTACACAGCCCCCGCAAGCCAACACACAGCACACTCGAGTAAGCAGCCAACGTGCTGTTTTTACCGTTTGGTCTTCATACGCTCAGTAGACTAATTATGATTGGCATTGATAGCTATTCTCTTTCACTTAGGCCTATAATCCTAAATATACAGCAATGGCTAGTTATCGACAAGCTTAAAGCCTGGATCTTAGAGATTCTGTTGAATCCGACGGGTGAACACACAGTAACGCTGAAATAGGCTCGTAACGGTAGGGAATTAATATAATGTATTTGTTTTGGATGTACACACTGTCATGTTAAAAGGCCGTCTGTCATCTGTTTGACACAGAGCCAGCTGGGATAGAAACGGTCCTGTTATGGCTGCTGCTCCTCCACAAACACCTTCAGCCGACGTCGCTCATGTCCTCCCCGTTAGTCACTTCTACACACTCCTGCTGCTTCCTGTTCACTGGGAAGGGAGGGGGACTCTTTATAAATGGACACAGCATATTTTCATTATAACCCGGCCCATTGCCAGTGATCCAGATGAGTGACTGTCACGCATGCTAGAGTGTCCATATACTAAAGTGTAGACAGACACAAGGAACGGTGACGTCTCTCTCTCTCTCTCTCTCTCTCTTTGCGACAGGCGCCTCACATCAGCTGCCACGGCCACTCATCCACAAAATGGGCAGAGATTAGAGCTGTCTGGGACGAGACGCCGAAATGAGCCGGATATGAGTTGGGATGCGTCGCCCGCCCAAAACCCAATAATGCTGGCGGCAAGATAAGAAGAGTCTGGGTAGAATAGGGCTGAAAGCCACGGGACACCACAGGTGTTTTTCTGACGGTGGAGGGATAGGTTATCTGTGATAACCCTGCCTGGATGTTGTTGCTGTGTGTATTCAGCCTCAGTCTCTGAGGATAGCGGGATTCATTTATCCAGTGCTGGTCATTCAGGCCCAGGCCTGTGTGGATGGTCAAGATGAGGCAGAGGCAGCCAGATACAGGGTTGGAATGGGAAGGAGTTGGAATGTATTCATACGGTTGTGAATGTGAGGTCTTTTTTTATACAGAGATAAAAGATTTCGGCACAGGTCCAAGACTGTTCCAAATGATGACCGTGAGCAGGGGTGAAGAAATACCATTAAACAGAATTGCGTGTGTGTGAATGCCTGTGTGAGTTACAGGATCTGGATCTGAAGCAGCCTCTGTTATCGGTATGCTGTGACAGTTCCAACCAAGGGGATTGAGCCTAACCTCCACAGAGACCTTGGGGACTGTACTTAGTTTGTCCACAAACTTCCCTCCATTAACCTCCAATCATTACCTATTAGAAAAGCAGCAAAGGTGTAGAAGTCTGATTGTTTGTAATCGGCTCTCTCATGACACAACTTTAGTTTCCTACAGGGACGTTAGTAGAACCTATAAAGAAGGGAACTCAGCTGAAGAGAATTCACTGCAACACAACAAAAAAGAAAGAGAAAAAAACAATAAAGGGGTTGTTGATGGAAGAGTCTGATAGAAAGTGGTGATACGGCCGTGTGATGCTCACAGTCCGACACTGGAGAAGATTCCCATTTAGATACTGCTGGGCCTATTCACTAACACACACCTCTCATCCACTGTCTCTTTTATCTTCGCACAGCCCTCACCGCACCGCAGGAGAGTAATAAACGTCACAATGGACACCCGCTCTCGAGGCTGCATTCTCTCTCTCTCTCTCTTTCTCTCTCTATTTCTCTCTTTTTGTTCGAGCTGTTCTCTCCATTCTGTCCACTCAGTTCTCTCTGTCTTTCTCCCGCTGTCACTCTTTGTCAACGTCCTTTCTTTTTCTCTCTTTCCCTCTGTCCATTGCCTTTCTTTCTCTCTGTTCTGCTTCTCTTTTTCTCCGTCTCTCAATGTACACTGTCCACACAGCTATGGGATGAACCTGCCAGTGACCAATCAGCTCTTACAGATGTAGGGTCTTCATTTGAGACAGTTATCTACAGCAGGAAAATATGCCTGCAGCAACAGGAAATGTAAATTAGTATGTGAATTATAATGAATCTACATTCTTGTAGGGGTTGATCAATTTTTCATGAAGGCAAATCAAGTATGAACATTCACAGGTAACTTAGCCTAGTGTTTAGAGCGTTGGGCCTGCAACCAGAAGGTTGCTGGATCAAATCCCTGAGCTGACAAGGTAAAAATCTGTCGTTCTGCCCCCGAGCAAGGCAGTTAACCCACTGTTCCCCGGGCGCTGTGGATGTTGATCAAGGCAGCCCCCCTCACCTCTCTGATTCAGTGGAAGACACATTTCTTACTTACTTACTTACTTACTTACTTTATTGTCCCTTTCAGTTGAATACATTCAGTTGGACAACTGACTAGATATCCTCCTTTCCCTCTAAGTTGGATAACAAATGTTTGCCATTGCTAGGAGTTCCACAGTCAAAACTGTATTTTCCAGCCCTACTCCATGAGCATCAAAGACATCCTAATAAAGGCATCCGGGAGCCACAGATACATCTAGATTATGAGAACCAGCAGTATTTTAGAACAAGAGAGCATTATGAGGATTGATACTGATGCCTTGCTTCATTGATGCATTACCATGCTGGTGCTCAATTGTAACTGCCACCCTTTCCATTAATGTTATTGGTCATTTAGCCCAATTACCATGCCATATCCTATCCTATTTGGTTGTGTTTGTTGATCCTAGAACCAACAAACGCTGTCTCGTCTTGAAAGATAAATGGCGTGACCTGTTTTCATTAAGATAAGTCTGTGTCCACTATCTAGCTCGAATTGGTTTCAATGGCAGTCCATTACCAAGGCTCATTAGTTCTCCAAAACTCAAGTGTCTTGTCTCAAACAGGGTGCCACTCCACTCCACTCCTTCCTCTCCCCCCTCTACTTCCTGCTTGTCATTAGCATTCCGATAGGAGTAAAAAAATCAGGGTTGCTAGCCATGCTAGTCCAACATCTTGATTGCCAATGATAAAGCAGGAAGGCTGATGGGTGAGTCTGCATCTTTTACTGGTCCTCTTGACCTGATTACCAGAGAGAGGGGGGCCACAGGGCCGGCCACAGCAGGCCTACTCTGGAGAGGCTTCAGTCGTCATTACTGGAGAACGGAAATGAGGCCCTCCAGTGAAAGTGGCGAAAACATGAGCCACTTCAAAAAGCAGCGAAATTCTATTCATAGAAATTGTGCGCAAATCTGTTTCTCTTGCATATGATTTGAAATGGGTTCGTAAGTACGGTGAATGTTATCAGATTGTGTGATTCATCTCCGTGTTGATATATCCAAATGAAGGGACGGACAAGGTGTGACTAAAACATATGAGTGTATATACACTGGAAAGGGAGGGTGTATATGCCTTGTGGCAGTAGGTTCTAACCTGGCCCTCTCTTCTTTCCTCAGATCCCTACGTGAAGATCCACCTGATGCAGTTGGTTCTAACCTGGCCCTCTCTTCTTTCCTCAGATCCATACGTGAAGATCCACCTGATGCAGTTGGTTCTAACCTGGCTCTCTCTTCTTTCCTCAGATCCCTACATGAAGATCCACCTGATGCAGTAGGTTCTAACCTGGCCCTCTCTTCTTTCCTCAGATCCATACGTGAAGATCCACCTGATGCAGTAGGTTCTAACCTGGCCCTCTCTTCTTTCCTCAGATCCCTACGTGAAGATCCACCTGATGCAGTAGGTTCTAACCTGGCCCTCTCTTCTTTCCTCAGATCCCTACGTGAAGATCCACCTGATGCAGTAGGTTCTAACCTGGCCCTCTCTTCTTTCCTCAGATCCCTACGTGAAGATCCACCTGATGCAGAACGGGAAGAGGCTGAAGAAGAAGAAGACGACAATCAAGAAGAACACCCTCAACCCTTACTACAACGAGTCCTTCAGCTTTGAAGTGCCATTCGAACAAATCCAGGTAATGGTGTTGTACATCCCCATGCACATCTTGGGAGTTCTCCATGTTGTTGAAGCATTAAGACTAGATCTAATTGATCTCAGTCATAAACCACTAAGTCAAGTTTTTTTAAAGAATACTTCAAAAGAAGACATTGAGCCAACACTGAGACAAGTGACAAGGAGAATGTGTTCAAAACTTGTGGCTACTGAGAGTGATTTGGTGGCTTAAAATTAGCGTGTGAATGTGTGGTCCTTAGCCTGTACAGGATAATCGGTTTCAGGCTCTATTCATCATGGGCCCGATTCAGGCTTAGTAAGTGTACGCCTTCCTATGCGCTTCTCAGTAGTTGGTATTCAGACTTAATGCAGGCATGTAATGCATTAGTGTACCTTTAATTTTATCGACAGACTAAAGTACATTGAAGGAACGGGCTCAGAATATAGGGAACAATGAAAGAAAGCCATCTACAGTTGAAGTCGTAAGTTTACAAACACTTAGATTGGAGTCATTAAAACTTGTTTTTTAACCACTCCACAAATTTCTTGTTAACATACGATAGTTTTGGCAAGTTGGTTAGGACATCTACTTTCTGCATGACACAAGTAATTTTTCCAATAATTGTTTACAGACAGATTATTTCACTTATAATTAATTGTATCACAATTCCAGTGGGTCAGAAGTTTACATACACAAAGTTGACTGTGCCTTTAAACGGCTTGGAGAATTAGGGGTGTACCTGTGGATGTATTTCAAGGCCTACCTTCAAACTCAGTGCCTCTTTGCTTGACAACATGGGAAAATCAAAAGAATTCAAAAGACCTAAAAAAAAAACACCATAAAAAAGCCAGACTACGGTTAGGGACAAAGATCGTACCTTTTGGAGATATGTCCTCTGGTCTGATGAAAGAAAAATAAAACTGTTTGGCAATAATGACCATCGTTATGTTTGGAGGAAAAAGGAAGAGGCTTACAAGCCGAAGAACACCATCCCAACTGTGAAGCACGGGGGTGGCAGCGTCATGATGTGAGGGTGCTTTGCTGCAGGAGGGACTGGTGCACTTCACAAAATAGATGGCATTATGAGGTAGGAAGATTCTGTGGATATATTGAAGTAACATCTCAAGACATCAGTCAAGAAGTTAAAGCTTAGTCGCAAATGGGTCTTCCAAATGGACAATGACCCCCAGCATACTTCCCAAAGTTGTGGCAAAATGGCTTAAGGACAACAAAGTCAAGGTATTGGAGTGGCCATCACAAAGCCCTGACTTCAATCCCATAGAAAATGTGTGGGCAATCCCTTTTTCCTCCAAACATAGCGATGGTCATTATGGCCAAACAATTATATTTTTGTTTAATCAGAACAGAGGACATTTCTCCAAAAGGTACGATCTTTGTCCCCATGTGAAGTTGCAAACCGTAGTCTGGCTTTTTTATGGCGGTTTTGGAGCAGTGGGTTCTTCCTTCCTGAGTGGCCTTTCAGGTAATATCGATATAGGGCTCGTTTTACTGTGGATATAGATACTTTTGTACCTGTTTCGTCCAGCATCTTTACAAGGTCCTTTGCTATTGTTCTGGGATTGATTTGCACTTTTCGCACCAAAGTACGTTAATCTCTAGGAGACAGAACGCCTCTCCTTTCTGAGCGGTATGACGGCTGCGTGGTCCCATGGTGTTTATACTTGCATACTATTGTTTGTACAGATGATTGTGGTAACCTCATGCGTTTGGAAATAGCTCCCAAGGATGAACCAGACTTGTGGAGGTCTACAATTATTTTCTCTGAGGTCTTGGCTGATTTCTTTTGATTTTCCCATGATGTCAAGCAAAGAGGCACTGAGTTTGAAGGCATGCCTTGAAATACATCCACAAGTACACCTCCAATTGACTCAAATTATGT
The DNA here is from genome assembly GCF_045679555.1 of Salvelinus alpinus. Classification (NCBI taxonomy): domain Eukaryota; kingdom Metazoa; phylum Chordata; class Actinopteri; order Salmoniformes; family Salmonidae; genus Salvelinus; species Salvelinus alpinus. The sequence goes on from NC_092122.1 coordinate 14,503,461, forward strand.
CAATTAGCCTATCAGAAGCTTCTAAATCCATGACATTTTCTGGAATTTTCCAAGCTGTTTAAAGGCGCAGTGAACTTAGTGTATGTAAACTTCTGACTAACTGGAATTGTGATACAATCTGTCTGTAAACAATTGTTGGAAAAATTACTTGTGTCATGCAGAAAGTAGATGTCCTAACCGACTTGCCAAAACTATAGTTTGTTAACAAGAAATTTGTGGAGTGGTTGAAAAATGAGTTTTAATGACTCCAATCTAAGTGTACGTAAACTTCCGACTTCAACTGTATATGCATATTTGTCTCAGTTTCAGCACCAACTGGTAGATAAAAAAAATACTCTGATCTTGTAGATTATTTAAGCAAATAATAGCGTTAGGAAAGTATGTATGAATCATATAAAACAGGTTTGGAGCGAGTTTACGCACAAAATATATTGATGAATCAAAAATACATATTGTAAAAGTTGACACATTCAAGTTCAATCCATTCATTATTTGAAGGTGGAAATAGGTGTACTATAGGGGTTGAACAGTAGTCCTAGAAATCTACCCTGATCCTCACTAATCGTGGAACTGTATGACAACGGTCCAGTCATTGTGAACCATGCACCAGGTTCCAGGTTTAAACTGCTACGTGTGGTCTGAGTTCCATAATGATCCAAGTAGGCTACATGTCCCAAATTATTGCACAATGTTAGCCTATTATGATCCACTAATGCTAGCGACACTTAGGAACAACTACACGGACATGACAGAGGAAAGAAAAGTAAACGGAATGGAATTGAATCATTCAAAATGTAGGCAGCAAATTTAAGGAAACTAAAGGAAACTACAGTTACAAATGTGCAAAAAGCCTGGGTATATAATTAAAACCTTCTAAAGCACATACATCAAATTGGCAGATTCGGCCCTACAGAAAGCCTGTAGCTTGGGTCTCCAAATTGTATCCATGCAAATTATGAGGACATACAAATAAAATCTGATTAACGGCACAGCTATTTACAGCCTACTTCACTGTGGAAAAGGGGCCGCAATACATATCATATTGATTTGATTTTCAGTTTGCTTCCATATGACTGGTTTAACATTCGTCTCCATGGATCATAAGGAGAAAAATAAATAATAATCTATGTATTTACAGTCCTCTTCTACAAATGGATTCCTCATTTACCTAGCTCTTATCAATAGCTCTTATCAATTTATAAATTACTGTGCATGGAGAATGCTGTAATTTCTATCAGAAAAAAGAAAGTACATGCTTTTCCCAGTTGGTACCGGCAGGTTCGCTCAACCTTATTCATGGTTTCTTCAGAATGCAGTGTATTTGTAGACACACCTCTGCCACACCTTCATTTCGTTGATCTCCACCCCAAACAAATAGCGTGTGAACAGAATGCTGTTCTCATGCTCAAGTTCAAGGTCAGAATACTCATAGAGAGAAAAGTGCATAAAAAGGGAATTATGTTTCTATTTACACATCCTTAACTCGGGTCGGAATTCCCCCCCATCTGATTTCTCATTAAATGCCGTAATTTCTCAAGTTTACAAGACAATTGCACAGGGGGAGTGGTGAGAAGTAATGCCATTCTCAACGTATCTATGATTACATGCCTTCGGCATGTATGATTACATTTGAACATTCAAATATCTCTTCTTCACGGTGCAATTCAGTTATCCAGTGCAATGAAATGTGTATATAGAGTACGGTTTAGTATGGCGCTCGCAGTGTTTGAGGACAAATGGCTTCATGAGAAAGCACTTTAAAGCTACTAGACCCAGAGAATTAAAGAAGATAAAGTGCATGCAAATTGGACCAAGGGGGAATTATCTGTGAGCAGGCGTCAACACGCCAGGCATAAGAAAGTAATTGCCTAAAATTGATTTAGCACTTCACAAACCACGAGTTTGGTTCCACGTGTCTCTGTTTCATTTCGCAGCCTAACCCCTCCTAGCCTGTGAGGATGCCAATCAGAACATTCCATACACACTCATTAGAGAGTGGAAGACAGTAGAAAAAACCTATACTGCTAAGTACACCATAACAACAACAACATAACAAGTATACCATGGTGCTTGCCTACGGAGCTGTGAGGGGAACGGCACCTCCGTACCTTCAGGCTCTGATCAGGCCCTACACCCAAACAAGGGCACTGCGTTCATCCACCTCTGGCCTGCTCGCCTCCCTACCTCTGAGGAAGTACAGTTCCCGCTCAGCCCAGTCAAAACTGTTCGCTGCTCTGGCACCCCAATGGTGGAACAAACTCCCTCACGACGCCAGGTCAGCGGAGTCAATCACCACCTTCCGGAGACACCTGAAACCCCACCTCTTTAAGGAATACCTAGGAGAGGAGAAAGGAATCCTTCTAACCCCCCCCCCCCCCTTAAAAGAGTTAGATGCACTATTGTAAAGTGGTTGTTCCACTGGATATCATAAGGTGAATGCACCAATTTGTAAGTCGCTCTGGATAAGAGCGTCTGCTAAATGACTTAAATGTAAATGTACACTCCCGCCTCGACAGAGTGTCCTTCTCTTTAAAGGGATAGAACAACCCAAATACATGTGTGTCTGTCGTTGTTATACCTCAAAGGGGATTTAAGGGGGTCAACTATCTCTTTAAAAGCTACTTGACCCAAACTGACAGTCTGGGAGACTTGGTGCAGCGTTTCATTACATGCTTTGGGAGAACAGTGACTCGGCACCTACACAGGTAGAGCAGCTCCTCTCTCCTCTCTCATGTGGATCGAAACTTAACCAGAGCTCTTAGTGTGCTGATTCATATTCCCTTCCCGCAGATGACACACGGATCACCCCTCATTGCTGAGACACTTTGAATAAACACATGCTGTGGCTGAATGGTTGACCTCTGAGTAAGCTTACAATCTGTTGTGTGTTTGGCTCTGGAAAGATTCAGGACCAGTCTTCAAATGGTGTATACTGCTAATAAGCACTTAGGACTGGCTCTTCAAGGGAGGATATCACTCTTCACTCAAGTAGGCCACTCTGTTAGTCAGGCGCATTAGACAGAGTGGAGGTTACACCCACTTGTCTTCTAATTGTACTGCTTTTGGAATTTGAGAAATTAGCCAACGTAGGCCGCCGAGCAGAGCCTTCATCCTTGTGCTCAGTAGAGGAAGTAGGCTGTCTGGGGACTTGAGACAATATTATTATTCTCTGTTACTTTGGGTGAATACTGAGTGCTCAAGAAAACTTCTCAGCCCTACACAAATCATAAAACGTCCATGACTATAGTCTGTGAGCTTTAAATCTTACCACTACATTACTTTAGTTACGTGTATAGTGTGCGTATCCCACAAACTCATTATTTCTTCCAATGTCTTCCCCCTTACAGAAAGTTCAAGTTGTTGTAACTGTTCTGGACTATGACAAGATCGGCAAGAACGATGCCATCGGCAAGGTCTTTGTGGGCCTCAACAGCTCGGGGACGGAGCTGCGCCACTGGTCGGATATGCTCGCCAACCCCAGGAGACCCATCGCCCAGTGGCATGTGCTGAAGGTGGAGGAGGAGGTGGACGCTCAGCTCTCCACAAAAAAATAGGCAGGGCCCTTTCAGCTCCTGCCCCATAGTGTTCTTTAGCCAGTATGTGTAAATACCTCAGTGATATATGGGTCCATCCACCATCAAACCAATCCAGCCAACACCCATCCTTCCCACCAACTCCATACTACTTGTCTTATCGCCTTCTTTTGTAATTGTTAATGGTTCTTTCAAAACCCTAGGCCCTGATGTTCAGATTTGTGTTTCTATTTGTCAGGTTGGGAGTCCCCGCCCCTGACTATGTTGTCCATCTCTACGCCCTGATTCCCCCTAACCAAATGCCCCCTTTTAAGCAATATGATCTGTATAGATAGCGCATGACTGAAAGACATTTATTGTACGACAGTTGTATATATCAGTCTGCAGACAAAAATTATTTCTAATTTATGTTGGTATGTTGTTACCCGTTTCCTAATCGATGTATATCTGGATGTTTTTAATAAGATGTTCTATTTTAAATTATGTAAATGCAGATATAGGAGAGACGATATTATATATTACAGGATAAAAAAATTCGACCTTATTGCATTCCAGAGGAAGAAGAAAGCAATTCCAACCTGCAAGATGCTAGTGGAAGTATAGTCACATTGTAAAGGACGGTGTCTGGCTTTATGTTTACTAATGAACCGTTGCAGAGACAAGTTGAAATACACAGAAAACTAGGCCGTTAACTACTATGGTTTCATGGGAAAATATATGCTGCTGGATAGTATACAAGCACATGGTTTCTTCTACGCCTTTTTATACACATTTCTCCATCAGAGGACCTATTTGTTTTGCTTGAAACACAATGTTCTAGAGGATCTCTCAAATCGATGCAAACCGGTTAGCCTTTTTCCTTTTCCTTAAGCAGGGCATCACCTTGTGACACAGTCAGTTACTTTTAAGTGAAATAGGTCCTCATTTGAAAGGGCATCTTTTCTTTTCTTTTTCTTTTTTACAGACCGGTCCTCTTAAACCCAAACGACTATTCCGCCAACCCCCCTCAGAAACTGACCCCATATGAAATAGAATCAAGCAGTAGCCATTGTGTCCTTAAGCTTGTTGAACAATATTTACTTTCAATAGCCTTGTTGTTGGAAACTGATTATGTTCAGGACATTGGAGTCTCAAGGTCTCCAAAGATGGAAAAAATAGTTTTGACTCTAAGCTTTTAGATGACAATTCTTTTGATAAATTCAGCTGATTTTTTTGTAAACTGCATGATTTTTTAAACAATATTTGCTAAAGGCTGGGACGGGGGGAGATCTACCAACACCATGGGGCTGTCTCTTATGATAACATCCCCTCGCCTTCAATCTATTTCATCTAGATTAAAGCTGAAGTGAGTGATTTGATGGATCAGTATATGATTATTATATTGACTGGAAGTAAAGTGAGTTTCTAAACACTGCCATTTTCAGGGAGGTGACACATGTATACTAACCTTCTCTCCATGCACACTCCCACTAGGTAGTGGTCGTAGCTTTGGTTTATCGGGAACAATGTATTTGGCAGCACATGGTGCCCTAAATAGCAGTCTTTGCTTTGTGTTGCCTTCTCACAGTGGCAATAGAGCTAGCCATGTTATACTGCCAATCTTACTTTCTATACAGCTACTGTTTTGCACTGTATGTCTTTGAACCGGCAATAGCTTGTTGACTTCTTTACACTATGTTGACGGGCCATATTTAAGGACACTCAATGCGCAGGGGAGCTTCTGTCCAGGAGCCCAACCGGTTCTTGTTGTTTACTTAAAGGAACAGTACATGAAAGCAACAACCATATACTGTATCTCTTCGTTCAGTAAACCGTAGTTAGCCAGTTTTCTATTGCTGGCTCTCAGTACAACACCAAGAGAACAATGGGATATAAACAATAACTGTAAAAGTTAATGGTCTGCAAAGGTGATAATATTTGTTTATATGTCCTTTACTACGGGTCCAATAAGAGGAATAAGTAAGACGTTTGAATCCATGAAATCCATGAAGTCTCTTATCTTGGAGGAACCTCCATGCATATACTGGATGCTAGCTTCAGGAGTAGTTTCTAAATGTTTTCAATGTTATTGTGTAGTTGATAGCACTATTATGAAAAAGCTATTTGTCATTCCATAGGTGTCTTTGCAGACAGCTTTGTGTATCACTGTGACTGCCGTGCGTGCTTAGAGGTGTAGACTTTATCAATAGCGACAAGCTTGTTCTGTAGTGACGTTGTACTGCCATTTCCCTTCCACATGCTGAGAGAGTGCGTGGCATCGTCAGTTCTAATAACTGTGCAGCAGCTGGTTGGTTGATTGACAGGGCTACACACAGGAGTTATAGAACATTTTATGGGAGAGCGAGAGTGGTTGGATTCACACAGCATTTCGTTGAGCACTGTGCAATACTTGTATGTTCATCCCATAGTGTTGTGTGGGTTGTGTTTGCCCGAGAAAAAAAATAATATTTAAAGTTGACTCCTATCAAGTCAGACGTGTTCCTCTCCAGTGAGATGGTTAGGACACAGCACATGTAGATTCTGTGGTGGTTGGAGTCTGATATCTAAAATCCTTCTGTTAAGGGTTCCCTCCTATCCAGTTAGTTTTTTCTTGCACACAGATCCAGCATCAGAAATTTCAGGACATATTGGGATTGGGAAATACCCAAATATGACACACACACACACACACACACACACACACACACACACACACACACACACACACACACATGAAAACATTTAAATGACCCCTCACCCTCTGAAAGTGCATATGTACATATTTTCATCATTTTCCAAAAAGTAATTTATTTATCATATTGAAATGGTCATGATTATTACTGAAACGTATCACATTTTGTCATGATAACTTCATCCATCGTTGTATCAACCTGATCTACTATACTATATCTAATTATGATTATTTTTTATTAATATGTTATGTTTACAACCCTGTTGAAAATACTTTTATATTTGAAATGAAAACTCTGAATGTAAAGTATGGACTGTGTGTTTGTGGTGATTAACTGTGGGATTCGTAGTTGCCACTTTTCTTTCATTGTTGCAAAAATATGTTGATTTGTGTGTGTTTTTATTTATTTATTTAAATACCCTTTTGGGTAGACATTCCCCGGATAAACAATACATTCCAGAAACGTTGAACATACATTTAATCACAGCAGAATGTGCTCTAATGAATTACATTCCCTCTTGATCTATATATTTTTTTCATTTAACATCCCTTAAATCATGAATTACAAAAAAACACTTGTTTAAATAAAACAAGGATAAAACGTAGGCTCAGTATTTTAATGGAATGAGCAACTCCGTAGGGGTACGACTAAATCACTAAAGAAAGGCTGTAATCAGTATTTAAATGGGAAGGAAATCAAAATGCTTCAACAAAAGAAAAGGAAAGCGTCAAACTCTTGAGGGGCGGACACCACAATAAGAGGCAGCAATACAGGATCAGATTGTGAGGTGTGTAACTTACCACAAGAAAAGCCATTAGCTGCAATTTAATGCTACTTTTACTGGTCCCCCCTACTAAAGCATGGAAGCAAAACCCCTCACATCCTATTCAAGAAAAGCCCATACATCTCACTGTGTGACCAGAAACATACACGATTCTCTAAAATGACAACAACAAAAAGCCACTCTAACCTTTCAAGACGAAGCTGTGTAAAGTATTAGAGTCTGATGCTGTAGAAAGATCCTAGTTGCCTTTGTGTATATCAACTGCCTGCTTGAGTATTTCTGTGTTGACATTTTCTCTGTAATCTTGTACAACTGTTTGGGCTGTTTTTCCTGCCATATCGCTCGCGGTGACAGCGAGCTGACAGATACTGTATATTGCTGTGTATACCTTCATTTTTGATGAGGTGTTTTACAGTTTTGTTTCACTTTGTGTAGTGATTCATTCTGTGGAGTTTTTGACTGTTGTTATATAACTTCATATACACAAATTATCAATAAATTGTTTTATTTCCTGTTGATACAGAACCTTTTCAAGTGCTTCTTTTTTTCCGGATACTGGTTTGGTTCACTTACCAACTTTTTATGTGAATTTTGATGTGTGAGCAGATAAAACTGACATTTACATTTTAGACAACATGCCTTCATCAGCATAAGAATAAGAAGCATTAAGTGAATTGAATAATAAACATTGAGTGCATATAAAGCCTAGATTTATTTTCATAATGAGCCAAATCTATGAAATGCTGTAATCTGTTTAATAAAGAGAGACCAGAAAAAATGTATAATAGAGTGTGGCAGTATAGCAGCAACAGCAGCATCTAGTGGTCAAAACCTGGTAAATTCACACTAAATAATCCAAGTGATTTAAATTACTAATTTTTTTATGAGGGGAAAAAAACATCTCCAGATTCACAGGGAATACATTACATAGTATGGATAAGCAATACTACAAGCCACAGCTTCATACTACTTGTCACACATAGAGAACTGATACTGTATACTGGTTGTTGGGGGTAGCAGGCGTGGGGTATGGGGGGTCCGTGGGTGGCTTTTTGACCATTCGTTTGGATTACTCATGTCTAACTCATTGCTAGAAAGGATGTTAGCTACTATATTTAGTGAATATTATATGAACCCTATTTAAATGGTCAATTTGGATGCAATCAATTAGCTTAATTTCTCATCTATCCAATTATATTTCAACAAAATTATTTTGCATGAATGCTAATCTTATATTTTTATAACAACATAAATTATTTCAGAACAATCTGAGATGGTGGGTGTCAAAATCCTTTCTAGTGCTTTTTGAGATGGAATGACCCTACAATCATTCAGACATTATCAAATGACTAACAAAGAGAAAGTGAATGGGTACACACAGTGTGAAAGGAAGTAACACATACCTTCTGAGTCTTCATCCAGTATACTTGATACATTAGTAACATTCGTAGCAGTTCACATGTTTATTGCCCGGACAATGGAGATCGAGCCCATATTTGCTGATCTGAACATCTGCAAAACTTACCATCAACGTTATCCAACAGGAGATCTGAAAGTGCATACTATCCACTTAAGATTCTTTGAATATAGCCCAGGAATACTCTCGGACGACTTAAGAGAGTTTAACTTTCCCTCTGAATTGGTGATAGAAATCGAATGCATCGAATGAACCTGGGTTTGGTGTGGTTGAAATGGTTTTATTCTATAAACATATAATGATTTGGTAACTTTCAGACAATTATTTAAGGATATCTTCTCTTTGCATTGGATTTGAACCAGCAGTAGAAATGTGGAACTGACCTCTTAGGGATACTGTATATGACATTCTAATGTTTTTATTTTTTATGAACCCTTCCACCGGAGGACAAATATCGTTTTTTTTTTTTTTACAGCATTTCTGCTACATATACTGTACATACATTTTGCATATACATTTTACATACACATTTTGCATACACATTTTACATACTGTACATGTTACCTTTATATAAAGCAGTCACATAACAATAATATATTACCAAACATAAGCTATTTTTTTTAACCATACCTGAACCTGTGACCAGAAACAAGCTACGTAGGGGCAATACCAGAATAAATGATCTAGTGATCTTGTGGTAATGCTGCAATCAGTTGGCTGTAAGTTTTGATTGAGCAGATATTCCCATATATTTTTGATAGCTGCATATGTGACATAACACCTCCGTTTCTATTCATAATATCATTAATAAATATAATACAACTATTTTTTTAAATCCATAAAGATTGTTTTTTTTAATTAATCAGTATATTGGAGTTTAACTATAACATTTGTTGTAATATTTGTTTTACCTTTTCTGGAGGATTTAAATTGTAACCAGCTTTGTATGGCTTGTTTAAGAAAGGGCCATACTTTAAACAAAATTTCATTTTAAATTAGTCGGAAATTAGAAGTTGTAATCTGTATAAAGGCAAAAAGGCCATTTTTGAACAAAGGATGAGCCTTTCTTAATAATCTACTGGAGAACCATTTCGGGTTTAAGTATAATTTATGTATGAGTGAAGCTTTTAGTGAGAGGTTTAAAGCTTTAATATTTAATAATTTTAGCCCCCCCAAACTCATATTCATTATATAAATAGGCACGTTTAATTTTGTCTGGCTTAGCATTCCAAATAAAATGAAATATTTTTTCTCATAATTACAATTTTAAAAACTATTCATCTGGAGTAGGCAGTGCCATTAGTAAGTAAGTAGACTGTGATAGGACCAAAGAGTTAATCAATGTGTTAATCAATGATTTCTCCATAAACTACAGGGTAGTGTAAACACTGTGTCTTTTAACTATCCAATACATAATATGGTACACCGGTCATAATTAGGTTTTAGTCCAGAGAGGCTAGAAAAGTGATCAAGATCTTCAATAAGATGGGGCAGGAATCCAGATTGCGGACTTAAGAAAAAACTTGAGTCATCGGCATACATTGACACTTTTGTTTTTATCCCCTGGATTTCTAACCCCTTGATGTTCTTGTTGGATATAATTTTTATAGCTAGCATTTTAATGGCCATAATAAATAGATATGGAGACAACGGACAGCTTTGTTTTACTCCTCTTAAAAGCTCAATAGTTTCTGAGAAGTAACCATTATTTACTATTTGACATCTGGGGTTGCTTTACATTTCTTTAACCCGTTGTATAAGATATTCACCAAAATGAAAGTAATCCAGGCATTTATATATAAATTCTAGTCATACTTTATCAAAATCTGCTATGAAGACCAGGCCTGGTATCTTTGATGTTTCATAATGTTCAATTGTTTCAAGTAATTGTCGTATATTATTATAAAGAAAACATATGCTTAAAATATTTTGCTTCTTCTTTCAAAATGTAATTTGGTGAATCATGGATGACTCCATCATTGATAACGAGTTTCTGTACATTATTTTTGGTAGCATTTCTATGTTGAAGTTTCAAGAACAATTCTTAACAATGCTTTTCTTAACAACCATTGCCATTCTAGCGAAGGTTCGTGTCATATTGCTTAGTTCAGAGCATGCACAGACCAGCTGGCTCTAGTGTTTATGGACCTTTTCATACTCTCCCTATCCCAGTCTGTCGTCCCCACTTGTTTCAAGATGACCACCATCGTTCCTATACCCAAGAAAGCAAAGGTAACTGAACTAAATGACTATAGCCCCGTAGCACTCACTTCTGTCATCAAGAATTGCTTTGAAAGTCAAGGACCATGTCCCCTCCACCATACCCTACACCCTTGATGCAGTACAATTTGCATACCACCCCAATAGACTCACGGACGACACGATCTTTGTTGGACTGCACAGCGCCCTATCCCACCTGGACCAGAGGAATACCTATGTGAGAAGGCAGCTCAGCGTTCAACAACATAGCACTCGAAGTTTGTCACTAAGCTCAGAGTCTGAACTCTCTGTGCAACTGGGTCCTATATTTCCTGACGGGCCGACTCCAGGTGGTGAGGGTAGGCAACAATCCCTCCGCCACACAGATCCTCTACACGGCCCCCCCCCTCCAGGGATGTGTACCCAGCACCTTCCTGTACTCCCTGTTCACCCAGTGTTGAATTCAAGTGTTGTTGCAATTTGCCTAGTTTCCGAGAGGGGAAGCAATGGAGTCAACATGCAATTCAATATTAGGAAGGTGTTCTTAATGTTTTGTACACTCAGTGTAACTCAACTGTAATAAGTCAACTATAATAAACTTGGGACACAAGCCTTAACCTCTGAGCCACTCTAGTCTACTCCTCTGTAGTTGGCAAAAACGCAGAGTATATTCTTGGCTCCTGCCGTCAGGGTTTTTTAGGTAATCTGATTACATTTAAAAAAAAATGTAATCAGTTAGGTTACCAACTAAAATATTGTAATCAGATTAGAGATACTTTAGAAAAACTAGATGAGTACTTCTTGGATCACTTTTAAATTCAGAAAGGATGTTTACAAGGAGAAAATAAAAAATACATTATTACACCTTTCTGTTATCTCAATGACATTCAATTCAACATTGAAAAAAGGCACAAGTTTGTTCCACCTGAGCGAATCTGACCACAAGTCAGCGACCACTATGATGACTCTCCAAATGCGTTTGATGGATAATTTTTTTCTTCTAATGCCTCTTAAGGGTAAAATAATCCAGAAGTTACTGAGCGTAATCAGATAACGTTACTGTGTTTGAGTAATCCAAAAGTTATGTTACTAATGACAATTTTGGACAGGTAACTAGTAACTGTAATGGATTACATTTAGAAAGTAACCTACCCAACCCTGCGAAGACCTTGCATGTCACAGCTCTCTCCACAAGATGGAGACACAAGACCGTTTTTATACAATGATTTCTGCATGATATTCTTCACTACGAAGACTTGGGCATTTGGAGTGAAGTATGAATGTTGTTTACTGCTGTCCCTCTGTTAGAATGGTGGCTTGTCCATCAAAGTATCAGGTAACACGTACTATTTAATTCAAACAATTCAATTAAAACCTTTATTAGTGTACTATTTATCATAATTTGCTTACATAGTTTTTCTAAATGCATGAGGTGCACTCTATATCAGCCCAGGCCATCCATTGACTTTTAAAGTGCCTGATATGCACGAGTCTTTGCTGCCATGTACTGGACTAATATATCAATTGGCTCCATACATATCTGTAGGATAGATTCATTAGAAATTTCTATCAAATTAATCAACATAGCTTTTCAACCTCATTTTCATTATCTCCAGCACAATACCAGTGCCGAAATATGTGAAAGCGGTACATTTCTATGTTCTGTAGAAAAAAAACAAGTTAAAAGTTCTACCAGATGACATCAACAAAAGTTAAAACATTTTTAAAACACTGATTTCAAACACTATGAGATTCGTGGTGACTTGGGAGGAAAGAAAATACCCTCTCTGGCTAGAAACTCGTTGCAGGTCTTGAAAAATCGCCGTTTCTTTTTAACTTTTAATCCTACACGGTGATGTCACCGAGAAGCATTTCTTAGGACCTTTGTTCTTATCTTTTTAACATGACAGATCATAGAAACGCGCTGTTTTAACATATGCAGCTCTAGTTTGGTGCTGAAGATAACGCATACAAGGTTGAAAAGTGGCGGAATTGTCATTTACAATGGCTATTCAGCATCAAACGCGACTTCATTCATTGTAACCAGACAGGCATGATCAAAGCAGTTTTCATGCAAAGTCATGGGGCGTGCATGGACTCTTATTTTGAAAAGCGTGTTTAGAACTGCAGAAATTGAGCGCTAATTACTTATGACGTGTTCAAAACGACTGTGAACTTGTGCCGCGTTCAAAACATCTGGGAACTCAAAAGTCTCCGACTTACGACTTCAGTGGGTTCAAGACAACTGGAAATTTGCGTTTAAAAAAAACTCAGAGTGGGGAAAAATTGTTTTGACCGGTCATACAACTCGGAATTCGGGCCTCTTTCTTGAACTCCGGCTTTCCGACCTGAAGATCACCTACGTCATGATTTGACCTCGTATTTTTTTGAGTTCCGAGCTGCCTTGAAAGCACCCCAGTCAGTACTTTGACAGTGCGACAGTTTGTCCTCCGAGAACAGACTTTTCGCTGTTGCCTTGTTAGGTGCCAAAAAAACAAGATGCTCTCTTACATCATTGGGGTAAGTATAGTTGCCAGCTAGCTAAATATTATATATTTTTTTACATTGCTTAGGCTCAGCTACAGTTGTGCGATTTGACAGCGAACAGTAGGCAAGTTAGCTAGTAGTTATGGTTGGCTAACTAGTACTCTAGCTAGTAACAGATCTTCGTCGTGAACCATCAAGTTTGTAATCCATCGTAACTGTAGTAAGTCATATGGTATATAGTAAACTGTCATCATAAATAACTAACTTGTTAAGAGGCCAAGCAAAAGCTTTGGTTATTGAGACGTTTGGGCGTTTAGCTAGAAGCTAGCTTGTCATGCAACTTGCCAACTAACCCTCTCTATTCGCTGTGGTTTATTTGTTATGGAGCTAGGAAGTTAGCTACCTAGTTTACGTGATTGACACTCGGGTTCATTTCTGATCAAAATAGCAAGCATGGAGATCTCTGCACATTTTGTCAAAGGAGTGCACGCCACTGTTAGCTACAAGCTATCGAACAGCGGTGAGCGCAGCAGTTTGGTCCAATTATTTTTTTATTTAACCTTTTTAACTAGGCAAGTCAGTTAAGAACAAATTCTTATTTACAATGAAAGCCAAACCCGGACGACACTCGGCCAATTGTGCGCAGGCCTATGGGACTCCCAATCACGGTCGGATGTGATACAACCTGGAATCGAACCAGGATTCGAGATACAGCGCCTTAGACCGCTGCGCCACTCGGGAGCCCCAGGGTAGATTGATTATGTAAAGTTAGGTGTAATTGCACACTGACTGATGCATTGCATATCAGTACAAAAATAAGGTATATCCTAGTGACTGTTAAACACCTGTTTTTGATGACATGTTATGGTCTGTAATTTTACCCTCCCAATCATGGCAGCAGTCTTTGCAATGTTCAACATTGTAAAGATCGACATCCTTATTTCCACAAAAACTTCAACTGAAAAGGCAAACCTTCCTTTCCTGTCTCCGCAGCTCATTCGGAGCAGTATCGACAACATCATCAACCTCATCCTGAGCCTCTTCCTCTCAAAGAAGAAACCTGCCATCACCCTAGAGGACCCCAACATCAAATATGCATTAAAGCTGATAGATAAAGAGGTAAGAATTCTGTGTTGTGATCAGCTTATTATTACTGTGCTGTGGTGAAACCATGTGAATGAAAGAAATTGGACTAAGAAATAATGAGTAACAATTGTGACTGCTGTTCTAGGAAGACTTAGGGCAATTTCATGAAACAGAGTGATGCTCAGACTCAGATTTTTCACTTTAACATTTATGTAAAATTAAAAACCAATGATTGCAAAGTTAAACAAACCATACAAGTATGCACAATGACTACTTTTAACAAGTTCCACACGCAAAAAACAAATGGACTTGATCAGTGCAGATGCCATGTTTGGTAACAATGATCGCACTAACCGTCATTCTGTTACCAAACGTTGAATCTGCACTGAGTTCTATGCTTTGCTTAACTTTGTAATTGTTGTTGTTTTGTTTGAGTCTCAGCATCACTCTGTTACTGTGGAAATGCCCCTTACCATTACTGGAACTGCACAAAGACCCAACAAATAAGTAATGCTGTTCTGTGTTCATAAGCCCTTCAGAATTTGGGCTAGGCAGATGCTCCATTTAGTGCAGAGGTCAATATGCAAACAGTCGATTATAATTTGAAGTCATTGTTCTTGTACAGACTGCTACTGTGGATCAAGGCTAACCAGTCAGTCAACAGTGTGTGTGGTTTATCTCTATCAGGGTAATCAAATGTTTTTGGTCACATATACATGGTTAGCAGATGTTAATGCGAGTGTAGCGAAATGCTTGTGCTTCTAGTTCCGACCATGCAGTAATATCTAACAAGTAATCTAACAATTTCACATCAACTACCTTATACACACAAATGTAAAGGAATGAATAAGAAGATGTAAATATATGGATGAGAGATGGCCGAACGGCATAGGCAAGATGCAGTAGATGGTAGAGGTCGACCGGTTATGATTTTTCAACGCCGATACCGATTATTGGGGGACCAAAAAAAGCCGATGCCGATTTTTGTTTATTTTATTTGTAATAATGACAATTACAGCAATACTGAATGAACACTTATTTTAACTTAATATAATACATAAATAAAATCAATTTAGCCTCAAATAAATAATGAAACATGTTCAATTTGGTTTAAATAATGCAAAAACAGTGTTGGAGAAAGTAAAAGTGCAATATGTGCCTTGTAAGAAAGCTAATGTTTAAGTTGCTTGCTCAGAACATGAGAACATATGAAAACTGGTGGTTCCTTTTAACATGAGTCTTCAATATTCCCAGGTAAGAAGTTTTAGGTTGTAGTTATTATAGGACTTTCTCTCTATACCATTTGTATTTCATTAACCTTTGACTATTGGATGTTCTTATAGGCACTTTAGTATTGCCAGTGTAACAGTAAAGCTTCTGTCCCTCTCCTCGCTCCTACCTGGGCTCGAACCAGGAACACATCGACAACAGCCACCCTCGAAGCAGCGTTACCCATGCAGAGCAAGGGGAACAACTACTCCAAGTCTCAGAGCGAGTGACGTTTGAAACGCTATTAGCGCGCACCCTGCTAACTAGCTAGCCACTTCACATCGGTTACACCAGCCTAATCTCGGGAGTTGATAGGCTTTAAGTCATAAACAGCACAATGCTTGAAGCACAACGAAGAGCTGCTGGCAAAACGCACAAAAGTGCTGTTTGAATGAATACTTACGAGCCTGCTGCTGCCTACCACCGCTCAGTCAGACTGCTCTATCAAATCATAGACTTAGTTATAACATAATAACACACAGAAATACGAGCCTTAGGTCATTAATATGGTCGAATCTGGAAACTATCATCTCGAAAACAAGACGTTTATTCTTTCAGTGAAATACGGAACCGTTCTGTATTTTATCTAACGGGTGGCATCCATAAGTCTAAATATTCCTGTTACATTGCACAACCTTCAATGTCATGTCATAATTACGTAGAATTCTGGCAAATTAGGCAGCCCAAACTGTTGCACATACACTGACTCTGCATGCAATGAACGCAAGAGAAGTGACAATTTCACCTGGTTAATATTGCCTGCTAACCTGGATTTCTTTTAGCTAAATATGCAGGTTTCAAAATATATACTTCTGTGTATTGATTTTAAGAAAGGCATTGATGTTTATGGTTAGGTACACATTGGAGCAACGATACGCACCGCATCGATTATATGCAACGCAGGACACGCTAGATAAACTAGTAATATCATCAACCATGTGTAGTTAACTAGTGATTATGATTGTTTTTTATAAGATAAGTTTAATGCTAGCTAGCAACTTACCTTAGCTTACTGCATTCGCGTAACAGGCAGGCTCCTCGTGGAGTGCAATGTAATCAGGTGGTTAGAGCGTTGGACTAGTTAACTGTAAGGTTGCAAGATTGAATCCCCCAAGCTGACAAGTTAAAAATCTGTCGTTCTGCCCCTGAACGAGGCAGTTAATCCACCGTTCCTAGGCCGTCATTGAAAATAAGAATGTGTTCTTAACTGACTTTCCTAGTTAAATAAAGGTGTAAAAAAAAAAATATATATAAAAATAAATCTGCCAAATCAGTGTCCAAAATACCGATTTCCGATTGTTATGAAAATTAGGGCCGATTTCAAGTTAATCGGCCATTCCGATTAATCGGTCGACCTCTAGTAGATGGTATAGAGTACAGTATATACATATGAGATGAGTAATGTAAGGTATGTAAACATTATTTAAAGTGTCATTGTTTAAATTGACTAGTGATACATTTATTACATCCAATCATAAAAAGAGGCTAGAGATTTGAGTCAGTATGTTGGCAGCAGCCACTCAATGTTAGTGATGGCTGTTTAACAGTCTGATGGCCCTAAAATAGAAGCTTTTCAGTCTCGGTTCCTGCTTTGATGCACCTGTACTGACCTCGCCTTCTGGATGATAGCGGGGTGAACGGGCAGTGGCTCGGGTGGTTATTGTCCTTGATGATCTTTTTGGCCTTCCCGTGACATCGGGTGGTGTAGGTGTCCTGGAGGGCAGGTAGTTTGCCCCCGGTGATGTGTTGTGCAGACCTCACTACCCTTTGGAGAGCCTTACGGTTGTGGTCGGAGCAGTTGCTGTACCAGGCGGTGATACAGCCCGACAGGATACTCTCGATTGTGCATCTGTAAAAGTTTGTTTTTGGTGACAAGCCAAATTTCTATAGCTTCCTGAAGTTGAAGAGGCGCTGTTGCGCCTTCTTCACCACGCTGTCAGTGTGGGTGGACCATTTCAGTTTGTCTGTGATGTGTACGCTGAGGAACATAACTTTCCACCTTCTCCACTACTGTCCCGTTGATGTGGATAGGGGGGTGCTCCCTCTGCTGTTTCCTGAAGTCCACGATCATTTTGTTTTGTTGACGTTGAGTGTGAGGTTGTTTTCCTGACACCACACTCCGAGGGCCCTCACCTCCCTGTAGGCCATTTCATTGTTGTTGATAATCAAGCCTACCACTAGTGTCGTCTGCAAACTTGATGATTGAGTTGGAGGTGTGCATGACCACGGAGTCATATGGGTGAACAGGGAGTACAGGAGAGGGCTGAGAACGCACCCTTGTGGGGTCCCAGTGTTGAGGATCAGCAGGGTGGAGATGTTGTTTCCTACCCTCACCACCTGGGGGCGGCCCGTCAAGGTTCAGGACCCAGTTGCACAGGGTGGGGTTGAGACCCAGGGTCTCTAGCTTAATGACGAGTTTGGTGGGTACTATGGTGTTAAATGCTGAGCTGTAATCGATGAACAGCATTCTTACATAGGTGTTCCTCTTGTCCAGATGGGTTATGGCAGTGTGATTGCATCGTCTGTGGACCTATTGGGGTGGTAGGCAAATCGGAGTGGGTCTAGGTTGTCAGGTAGGGTGGAGGTGATATGATCCTTGACTAGTCTCTCAAAGCACTTCATGATGACGGAAGTGAGTGCTACGGGGCGATAGTCGTTTAGCTCAGTTACCTTAGCTTTCTTGGGAACAGGAACAATGGTGGCCTTCTTGAAGCATGTGGGAACAGCAGACTGTGATAGGGATTGATTGAATATATCCGTAAACACCAGCCAGCCAGCTGGTCTGCGCATGCTCTGAGGACACAGCTAGGGATGCCGTCTGGGCCGACATTCTTGCGAGGGTTAACACGTTTAAATGTTTTACTCGCGTTGGTTGCAGTGAAGGAGAGGCCGCAGGTTTTACTAGCGGGACGTGTCAGTGGCACTGTATTGTCCTCAAAGCAAGCAAAGATGTTGTTTAGTTTGTCTGGGAGCAAGACATCGGTGTCCGCGACGGGGCTGTTTTTTTTGTAATTCGTGATTGACTGTAGACCCTGCCACATATGTCTCGTGTCTGAGCCGTTGAATTGCGACTACTTTGTCTCTATACTGACGCTTAGCTTGTTTGATTGCCTTTGGAGGGAATTGCTACGCTGTTTGTATTCAGTCATGTTTCCGGTCGCCTTGCCATGATTTAAAAGCAGTGGTTCGCGCTTTCAGTTTTACGTGAATGCTGCCATCAATCCACGGTTTCTGGTTGGGGAAGGTTGTAATAGTCACTGTGGGTACAACATCACCAATGAACTTGCTAATAAACTCGCTCACTGAATTAGCGTATACATCAATGTTATTCTGAGGCTAACCGGAACATATCCCAGTCCATGTGATCGAAGCAATCTTGAAGTGTGGAATCAGATTGGTCGGACCAGCGTTGAACAGACCTGAGCACGGGCGTTTCCTGTTTTAGTTTCAGTCTATAGGCTGGGAGCAACAACATGGAGTCGTGGTCAGATTTGCCAAAAGGAGGGTGCGGGAGGGCTTTGTATGCGTCGCGGAAGTTAGAGTAGCGATGATCCAGAATTTTGCCAGCCTGGGTCGAGCATTCGATATGCTTCTAAAATTTAGGGAGCCTTGTTTTCAGATTAGGCTTGTTAAAATCCCCGGCTACAATAAATGCAGAGTCCAATGAAGTTATTTCAAGGCCGTCGGTGTCTGCTTGGGGGGGGGATATACACAGCTGTGATTATAATCGAAGAGAATTCTCTTGGTAGATAATGCGGTCGGCATTTGATTGTAAGGAATTCTAGGTCAGGTGAACCAAAGGACTTGAGTTACTGTATGTTATGATCACACCACGACTCGTTAATCATAAGGCATACACCCCCGCCCTTCTTCTTACCAGAGAGATGTTTGTTTCTGTCGGCGCGATGCGTGAAGAAACCGGGTGGCTGTACCAACACTAACGTATCCCAAGTGAGCCATGTTTCTGTGAAACAGAGAATGTTACAATCTCTGTCTCTCTGGAAGGCAACCCTTGCTCGAATTTCGTCTACCTTGTTGTCAAGACACTGGACGTTGGCGAGTAGTATACTCGTGAGCGACGTGCCCGTCTACGGAGCCTGACCAGAAGACCTCTGCGGCGCTGTTTTGAGTCGCTTACTGGGATCCGATCCATTGTCCAGGGTGGTGATCCAAACAGAGGATCTGCTTCGGGAAAGTCATATTCCTGGTCGTAATGTTAAGTTGACGTTGCTCTTATATCCAATAGTTCCTCCCGGCTGTATGTAATAAGACTTAAGATTTCCTGGGGTAACAATGTAAGAAATAATACATAAAATAAAATACTGCTAGTTTCCTAAGAACGCGAGGCGACCATCACTCTTACCCTATGAGGTCTGGAGCCTGCTGGTTTTCTGTTCTAATTGATGAATAATTGCACACACCTGGTGTCCCAGGTCTAAATATAGCTCTGATTAGAGGGAAACAATTAAAAAACTCGTAACTGAGGTCCGGAGTTGAGTTTGAGGGATCTATATCATTCATGTCAGTGTTTCTGGAGCTGTGAAATTCTGTGTTGTGGTTCTCACAGATCATCAGTCATGACACAAGGAAATTCCGTTTTGCCCTGCGGGAGAAGGATCATGTCCTTGGGCTACCCATTGGTGAGTACATTCAATTGATGATTTCAGCATTTATATAAAAACACTTAGACTATAGTATAACATTGAATGAAATCCTGGTCTGAAACTGAAATCATACAAAAATGTATTGTATCTGTTGGTAGTGTTGTCTTCGCACTATCACAACTACTCTTCTTTTTAGTGGCCACCATACTTTGACTGTTTTCGTTCACAGGGCAACACATATACCTGTCTGCAAAGCCGGATGGAGTCCTGGTGGTCAGACCGTACACACCTGTGTCTAGTGATGACGACGTAGGCTTCGTAGACCTGGTAGTCAAGGTACACAAATCATCTGAAGAAGCTTTCTCTGTACTATAATTCAACCTCCATCTCCTCAACCAGTTTTCCCAACAAATGTTCTTCTTGCTTTCCAGATTTACTACAAGAACGTTAATCCAAAGTTTCCTGAAGGTGGGAAGATGAGTCAGTACTTGGAGAGCCTCCGGATTGGTGACACTATTGATTTCAGAGGGCCCAGCGGCCTGCTGGTCTACCAAGGAAACGGTAAGTCATCACATTTGCCCGACATTGCCACTGTGTGGTAGATACAAGGACAACAATCACGTAATACCCTGTTATGTATATTTAGGCCTTGGCTGAAAATCTGTTTCTAAAGTGTTTAGTTGTCAATTGTGAAGAAGTGCATGCAAGCCACTCCTTTACTAAGTTGATTTGTTTACTGGGTGTTTCAACAGGGGCTTTTGCCATCAAGGCAGAAAAAAAGTCAGAGCCTGTGATCAAAACTTCCAAGAAAGTGGGCATGATCGCAGGAGGGACCGGTAAAACAAAAACCACCATGCTCAATCTGTACATGGCAGAATAGCCATCTGTGAATGGTTGACATGTCTTCTACTGGCTCCTGTTCCCTCAGGAATCACTCCCATGCTGCAGATCATCACAGCTATAATGAAGGATCCCCAGGACCAGACTGTGTGTCACCTGCTCTTCGCCAACCAGGTGAGTTTACGCCACTTTCTTCATCTGGATTGACTATAATGTTCAAACATGGGCTAGTAGTCCCTAATACCTTCTCTATCCTATTCTCCCTCAGACTGAGAAAGACATCTTGCTTCGACCGGAGTTGGAGGAGATCGCAGCTAATCACCCAACCCGATTCAAGCTATGGTTCACCCTGGACAGGGCGCCTGAGAGTAAGAGATGCCCATAACTTCTATAATGTTTCAATGAACATGATCTGATATAGGCAAATTAATGTTTGTTTGCCCTGTTGAAGTGTCAATAAAAACCATTTAAAGGCCGAACAGAAGGTTCACAAAGATTGAGAAGGCTAAGAAGTAAGAATCTTGTCTGGTCCGGAGTGACTTAAACTTTAACGTCTCTTTGCTCATCAGAGTGGGCGTACAGCCACGGCTTCATCAGTGAAGACATGGTGAGAGACCACCTTCCACCCCCTGGAGATGACACTCTCATCCTCCTGTGTGGACCGCCTCCCATGATCCAGTTTGCCTGTAACCCCAACCTAGACAAAGTGGGCCACGCCAGCAGCCGGAGGTTCACCTTTTAGAAGCCACCCCGGGGGAGGGGTTAAAAAGGGGTTCCCCAGGGCTCAATCAGCCACACCCAACATTTATAAAACACGCTTGATCAGCTATTGAAATCATTTCGCTCATCCTTCAGCAGAATTAGTGTGGACCATTTTCTGTAATTTGGTGTGCCTCAATTTCCAAAACAGAATCCTGAAATGAGTGGTGTCCAAAGCATTTTCTGTTGATCAGTGATTTCTGATTAACAGGTTTATCATTCTGAATTGAATCACTGGTAGTTGGGGGAGGAGTAGAAAACATATTTGTTATTTGAACGTTCCTCCTGTCAAACTAATTGTGACAACAGATACTTGTATACTGAACAAAATATAAACGCAACATGCAACAATTTCAAACATTTTACTGAATTACAGTTCATAGGAGGAAATCAGTTAATTTAAATTAATTAGGCCCTAATCTATGGATTTCACATGACTGGGCACGGGTGCAAGCACGAGTGGGCCTGGGACGGCAATCAGTGAGTTTTTCCCCAAGAAAGGGCTTTGTTAAAGACATACTCATGGCCTTTTATTGTCCCAAGCACAAGGTGCACCTATGTAATGTTCATGCTCTTTAATCAGCTTCTTGATATGCCACACCTGTTAGGTGTATGGATTATCTTGGAAAGGAGAAATGCTCACTAACAGGGATGTAAGCAAATTTGTACAGAAAATGAAAATCAGCCTTTTGTGCGACTGGACATTTTTCTGGGATCTTTTATTTCAGCTCATGAAACCAACACTTTACATATTGCGTTTTATATTTTTTTGTTCAGTATAGTTGTAACTTGACTTGAGTGCCTTCGCAATTGCCATCTTTGGTAAAGTAATTCTTGTTTTTGTATGCACAGCTGAAGACATGACCATAATACTGCTCGCTTTGCTTCCACTGCAAATTATTCCATAAAGTGTTATGTATAACTTTGCACATTGATGTACTTATTCCATATTGTTGCAAAAAGATTCTCATTGTGTGACTACTAAAAGGGGGGGATATCTTGAAGCTGTTACTGAAGTCTTTCCATGTGCTTAAATGTGTCATTTGCTTACATGTCCTTACAGCACTTGAATTACGGTTTCATTATGCAACATGTTTGTTATACATTGAGACCAATAAAATACAAATGCAATAAGTTGGTTTAGTCTGTAAGAAATAGCTGTGGTTACCACCGCGCAATGACTCCTCCCACCACTTAAGTCACCAAGTTAGGATCGGCACCTTAGGCTGCGCTTACAGACAGCCCAATTCTGGTGCTTTTGACCAATCACATCTAAGCACAGCCTTGAATGAGACATGGCAGATCTCTAGTTGCCGGGTTGAACAAATACAATGTGATGCATTGTGGCTGTATTCAATCAGAAGAGGTTGTGGGTTCAAATCCCATTTTCAGGGGTGCAACTTTCACTGGGGACATGACCCCCCCTCACATTCTGAAATTGCATTTTTTGTATCCCTCCACAGTTTTACAAAACTGTGATACAAAACGAGACTCGGTGTGCTTTAGGACCATAAGGATGCCTCGGAGCAGTCGGCTGGGAAAACAAGTTGTGTCCCCCAAACTTCTAAAACCAAAGTTGTGCCTCTGCCCATTTCTATAACACAATGGCAAAATCCAGAGAGAAGTTAGTGTGAAGGGGTCTCTGGCTGGTGGATCTATCCCCATAAGCAAGTGCTCAATAACTCAGTGAGACCTTACCTTGCTCCAGTCAGCTGAAGTGGAATAAATACCTATAAAAATACTTCCACAAGTATTTCAACAATTTGAAAATGTACATAGCTCACCCATCTGTAATAGGCTAGTACAGTGGTTCCCAAACATTTTATAGTCCCGCACCTCCTCTAGCACTCAAATGTTTTTTTTGCAATCATTGTAAGCCTGCCACACTTACCATAGGATACATTTATTAAACATAAGAATGATTGAGTTTGTCACAACCTGGCTCGTGGGAAGTGACAATATAATAATCAATAATTTTACTCTTACATAAAACTTTATTTGTTAATTGTGAATAACTCTCCAGTTTAATGAGAATGGTGTGCTTGAAAGGATGCACATAACTCTGCAATGTTGGATTGTATTGGAGTCTGTCTTAAATACTTTCCCAAACCGTCTGTGCCTGTATTTAGTTTTCATGCTAGTGAGGGCCGAGAATCCACTCTCACATAGGTATGTGGTTGCAAAGTCAAGAAACTGAGCGCAACCCTATCCAGAAATCTGGCAGTGGCTTCTGATTAACTTACATTTTCACAGAACCACTTGTTGCAATTTCGATGAGGCTCTCTTGTTCAGATATCGGTAAGTGGACTGGAGGCAGGGCATGAAAGTGATAAATCAAGTTGTTTGTGTCAACCGTTTCGGGAAAGTACCTGCGTAATTGTGCACCGAGCTCACTCAGGTGCTTTGCTATATAACATTTGACATTGTCCATAAGCTTGAGTTCATTTGCACACAAAAAAAATCATACAATGATGGAAAGACCTGTGTGTTGTCCTTGTTAATGCAGACAGAAAAGAGCTTCTTAATCATAGCCTCAATTTTGTCCTGCACATTAAACATAGTTGCGGAGAGTGCCTGTAATCCTAGATTCAGTGAATGTGAAAATGGTCAGTAAAGAAAACTTTAAACTCATCTCTCATTTTTAAAAAAGCATGTCAATACTTTGCCCCTTGATAACCAGCACATGTATATGTTGTAAAAGCTTTAAATTGTATCATTGCATAATGCAGAAAAAAAGAGTTCAGGGGCCTTGCTTTAACAAAGTTAACCCTTTTCACTGTAGTGTCCAAAACGTCTTTCAAGCTGTCAGGCATTCCCTTGGCAGCAAGAGCCTCTCGGTGGATGCTGCAGTGTACACAAGTGGCGTCGGGAGCAACTGCTTGCACGTGCGTTGCCACTCCACGATGTCTTCCTGTCATGGCCTTTGTGACATCAGTACACATACCCATACATCTTGACCACCAAAGTCCATTTGATGTCACAAAGCTGTCCAGTATTTAAAAAATATCCTCTCATGTCCTGGTTTCCAGAAGAGGATGTGTTCCTTAATTGACCCCCCATAAATGTAACGGATATATACCAGCTGTGCCAGGCCCGTGACATCTGTTGACTCATCCAGCTGTAATGCATATAATTCACTGGCTGTATGCAAAGCAGTAATTGTTTCAAAACATCTCCTGTCATGTCACTGATGTGTCGGGAAACAATGTTTGATGAAGGCATTGTCCCAGCCATATCCGCAGCAACAGGAAGAATTAAGTCCTCCACAATAGTATGGGGTTTGCCTGTCCTAGCCACTCAGTAGCTCACCATATAAGACGCTTCTAGCCCCTTAATGGTATCTGTTGCTTTTATACATGTCTTACTACTCGAAAGTAGTCTTTATTCTCGCTCCATAAACTAATTTGGCTTATTTTGTTTCTAAATGTCTACGCAAGAGTGAAGGTTTCCTGCGAGAGAGTAACGGTTAATGTGATTGGATGTTAATTATTCTACCAGTATTTGACATTGTGTTATTTCGCTGAACACTAGATGGTTTAATTGTATTTTTGGCAGTGAAACGAGGCTACTCAGGCGAGAGAGAAAAAAACTCCCAAATGGAAAATAAAAATGTACTGTTTGATTATTTTTTAAGAAGTGAATCACATTTTTATTTGGCATTGCGCTACCCCAGCTTGGGAATGCCTGGGCTAGTATACACAGTTATATGTAGCCCATCATTTTTTACCATATTAGTTTTTATTGACAATTCTTTACAAAAAAAGATGCATAGAAACAGCACATTGTGTTCACTGGTATGGTTATGGCTTGCAGAACGATGTCATTGCTTTGTGGTGATGTTTACATTCTAGAACATTGGGCTTCCATGTAATGTTCCTAAAATTCATGGATATTATGACAAATCAAATTGATAATATTGAAATAATTTGGGACACAAACAAAACATGCAGATAGGAGCATCAAATGAGAGAACAACATGGAGAGGAAAATTATAATTATGGATTAAGCCAGCCTGCAATGTTTTGACTGTGGTCTGACGACAGATCTAAGTGTCCCTCTGCCAGTTGACCAAGGTTATATAATGGCTAATAATTACTTCCAAAAATAAGTCGGGACAAGGGCATACCATGTAAGTACAGGGACTCATTTGTGGATATTCAAACAAATATATAAAAAACAGTTCTGTAATACAATAAAAGTATGAAGTATAAAGTAAATGCTCCTATGTTGAAATCTCAATTCATGCACTACATTTCGACAACTTAAATAAATACACATGTACACTTGGGAATGCAGAGAGAGATCGTAAATTGCTGAAATGACAACAACGTAAGTCTAAGGGCATAAGTGGTCTCACAGGTTGAAGAAGAGAGCCAGTCACATCGCTTCATTAGGTTTTCATGGCGACGCCAGCAGTGGCCAATGATGTTTATAAAACCTGGATTGCTGATGCTATGTAATGGCCATATTGGTACTCCTCAGAAGGAGCACTCCTCCATAGGAATGAATTGAATTCTACAGCATTTCAATGAAATGTTTAAAGTACAAAATTACATGTATTTAGGTATTTATTCTATTGGGTGTCTAATAGAATATACTTGTCAAAAATAAAATGTAGACAATGCATTTCTATAACTTCCCCCCAAAAAATTACAATGGAGGAGTAACAAAATGGCTGTGTGGTGGCTGCAAAACAGCGCCCCGTCAGTCATCTAAAGTTAATACATATAATTGGGGGGGACTCTCCCTCACACGTTGGAGTCGTCATCGGTAACACTGGCCTCGGGGGAGCGAGAGGAGACCTCGCTGAAGAACTCATCCTCCTTCAGCATGCTCTGAAACATGCAGGAGAAAACACACTGAAGTCACACAGGAAAACGAGGAGATCAATAACAGTGCCAGAAGAGTACCATGGTTGTTTTGCTAGAGCACAGCTTGCTGAGAGGTTCGTCAAGTGATTTGATGTGTGATCATGTAAGAATTTTTTTTGGGGGGGGTATTTTACCTCCTTTTTCACACCTGTCTCATCGCTGCAACTCCCCAATGGGCGGCGAAGTTTGAGTCATGTGTCCTCCGAAACATGACCCACCAAACCGCACTTCTTAACACCCACCCGCTTAACCCGGAAGCCAGCCACACCAATGTGTCGGAGGAAACGCTGTTCAACTGACGACCGGGATCAGCCTGCAGGCACCCGGCCCGCCACATGGAGTCGCTAGAGCGCAATGAGCCAAGTAAACCCCCCCCTCCCCGGCCAAACTCTCCCCTAACCTAGACGACGCTGGGCCAAATTGTGAGCCGCCCTATGGAACTCCCGGTCACAGCCCGGTTGTGATACAACCCGGGATCGAACCCAGGTCTGTAGTGACACCTCTAGCACTGCAATGCAGTGCCTTAGACCGCTGCGCCATTCGGGAGGCCTCATGTGAGCATTTTAATGACTTCTTACCGTCAGGTTGTCGATTTCCTCAGAAAATGCTCCTATCTGCCTCACAGCCCCTTCCGAGTCGTCCATCTAGGAATACAGACAATGTTCAAGAGAACTTCACATGGAATATGAAAAGTAAACAAGCAATCCTCATGGTACCACATTCCACCCTCATCTGTTCATTGGAGTGCTCTAACCTCACCTAAAGCATGATCATTAATTCTTATTAAATAGTTAGCGCCTCAGTGGAAGGTGCTACAAAAAGCCACACTAAAACACCCATAATAGTACCTATATCCATATATGTAACATTCCCTGAAGTAGAAGGGGTTAATGGCAGTCCCTTACCTGCTCCAACTGGTATAGGTCGTCCTCGTAGCTCCTCAGGCCCCCCTGGAAGCTGCTGTTCTTGGGCATCTCCACGTCCATGGGGCACACGTACTCCTCGCTGTCCTCCTGGCGCTTCTTACGCAGGGTCCCGAAGCCCCCGAACGACAGCCTTCTGGGCTGGAGAAGAGAGGGTGATAGGAGAGTCAGTCAAATGGGGACAAACGGCGGTATGCCGATAGAGTTAATAGCCGTCTGTCCTCGTCTCCTTTTCTGACAGGACACAAACCTATCCAGTCCATTCACACATAAGTGGTCATGAGGCCAACTTAGAGTAGTGGGACACAGCCAAGGTCACTGATCAGATCAATAAACCTACACTGATCCCCAAAGCTCTGTATGTCTAACAACAAGCGGATGCCTTACAGACAGCGAGTTGACCCTACCTTGACCTTGGCGGTGGCAGTGAGCAGGGTGTAGTCAGGGTTCTCCAGACACTCCTGTTTGCTGCGCTGGGCAGCGGAGCCGATGAGCAGGTGGAAGTGGGTGGCCAGGTGGCGGCGCAGCAGGGTCTTGTTGGGAGGGATGTTGAGGAGGAGGGCTAGGGACTCCACGTTGAAGCGGGGCTCCAGCACCTGAGACAAGGAGAGATGGAAATGAAGAGTGAGACAGACACTGGCAAAAGGCAGTCAGTGTATGTATACACTGATGAAGGTGTGTGTTCCTGAAATGAGTCAGTGGCAAGCCAATTAAAACGGAGACTTTTCCCCCCTTCTCACCATGACCCCCCCGTGCACACCGCTGCCCCTCAGGTTAGGAGCGTACTCAGCCAGGTCCACTGATCTCAGCCACTCCATCACTCTGTGATTGGTCCACTGGGAGATCTCCGCTGGCGTGATGTTATTCTGGGGAGACATTTTTTTTTTATAAGTTGGTGTTAGTAAAACTGATAAGTGTCTCTTTTCCCTATACGAATAACACCACTGAAATGTAACTGAACTGGTGAAGTGAGAGACCATGTGTATGGTGGATATGAAAGCACAGGGAGAGAAAGAGAGAGAGAGAGAAAAAGAAGAGGGATACTTTATTTATTTAGTAGTGTCTAAACCGTACCTCGTCAGAGGGCCGTCGGCGGAGGCAGTTGGGCTCGTAGAAGTTGAGCCGGAGGACCTGGATGCCTCTCTTGATGCTGAGGTGGTGGAGAACACTGCCCACCTTTAGAGACAGCAGGTCATCCTGAAGGGGACAAACACATACACGTATCTCTGTCAGGAGAATGACTACTTTCATTCAATTGGAAATTAAAGGACACTAGACATACAACAGATCACACAAAAGCAAGGATTTTTCTATTTAATAGACTTTACTCATCCCCTCGACATTGATGCTGATTCATTTTAGCCGCATTAGACCGACTACTGCAATTTAAGACTCACCACAGTCATGTAGTGTAGCATTCTCCCATCGACCCTCCCCTCATCAAACTGGCTCTTATACTGCGGCAGACCAATGTCATCAAGCCATCCTGAGAAACACCAAAACAACTCAATCACAAGTCACAAAACAGAAAGGTTATTCAATTCTTCGTTGCTTCATTGATAACTCTGAGGCGGTGGTCAGTGGTCACTCACTGGTCACCCAGTTGTGGTCCAGTTTGGACTTGCTGACATCCTCCTCTGATCCCAGTGCCTGGAGAGCCAGCTGCAGCTTCTTCCTGTGGAGGGGCTGTTTGATCCCCAACTCCTGTGGCCACAGAAACATGTATGGGTTGTTTAAGACATCTCACATACTGTACAGTTAGGAAGGGAGTGATAAAGATGATAGATGTTTGTCAGGACACAGGTAGCAAAGTGAACATTAAGCAACTATAAGCTTTAACATTGTGGGTTTCATTAAAATGTCTAGCGACACAGAACCTAAAAACAGAATATGTGAAACACCTCCTGGATGCTCCACTGAGCCGTCCTACCTTCTCCAGGTCGTGCTGGGAGGCCTGCAGCAGGGTGTATCCTGAGCGGATCCACTGCTGGGCTTGAGCCACATGCAGCCCCAGGCCCTGCTCCTGCAGCCACGCACACACCTGCTCCTTACTCCACTGTGCAAAGGGAGCGTCCACATCACTGAGGGGAGAGAGAGCGAGCACTCACCTTTAACGTGGAGGGTAAACAGTGCATCATTCATTACCATTTGCTCCTCTCACACCACAAAATCCTAAAACTGTGATACTGTAGACTTAGTTCCAATAAACTTCGGATCCCTTCCTCTACATTTCTAGATACCGATACTAGACTGTGTCTCTCTGTGTGTGTAAAAGGTGAGCTTCACATACTTGGCGCTGTGCTGCAGGTCACGTGACCAGCCCAGTCGGGGGCCGGCCGTGGCTCTGACTCCTCCTCTCCTGAACTCAGTCTCTGTCTCCTCCAGGTCTAGCGAGGTGGAGTGACTTCTCTTCAGCCTAGAGGGGTCAGAACACAACGCGCCTAAATTTCCTGCCATGCTCTGCCCTCGTGTTACAGCAAACCCTCTGCCCTCGTGTTACAGCAAACCCTCTGCCCTCGTGTTACAGCAAACCCTCTGCCCTCGTGTTACAGCAAACCCTCTGCCCTCGTGTTACAGCAAACCCTCTGCCCTCGTGTTACAGCAAACCCTCTGCCCTCGTGTTACAGCAAACCCTCTGCCCTCGTGTTACAGCAAACCCTCTGCCCTCGTGTTACAGTTAATAAAGCAATAGTTTCATTTAAAACCCTGGCTCCATCTTAATTCATCTTTCCCCAATTCCTTGCATACTAACTCACCTCCTAAACTTAGGGAATATATAGAACATTTTGACCCACCTGCCTAAGAACTTCTTAAAGCCTCTGGACTTCTTCTTGGCCTCCGGTGAGGAAGGTAGGGTCTCGCTGCTGTCTCCTCCCTGAGGTTTGTGTGGCGGGGCACCAGCCAAGTCCAAGTGGTCTGTGCCATTACGCTCGGTCTCGGCTGGATTCAAACACACATCTGTTAGATCAACAGCCGACATCTGACAATCCACCCCCACTTAGGAAACTCCAGAGGCCAACACTGTCCAAGGACTACAGCTGTAATGGCCACCACAACCGCTTCTGGACTACATCTGCCACTAAACACCACCACCACTAGGAGTACGCCAAGAACCACTCGAAACACCTCAACTCGATCCGCACATGCAAAGGACTGGTTGGCATGAACTGCTGATGCAAATCCATAGACTTCCAACTGTAAAAGACAAATCTCAGATGCGCATCTTGAAGGACAGCTAGCAGAGTTAAGCCGGCCTCATTGCAGATGGTGTCACGTCATGGATAAGGAACAACTGGATATGATTTAAAAGGGGAAAGAAATCACACTAAAAACCACCCAGCTCACACCAGCGATCAACTCAACTTTTCACTTGCTTGATACAAGTGAAAAATTAAGAGTAGGAAAGATGGAGGTAGGGGCATATGTAGGGATTCTTCACACAACAACTTAACCATTTATCATCTATGACCCAATCAGCCTCAAGAGGGTTCAGAAAAACAGACTGCTGTTTCATTTAGTCTACGATGGGTCTGGTTGTATGGTAGATGGTGATCACATTGTTGCGCTAGTATCCCTGCACACATCCAGCGTTCATCCATACTGCAGGCCTGGCCCGTCTGTGGGGCTCTGCGCTGCAGACTACTGTACCCAACGTAGGCGCACTCGCACTCCGGCTGCGATCTTCACATCATATAGAACCATGGAGAATAGAGAGAGCAAGGACAGAACATACAGTCACTAGTGTGAATACTACCAGACAGACATAAGAAAACACACATTAAGGTATTGAACTGTGAATGTTTTTCTTACATCATGAACAGAGAGTAGTATTTATTCTTCACACCACCCCGTGCAGAGGAACGAGCACCCTTCTCCCTGTGCCCCTCCCACCCCCCCAATGATGAGACTCACCCAGATTTGGGGCACTAGACGTCCTCTTGCCTCCACGCATCTTGAAGAAACCACGTCCAAAGGAGGAGCGGGCCTTCTTGGTCCCAAAGCTTTCATTACTGGTGGGGTTTGATGGGGAGGTGGATGGGGGGCTGGGCTCCTCAGTTGTTGTCTAGAAAAGGGGGGCGGGGTCATTATGAGCACATAAATCTAATAAAATATTTGACATGCCAGTAACAAAGTCAATCTCTTAATAGAACCAGCTCCATAGTTCTACTGTTGTACCACCAGGTGGCAGTAGAGTAACACGGCTGTCAAATACCCATTGCTCAAAACAACCCATTGCTATTATGATTCTATATCATCGAGTCCAGTCAGCTGTCACAGTGGACAGAACATGTCCCCCACAGTGACTCCGCCCTCCATGTGGGGGACATAAGAGATAGAACTATGCCTTCTGTATGACTGGCTCGTTTGGGAGACATGACTGAGACTCTCCCACGTTGAGAGGTCAAAAGGTCAAAGAGGCTCTAGTGTTCTAATTTGGGTGACAAAAATAGGGGGTAGAGAGATCTGATTTAAGACAGTCAGGCTAGAGCAATGGCTCAGTAACCGAAAGGTTGTTGGTTCTAATACCCGAGCAGACAAGGTGAAAAATCTGTCAATGTGCCCTTGCGCAAGGCACGGAACCCTAATTTGCTCCAGAAGCACTGTACTACTGACCCTGTAAAACAACACATTTCACTGCACCTATCGGGTGTATGTGACATCTACTCATTCAAGGCTTTTTCTTTATTTTTACTATTTTCTACATTGTAGAAGAATAGTGAAAACATCAAAACTATGACAAATACACATATGGAATTATGTAGTAACCAAAAAAAGTGTTAAACAAATCAAAATATTTTTTTATATTTGAGATTCTTCAAAGTAGCCACCCTTTGCCTTGATGACAGCCAGTATTTATGCTGCAATAGTTTGTGTGTCGGGCTAGGGTCAGTCTTATATCTGGAGTATTTATCCTGTGTGAATTTAAGTCTCTCTCTCCCCTCCTTGTCCCTCCGGGTTTCTGTACAGCACTTTGTGACATCGGCTGATATAAAAAGGGCTTTATAAATACATGTGATTGATTGATTGACAAGGTAGGGGTGGTATACAGATAGCCATATTTGGCAAAAGACCAAGTCCAAATTATGGCAAGAACAGCTCAAAAAAAGCGAAGAGAAACGACAGTCCATTATTACTTTAAGGCATGAAGGTCAGTCAATTTGCAAAAACCATCAAGCGCTATGAGACTGGCTCTCATGAGGACCGCCACAGGAAAGGAAGACCCAGAGTTACCTCTGCTTCAGAGGATAAGTTCATTAGAGTTACCAGCCTCAGAAATCGCTGCCCAAATAAAAGCGTCGCAGAGTTCAAATAACAGACATCTCAACCTCAACTGTTCAGAGGAGACAGAGTGAAATCGGGCCCTCACGGTCAAATTGCTGCCAAGAAACCACTACTTAAGGACACCAATAAGAAGAAGAGACTTGCTTGGGCCAAGAAACATAAGCAATGGACCTTAGACTGGTGGATATCTGTCCTTTGATGAGTCCAAATTTGAGATTTTTGGATCCAACCGCTGTGTCTTTGTAAGACGCAGGGTAGGTGAACGGATGATCTCCACGTGTGATTCCCACCGTGAAGCATGGAAGAGGTGGTGTGATGGTGCTTTGCTGGTGACACTCAGTGATTTATTTAGAAATCAAGGCACACTTAACCAGCATGGCTACCGCAGCATTCTGCAGCAATACACCATCCCATCTGGTTTGCGCATAGTGGGACTATCATTTGGTTTTCAACAGGATAATGACCCAAAACACACCTCCAGGCCGTTAGGGGCTATTTGACCAAGAAGGAGAGTGATGGAGTGCTGCATCAGATGACCTGGCCTCCACAATCACCCGACCTCAACCGAATTGAGATGGTTTGGGATGAGTTGGACCGCAGAGTGAAGGAAAAGCAGCGAACAAGTGCTCAGCATATGTGGGAACACCTTCAAGACTGTTGGAAAAGCATTCCAGATGAAGCTGGTTGTGAGAATGCCAAGAGTGTGCAAAGCTGTCATCAAGGCAAAGGGTGGCTACTTAGAAGAATCTAAAATATAACATGACTTTTTTGGTTACTACATGATTCCATATGTGTATTTCATAGTTTTGATGTCTTCACTATTATTCTACAATTTAGAAAAAAAATATTTAAAAAAATAAAGAAAAACCCTTGGATGAGTAGGTGTGTCCAAACTTTTGGCTGGTACTGTATATAAACTCCATGATTGCAGCAAGTCAAGGTCTTTCCAGTTAACCCACTATTCACCATCCCCCCAGGAGAGAGGGGACAGTCTTACCTGTTCTGTGTTGCCGTTTACGTGGCCCAAGCTACCTGCTGAATGTGGTGGGACTTCTGGTGGACTGCAAAGAGAAAGGAAAGTTAACCGTCAGTCTAGACCTAGAGATGATGAATATACTGACAAACTAAAACAGTAACCCAATGGGCAAATAGTCCATGGGAGTGCAGTTTGTCCAGGGAAAAGCCAACCTCACCTGTCTGTGTCTGGTTCCTGTATCAGGCTCTCCTGCTCCAGCTCAGAAAACACTGCAATAGATGGAATCTGGGAAGAGAGGGTGAGAGAGGAAGAGAAAGGAAGACAAGAGTCAACGTCACTAAATGAATGTGTCGTCAATGTCGCAAAGCACAGTCGACAGTTTGAAATGGTTAGGTAGTTGCTGTCCAGCTAAACCAATACCCCAAGTCTGTTGGCCCTCACATTCCTAACATTCCGTTTTGGTAAGGAAGTCTAGTCTCGGGTCCATCCTGTGTGTGATACATTGTTATGATAGGGGAGGTTGTTACCTCGTCACAGCTCCTTCCTGTCTCCTCCCCAACCGCCAGTGTGGCCTGGTCTGTATCCATGGCGACCTGAATGGAGGGGGATCTGTCATCCTGGATGTCATCATAATTGTCTTCATTCAGTGTGTCTGGGGGGGAACAGTTATAATTGTAACACAAAATTATCAAGTCCATTATTGTACACTATCAAACATGTGATTGATCTAGTCCGATAAATAGAAATGAATGGACTATTGCAATGATACCGATAAAACAATTCATTACTATTTTCATACTCCTTTGACATAGTTTCACCTTTCATCAAGTCCTGGACCTTCTTGTACCGTGTGATAGACTCCTGAAGCTCCTCGATCCTCCGGTCCTGTGGGTGAAGGATGGTAGATCAGAGTTAGAAAAGCCATTGAGATCCCCATGCGTCAACTACAGCAGCCTTTATGAAACAGTGTAAACAGGAGCTCCAGTACCTTGTCATTGCTAGCTGACATCAGGGACTCCATGGCCCTCTTCATCCTCAGCACATCCACATCTGGAAAACAACAAGCGTGCCCCCACAGGGATCAGAGACAGACACATTGTCTGGTGTCTACTGGTGTCAATCCACACTGGTGGAGTCTATAAAGACATACATGCAAGTCAAGTCCACTTAAGCAACAGGACTTTCAATGGAATAGACTTGAGACAATTACCTTGCAGTATATGGGCCAGGTTCAAGGACAATCAATTCTTAAAGTGAATACATTGCACTCTACATAAACTGCATACCCCTATGGTAAATGGGTGATAAGAGACTCAGCTGTGGGTTGAAAGAGTCAGAGATCATGTCTAAACATGCTTGGTATGAGCCCCGAAGACAGATAAGACAACAGTAAGGTGGAAAATACAAAATCTCCCTTTCTTCCCCTCAATCTTTCTATCTGTGTGAGAGTGAGACAGGATGCTTTGAAAATTGTATTTCAGGGGGAAAGTCCAATGCTCAGGCCATGTCTTGATGGTATCCATCATTACTTAAGGGGACTTAAGGGCAGAAATAAGTGCAGACGAATTAGGAAAAGGAATGTTGGAAAAATGTTGCCGTAAATCTGTCAAGGTGCAAGTTAAGCCTATTGAAATATTATGGCTCCTCGTGTGTATGAGGGTGAAGTGAGGTCCCCCTCCCAACCACATGTCTAGTAACAGTACTCCCACCTTTCTCTCCATTTGTTCTGTCTGGGGTCAGGACTCCCTGTGTAGCCTGGTCTCTTAGCCTCCTCAGCTCCTCCAGCTGCGTCTGAAGAGTCTGCAGTTCCTCCTGAATGGGAGAGGATCATGTTCGGGACCATTCTGCTCTCATTAAACTACAGATACATATCTAGGCCCATATTCATAAAGTGTCTCAGAGTAGAAGGGTAGACTACAAAGCAGGATCAATGAGCTATCTTGCCTAAATATTCACAAATTACATTTTTTAGAGAGATAAGCTTGAAAATGTGCATGGCCTAATTGACTCAACAACCGAAAACACATATCTACGTTTAGCTTTCTTAATGAACCAGAAAATCAATAGTTTTTTCTGGTTGTTTATAAAAGTTAGCTGGCTAATCCATTGAACCTGCGTTGTAGTATACCCCTCTGATCTAGGATCAGATCCCCTGTCCATTCAATTTAATCTAAAAGGCAAAACTCCTACTAGAGAAGCACTCTTCGTACGAGACGCTTTATGAATACAGGCCAAGATCTAGATAAGAACCCAGCTAGACAGAATTTGACCAAACTGAAAGTTAAAACCCAGTCTAATGCCAACTGTGCTGCAGGGCAGTATGGCCCAGAATAAGGTTAGAGTGAGGATACATTCTACCAGAGGACTGGTGTCTTTACCAGAGAACCATACAAACACACTGTAAACATGTCAGTTTCTTTCACATTCCACTGAGAAAGAACAGCTCCATTGGGATGTTAATCCCCAGCAGAAGGTCATCCGTGACCGTTCAGTTCCATCCATTAGTTTTGCTTACTTAGCGAA
Source organism: Salvelinus alpinus (assembly GCF_045679555.1). Classification (NCBI taxonomy): domain Eukaryota; kingdom Metazoa; phylum Chordata; class Actinopteri; order Salmoniformes; family Salmonidae; genus Salvelinus; species Salvelinus alpinus. The sequence goes on from NC_092122.1 coordinate 14,539,687, forward strand.
AGGTTTAAGACATTTTAGCATCAATGTACAGTTAACATAAAATTAAGTGGATTAGGGTAGAAAGTGAAGAAAAACTAGTGTGTTAAGAAATCTGCAACTTATACTTAGCTGGTAGGAGAACTTAGTCAAAGTGGAAGTGTGCTGAAAGTTGGAAAAGCGGATAGGGTCAATGGACAGAGGGAAGGTTGAGAGGCCTATAGGGACAGACAGGGAAGAGCAGAGCACTGTGTGTTAACTTCTGCACCACACCTCCAGTGAACTTCAACCTGCCCATGTTCCATTCCTAGGGCTGCACAGGTAAGCACGTTGCAGGGGAGAAGTTAGCCAGGCGGGAGTGAGAGAGGAGGATAGAGGAGACAAAGGGTATAAACCCTGAAGGAAGGTGGTATTAAGAGTGAATGCAGTGATATATAACCAACACACAAGGGAACGATAGATTCAGTACCTACATGATGTAGAAAAAAAGTGTAGAGTGAGTCAAACTTAATCTGTGGACCATATGTCATGCACAATCTAATGTGAGCGGACTGATCTAAAGCCTTCATATTGCAGACAGATTCTTAGCCATGCTACTCACTTTGGTGGATTTAAGTTTCTTTTCACACTGCAGTCTTTCATTCTCCATATCGGTCACCCTGAACCGCAGGTCGTTGACTTCCTGGTACAACCCCTGGGGAGGTAAAAGACTGCATTACCCACAAGCCCAAGGGGTCAGCTGAGAGTTTTGGAGCAAACGTTGGGGATGTTTTTGTGGAGTGAAAAATCCCCAATGAGGCACCAAAGATTATTTAGAGAGCGAGTGTAACGGATGTGAAATGGCTAGCTAGTTAGCGGGTACGCGCTACTAGCATTTCAATCAGTTACGTCACTTGCTCTGAGACTTAAGTAGGGTTTCCCCTTGCTCTGCAAGGGCCGCGGCTTTTGTGGAGCGATGGGTAACGACGCTTCGTGGGTGTCAGTTGTTGATGTGTGCAGAGGGTCCCTGGTTCGCGCCCGTGTCGGGGCGAGGGGACGTACTAAAGTTATACTGTTACACGAGAAACAGAGAAGCCTACGCCAACATGGAGACAGATCCTTGATTTCGAAAGGAAGCGTCATGGTCAATTACCATTACAACTGCTTTTATGTCATGGATAATACATACTCCTGCACCTTGGAGCAATTACCGTATAGACGGAGCACTCAGGAAATATGCATCGTCATTAAACAAGAATGCGCTACATGATTCACAACGCATACATTTAGACAAGAGTAAAAACCGCAGAGCACCGTGGGTAGGAAAGAAGAAATGGTTCAGACTCAGGGGTGTGTGATTTACAGCCGAACAAAGCCCAACATTAAGCATATATGGAAGATATTACCTTTCCACACACCGCTCCCTAAAGGTTATAGTAGTGTCGGAAAACCCACACTCAGGATCCAATATCCTGATTCCTCCAGCCCAGGCCTGCTCAGTGCTCATGGATTAGGTGTATGGAAACCCTGACTGTCAGACTCCCAGCTTCTCTGGAGGGGAGATTAATTATTTTATGAGAGGAAACGGCTGCTGGAGCAAGGGGGTGTTTTGGCACTCCCTGCCAGCCAGTCCACCTGGGCCAGGATCTGCATGACGGATCAGGGCCCACTCCATCCGACTGAGACGGACCTCTGCATGGTCTCAGTGTGAACTATTAAACGTTTGGGTGACTGCCAAGATTCATATAAACTCACATCCTAATATTATAAGATGTCTGCCCGCCATTGAACGAAACTCCAAATATCTACCAAAGACACGATCTCTCTGTGTGGGGGAGTCTATTGCCATAATGCATCCGTGTACCTCACTATCCCTGCGATCTCTCGCCACAGTGGTCAGCTTCAGTTTCAGACTGGACACCTCGGTCATCAGCTCCAGCTTCTGGGTCTCCAGGGTGGACCTGGTCAAGAACTCCTGCACAGGACACACAGTCATAGATTCAGTCACAGACGAGTAGGAGCGAAGTGTATTAATCAGTGTTCATTCAGAAAGATCATTTGGATCAAAAGGCTGACCAAAACCTTGAGCCCAAGGTTCTGTCTCATAATAAGACAGAACATCCTGCTAGTAACCATAATACACTGCAGCCCTGCTGGGGCCTCACCTGCTGCAGCGTTTCTTCAGTGGCGTCGAGTTTCTCTCTGTGCTCCTCCAGACACATGTCCAGATCCCTGATCTTCTCCCCCTGCACCTCCACCTGGTCTGAGAGAACACTCACCTGGGGACAGTCATCACTCAATAATACGCCACATGTCATCTATGTGTTGTTTTCAGGGTATGGGTTAGTGATCTAAGAGCATGCTCGGTGATGCAGGTCTTTCACTCACACCATGAATAGGTAAAAACTACTGAATTCAACAGCTACCCATCAAATACACTTTAAACAGAGCACCCTTGCTAATGTACGGTTTGCATGTACAATGTATTTGCTAATGTACACATTTTCTAAATATGGGGTGGTATTTCCTATTTGTTAAAGCTGGTCTCTGCTTGTTCATGGCCTCGTGACACACACCTGGAGGACGAGACACTCCTTATCGCTCTCCACCCGTGACAGTCGTTCCTGGTACATCATGGCGGAGCCATGTCCGTTGGTCTGAAATCACAAACAACCAAGGCTACCATCAGACGGCTGATCGCCAAGTGCTTAAAGGCCATAAATATGGTCAGGAATAACCCTTTGCCCTATCACCATACCAGGAAAGACTCCTGACCCTAGGGATAGAGCAGCCTCCAGTCATATGGAAGATGTACCACTCCATCTCAAAGGCCAGCATACAGCATTCAGGTGTCATAGCATCCCTACATTGAAAAACATCACATGATTTTTCCCTGGGGGGGGGAGGCCGGTGACACGTGAAATGCATGTTATTTGAGAGACACGTGAGGGTCGATAGGGTTCTCACATGGAAGTGCTTTGTGTGTGACTAAAGTGGAAATTGAATCAAAAACTAAACTCCTCTTCTCATATTTCACACAGGGAAAGAAAGGGCTTGAGGGAGGAAAACTGAGCCTCACTGTGAATCATCTCCAGGGAAGAGGATGGAAACCATTTCAGACACCGCTCCAGAGACCGTCACTCACAAAGCATGTCATCACACAATAGCCATACAATCAAAGGAATCAAGGTATAAATAACAGGTAAGGGTAAGAAGACACAAAGCAAACCACTGCCCATGCAATCACACAAAAGGAATCTACTCTAAATAAAAGTACTTTGATCTTCATGTGTGGAATACTCGTCAGCAATACATTTTCCATGATTACACTCAAATTCTGAATATCTCAGGCATTAAAGAGATTCTCCAGTACTTCTGTATACTTTTTAGCCAACAGTTCTGAAAGTAGCACTCACGAGCCAAAAGTGTATGTACCACATCATTGCGCTCTCTCTCTGCTGTGTGTGCATCTAACTAGCTGCCACTCAAATGGGCAAGGGATTGAAGCTAATTGTCTAGAACTGGAATTGCTAGGAGGCTGGCCCATGACGGGGAAAATTATGGGAATATAGAGCAGCACTCCTTCCCGAAAAACAGTTGCTTTCAAGAAGGCTCAATCGGCCATGAAATCCCTAAGACAGTAATTCTGCATGTATGAAGTACACATTTAACAGGTTTAACAAATACTTAGTTCCAGAGCATGTCTTTAACAATAGTAAAAATACTGACTAACATTAACAGTGTTTGCATTTGCAACAGAACAGAGGGAGTTACCTACCAGTTGTCCCTGCTGCAGCCACTCCACTAGGCTGTCGGCGGTGGTGTCAGGGACCTGGCAGCGGAGGCCCTCCCTCTCATCCTGGTCCATCATCTCCAACGCCGCCCACAGGTCCTCCAGCAGGTGCAGCGCCCGCAGGCTTCCCAGGAAGGGAGAGGTGGGCGACTGGCAGTCAAACAGCCCATTGGAGTAGCCCATGGCCTTGGAGCCTGTTGGGGCCAAGGTTAGCAGAGGGGTGGTTAGGAACAAATAAGGAAGTCAGAAGCATAGATATACAGTACCAGTCCAAAGTTTGGACACACCTACTCATTCAAGGGGTTTTATTTATATTGTAGGATAATCGTGAAGATATTAAAACTATGAAATTACACATATGGAATCATGTAGTAACCATGAGATTCTTCAAATAGCCACCCTTTGCCTTGACAGCTTTGCACACTCTTGGCATTCTCTCAACCAGCATCATGAGGTAGTCACCTGTAATGCATTTCAATTAACAGGTGTGCCTTGTTAAAAGTTACAGAAATTCCTCAAATTCCTTCGAGCCAATTAGTTGTGTTGTGACAAAGTAGGGTTGGTATACAGAAGACAGCCCTATTTGGTAAAAAACCAAGTCCATATTATGGCGAGAACAGCTCAAATAAGCAAAGATGACAGTCCATCATTAGTTAAAGACATGAAGGTCAGTCAATCCGGAAAATGTCAAAAATGTCGAAAGTTTCTTCAAGTGTAGTTGCAAAAACCATCAAGCGCTATGATGAAACTGGCTCTCATGAGGACCGCCACAGGAAAGGAAGACCCAGAGTTACCTCTGCTGCAGAGGATAAGTTCATTAGAGTTACCAGCCTCAGAAATTGCAGCCCAAATAAATGCTTCAGAGTTCAAGTAACAGACACATCTCAACATCAACTGTTCAGAGGAGACAGTGTGAATCAGGTCTTCATGGTCGAATTGCTGCAAAGAAACCATTACTAAAGGACACCAATAAAAGAGAAATCTTTGGGCCAATAAACACGAGCAATGGTCCTTATACCGGTGGAAATCTGTCCTTTGGTCTGATGAGTCCAAATTTGAGATTCTTGGATCCAAACGCTGTCTTTGTGAGACCAGACTAGGTTAACGGATGATCTCTGCATGTGTGGTTCCCACCATGAAGCATGGAGGTGGTGGTGTGATGGTGCTATGCTGGTGACACCATCTGTGATTTATTTAGAATTCAAGGCACACTTAACCAGCATGGCTCCCACAGCATTCTGCAGCGATACACCATCCCATCTGTTTTGCGCTTAGTGGGACTATAATTTGTTTTTCAACAGGACAATGACCCAACACACCTCCAGACTGTGTAAGGGCTATTTGACCAAGGAGAGTGATGGGGTGCTGCATCAGATGAGCTGGCCTCCACAATCACCCGACCTCAACCGAATTGAGATGGTTTGGGATGAGTTGGACCGCAGAGTTAAGGATAAGCAGCCAACAAGTGCTCAGCATATGTGGGAACTCCTTCAAGACTGTTGGAAAATCATTCCAGATGAAGCTGGTTGTGAGAATGCCAAGAGTGTGCAAAGCTGTTATCAAGGCAAAGGGTGGCTACTTTGAAGAATCTAAAATATAACATGATTTGTTTAACACTTTTTGGTTACTGATTCTATAGGTGTTATTTCATAGTTTTGATGTCTTCTTCTACAATGTAGAAAATAGTAAAAATAAAGAAAAACCCTTGAATGAGTAGGTGTGTCCACACTTCTGACTGGTACATCTTATAGTTTTAGCCCTGTGGTTAGAAGTTTGAGCCTCTCCCATCCTCTCCTAATTCCCTTCAACGAGGAGGATGAAAGGCAGTATCACCAGGTGGGATGTCATAGACCATGTGATGCACTACAGATGTGGATTTCTGAATGTGTCCCTAAAAAAATATATAATAATCACATACCACACATTTTAAAAGCAAAGAAAAACAGATTAGATATCGATTCCAAAAAAATGTTGGATGCAAGAGGCCTGAGCGGAAGCTTATTTGTTGGACTTGGAAAAGCCATGTTTCCAGCGTGTACTATAATCTGCTCGACAGCATCTGTCAACCGGCTCCAAAAGGTCAACCTTCACATAAATGTAGAAGAGAAAAATAAATATTGGCATAAATAAATAAACAAGTCTCCCCTAAAAAGCAGCCAGGGAGAGTGAATGCTGTGGTTTCTGTGGTAACAGGGGCTAGAGGATGTCACGTGATCAGCCATCCCTCTTGGAAAGGTCAATTCTATAAATTACACAAGTCAGTGGAAAAGCCTGGGCTCATAAAGCTGTCCCCCCTGCTCATCTTCCATCAAAAAAATTATAGGTCCAAAACCTCCCTCTGGTGTCTGACTTGTACGATTTTTTTATTGCTTTAGTGCAATTGTCACTCAGAACGTGGTACTTTCATAACTCTTAGTACAAAACTCGAAACAGAAATCAAAAAGGCAGTTTCAAAACGAAGCACATTTGCAATTGACTAAGTACAAGACACAAGATCATAGACACTTGTGTTTCATCTAAAAAATACATGTTTCATATTGCAATTCATGTTTATTTAACCTGTATTTAACTAGGCACGTCAGTTAAGAACAAATTCTTATTTACAATGACGGCCTACACCAGCCGAACGACGCTGGGACAATTGTGCGCCGCCCTATAGGACTCCCAATCACAGCCGGTTGTGATACAGCCTGGATTCGAACCAGGGTGTCTGTAGTGAGATGCAGTGCCTTAGACCACTGCGCCACTCGGGAGCCCATGTTCATTTAAAGTTATTGCCTTTCACAACGCAATGTTCACATTACTTTTGATATGATTCTCTTCTATTTGCTTAAAATACATGTTATAATTACTTAATCTGACTGTCCTTAATTGATGACCACTTAAAGTTTGGTAAAGCTATAGATTTTACATGGTTTGTCAACTACAGAATGTATGTAACAATTTAAAGTTTATTAGTTGCGTACACAGATTAGCAGATGTTACAGCAGGTGCAGTGAAATGCTTGTATTTCTAGCTCCTACAGTACAGAACAAGAAATGCATCCCTTATACAGTAAACATGTATCCAAAATATATTTGCTGGGGTCACACTGCTCTACAAAAAATGCATTGGCCAATACAGTACTGTAATACCGTAGTATACCATTTACATAGCAGACACTTTTATCCAAAGTGACTACAGTTCACATATTTGGTATGTGGCCCAAGCAGGAATCGAAACCCACAACTCTTGTGTTGCTAGTGCCGTGCTCTTATGAACTGAGCCACATACATGACCACTACAATAAATACATACAAAACTGTAAAATACAGATGGAAGACGTAGGATTGCCATCCCAACAGGCGTGCCACCCTCCCTTCAGGCCATGGATGAGGCACTCAATGCCTGTAAATCATACTAGCAGTAGGCCTTGAATAATCATTTGTTTCCATCACTGCTGAAACAATGGAACGTCTTGCGTTCTCATATTGGAAACATCCCAGACCAGTACCACAGCCACATCCTAAGAGCAGCAGCATGGGAACCCTAGTCCTGAGGATAGATATCAGGGGCTTATTTGAGAGGCATTTATGTAAATATTTGAGGGGGATCAGCCCCACAGTTCAAAATGTGAGTGCGAGTGAGTTTTGCACGTTACCTGCTATGATCCCATCCATTTGCTCCAAGGCGGCTGCCAACATCTCGCTGGCGTCAGACATCATCTTCACCCCCCCCCCCCCCCACTGTAAATCTGCAAGAAAACAGAAGTGTCAAGTAAAAGACCAATGATGCCTCAACAGCCATTGCCCAGAAGACTACAGCCATTGCCCAGAAGACTACAGCCATTGCCCAGAAGACTACAGCCATTGCCCAGAAGACTACAGCAATTGCCCAGAAGACTACAGCCATTGCCCAGAAGACTACAGCCATTGCCCAGAAGACTACAGTACAAGTTAGACGATGTGCTTGTAAAATCATCAGTCTAAAAATGTATGGCATTTCAAAAGCTTTTAAAACTTGAGCAGTAAATGACATTAACCCCCTGGGAAGTTAAAGTCTACACATTACACACAGACAGAACTAAAGTGGACAGAGACCACCCAAGAGTCAGGACCCCCAACATTACAACACTAGCAGAATTACAGTAATATTTGATAAAAGTCATTTCTATGCACCTTAATTTGTAGTAAGGATAATGTTCTAGCCTACAGTTAGCTGTAGAATGAAACTGCAAATAAGATGTAGGATTTTCTCCCTCCATGTGAATGGGACATTAGTGAATTCCCATGTCTTGTGTGATCAAGTGTAATTACAATGCATGGCAGAGGAACTGTGGAAAAGGATTGTCTCCATCTGTTTGATAAGCTCGCTAAACAGGAAATTGGAGCCCAATTGTCTGGTATGTTTTTTGTTTGGGGCATTATGGTGTCCCTGGTACATTTGAATGAATATGAAATCATATTCCTCATTTATTTTTTTATTTTTTTTAAATACATCCAATTGAAAGGTTTCTAAAGAATATATTATCCATCATGAATATTTACGGTTGTATGGTGACATTTTAACTGTTGTATTTCTCCCCCGATGCATTGGCTGAATCAAATGTGTCCTAGCCTCCTATGTCAGAGTCAACAACTTTACTCCTACCATACATGCATTCTCCTATACTGTAAATCTGGTGGCCTGAAGTTGTTGGGCATTTTTGTGCCTCACAACTTCCCCATTGATGACCGCATTTAGGACAGACCTCAGCAATTAACTTTAATAACGGGGTCAAGACTCAAGCCCATGACTGGGTGTTTACTTGGAAATAGTTTGGGGCCTACTGGGTGTTTCCATGGAGCAGGTGTTGGGAAACTGGGCCACCTAATGAAGAGAGAGAATAAGGTGATTGTAAACTGCCAGGCTGTTACCCAACATCGGCATATGGAGATTTCCAATGTAGGCCAATGCTCTTAGTTGATATTGACTGGCTAGGTAAAAACAATTGATCAGTGCCACTGGAATCAAAACCAGAAAGGAATCTAGGACCATGGCATTGCGAGTGAAGTGAACTGTAAGTAACCACAACATGTGAGTCAAAAACAAAGAGGAGCTCTGAGGCAAAACCATGACAGAGGGATTTCTCACCCCAGCAAAGATTCCCTGAGACCAGTCATGGGGATTGAGAGTTGGCTCTTATCTGGAATAATGGTGCCATTCTACCAGGGATCTCTCCCCACAGCGTGTTGGCTTGACTGGAAATCTAAGCTTCCATAACAAAGTATCACGCCCAGCCTCCTGACCTCAGGATGTCACATGCAGCTCATTCACTTAAATGGACCAGATAACTTCCCTTTCATGGTAGGCCTAACGTTATATTACATATTGAATTCACGAAAACAAATGCACAATCTGAATGTGAAATGTAAAATAGCCTGAGAGGATATGAAATCATCACGATGCAAAGTCAATTGAATTGGAGGGTAATGAGAGCCCTCTCCTTGTCCAGGGCAGAAGGGCAGCATAACTCAGGGTTGGAGGGGGGGGGGCTCTTATAGCATCATTGGCCTTTATTAGAGGCAGGGAGAGGGAGCCTGCACATTCAACACTGAGGGCATTGTGTCCGGTCACTCACTTCCATCATGGGCCCTTTAGGCTACATGGGTAATACTCCCTCCAAAATAGGCTCACATTCACCTTGCTATACAGCTGCACTACTCAATAAACAATGATTAATTGTGCCAGCGATGGAAGTGCAACTGAAAAGGGAGTTGCGCAAACAGAAACATTTTCCAGTAGAAAACAATTCCCATTTTATAAAGCTGCCCACAATTGTCTTGGTTTGGTTCACACCCTTCAAAAAGCCACATAAAGCAGAATCAATGTTCACTGTACATTCCAACCGAAATAATCTGAACGACGTTATCGTCAAGATTAATTATTTGCTGACTTTTTCGGCCGAAAAATACTGCACCAAACATCTTAGTTAGATGTAAAATTGCGCAACTAAGAGCTCTTCGGGAAAAACTTATCTTTCTTATAAGAGAGTATGCGAGCACACTCATTCGGTTAGCCGGAGTTTGGCTAGGCGCCAGCCGAACTGAAACATGGTGAGGCCTTTAGTACCATTGCTTTTTCCTCCCAAGGCATTTCCTTCTGATGGAGAGCCATCTCACTCTAGGGAGGGAGGCAGCTTTATTTGGTCAGCCGTCTGTCTCACACCCCAAGAGGGAAACCCAAAACGTGGCTGTGTTTCTAACTGAAACACCAGTTTAAGAATCCAAACATGAACGTTCCCTCTCTGGAATAGTAAAATTAAACTAATAAGGAGCATAAAAAGAGGGTAGAGGTAAGGCACTAAAGCAGGCAAGCTTTAGTTACTTTAACATAATAATTCAGTAGGTCGAATCCTTCGAGACACAGGATTTTGTACAAAAGTTTCTATCAAAGATCAGTAAATTTGCCAAGATATCATATAACTTCTTTAACTTTCATCATCTTTTACCCCTTCTGCTTCACTCTGACAGCTTGAGGTCACAGTAAATTAAATGGTACATTCTGGATCAGAATATCAGTATTATTCCAGTCTCACATGACTGATAGTTAATAGGGAGAGACCATAACAGTTAACATGTGATGTAAATACAATAAATGGGCAACTGCACTTCTGGATTTGGCCTCGTTTTGAAGATTGCTTATAGAAAAAAAGTTTGCGGCCATGACTGAAGCCAAACCAGAGTTGTCTTGTGGGTGTGTTATATTCACATATCGTACCCTGGCAGGTACCGTTTGTCCCTCACGAGTCACCGTAGCAACAACAGTGATTCTGACTATTTTACCGAAGTAGCTAAGATAAATCAAGAAATCCGTCATTAAGATGTTTGTGCAGAGGAGGTCTTAGTCGCGCAATTTGAAATCTAGCTAAGGTGTTTGGTGCAGTATTTCTCAAGTAAAAAAGTTGCATTAAAAACTAGTCAGTGCATCAAGTCGGGAAAGTCTGGCTGTGTGCTCAGGACTGATTTCTTAGAACAGGCCTACAACGTCCTCATCTGCAAGCTGTCAAACTATCATATGTAAATTTCCATCGAACAGACCCATGAGCACCAACATCTGAAGTTCATAGATGCATATCAAATTGTGTGTCAAATGAAAGCGAAGAGTCTATATTTTTGTGAAATGAAGGAATAAACATTTTCCATCTTAAATTTGGCAAAAGTAAAGTATTTGATTTCTGGATTAACAGATGGAAACATGGTCTTAGAAAACATCTACCAGAAAAAGTCTTAAGGTATCGGAAATACATCAAAACACAATAATGTTGATGTAAAGTCCCCTGCCAACTAATATCAACACATATTTAGTTTTGGATACATTTTTTAACTCCAAGTTTAAGAAATATTGTAACTTGCAATTCCTTTTTAAAAAATTACTCAGATATTTTCAAATCTCTCCCCCTCATGAGGGAGGATAATGAGTTCACAGAAGTAACAAGTAAATGTTAGACCTTCGAATTAGTTAATAATTAAAATTGATATCAGTAAAATCATTAAGTGATTAAAACTCGTAATTCCGACACCAAATTGTTATCGCAATTACCCAAAACAATCTAAGGAATTACTGCAACTGAATTGGCTAAAATTAGAAATTATAAGTCACAAACCACAGTTGGGTCACCTGCTACTGTCCTCCTATTGGCATACTGTTATGTTCAGCTCATAACTGTTTTGTCTTTCTGTTGACTGGTGGTCAAACCAAGAGAGTTAAAATAGTCAGTCTGAGAGATTATCCAGTCTCCCTCAAACCCTAACCAGGACGACACTGAGCCAATTGTGCGCCGCCATATGACACCTACCTATGAGCTCCCACTCCTTCCATTTACTTTAACCAGGCATCCTCACCCACTGAGCACCGACCGACACCAGACGTCGAAAAAGTTGATATTCGGTCAGTCCACCCTGGCCTTGATGTTAACGTCCACAGATGGACCGGACCAAAACTGAACCCATCATAGACATTTGTTTCACAAGTTTGGATAGTACAGTGAGTAGAGTACAGTAAAGTACAATAGTATATTGTATTGAGCTGTACTCTACCTTATTCTACTCTACTGTATTGTACTCAACTGAGCTCCTGTCCAAACCTATGAAACATCAAATTAATTTCCATAATTATGCATTTCCGATGCACGATGTATCGGTGAACATATCTGAATCGGACAATATTAGCTAAAAATGCCAGCATCAGCCCAATGTCTAGTTTAACACCGATGTGCATACCTATATAAATATACACTACCGTTCAAAAGTTTGGGGTCACTTAGAAATGTCCTTGTTTTTGAAAGAAAAGCATACTTTTTGTCCATTAAAATATCATCAAATTGTTCAGAAATACAGTGTAGACATTGTTAATGTTGTAATATATATATATATTTATCCGTTATTTTACCAGGTAAGTTGACTGAGAACACATTCTCATTTACAGCAAATGCCTATTGTAGCAGGAAATGGCAGATTTTTTATGGAATATGTACATTGGCGTACAGAGGCCCATTATCAGCAACCATCACTCCTGTGTTCCAATGGCTCATTATGTTAGCTAATCCAAGTTAATACTTTTTTAAAACTAATTGATCATTAGAAAACCGTTTTGCAATGAGTCAGACGCGAGGGATATACTATGGACACCCGACCCGGCCCAGATCCCCGTGATTCGCTGGAAAAGGAAATGTAGGTTTCGCGGAAAGAGATCAGGATGCCATGTGAGGATCAGGTGACAAGTGGCTAAACTCCCCTTGCCTTCCGTACTGCTAGCTAACATTCAATCGCTGGAAAATAAATGGAACGAACTGAAAGCACATATATTATACCAACGGGACATTAAAAACTGTAATGTCTTATGTTTCACCAAGTCGTAGCTGAACGACGACCTTAAGAACATACAGCTGGCAGGTTATACACTAGCAAATCTGACTATAACTCTATCCTCCTGAATCCTGCTTACAAGCAAAAATTAAAGCAGGAAGCACTAGTGACTCGGTCTATAAAAAAAGTGGTAAGATGAAGCAGATGCTAAACTACAGGACTTGTTTGCTAACACAGACTGGAATATGTTCCGGGATTCATCCAATAGCATTGAGGAGTACACCACATCAGTCACTGGCTTTATCAATAAGTGCATTGAGGACATCGTCCCCACAGTGACTGTACGTACATACCAACCAGAAAACATGGATTACAGGCAACATTCGCACTGAGCTAAAGGGTAGAGCTGCCGCTTTCAAGGAGCGGGACTCTAACCCGGAAGCTTATAAGAAGTCCTGCTATGCCCTCCGTCAAACAGGCAAAGAGTCAATACAAGACTGCGATCGAATCGTACTACACTGGCTCCGACGCTCGTCGGATGTGGCAGGGTTTGCAAACTATTAGACTACAAAAGGGAAGCACAGCCGAGAGCTGCCCAGTGACAAGAACCTACCAGACGGGCAAAATAACTTCTATGCTTGCTTCGAGGCAAGCAACACTGAAACATGCATTAGAGCATCAGCTGTTCCGGACGACTGTGTGATCACGCTCTCCGCAGCCGATGTGAGTAAGACCTTTAAACAGATCAACATTCACAAGGCCGCTGGGCCAGACGGATTACCAGGACCTGTACTCCGAGCATGCGCAGACCAACTGGCAAGTGTCTTCATTGACATTTTCAACCTCTCCCTGTCTGAGTCTGTAATACCAACATGTTTCAAGCAGACCACCATAGTCCCTGTGCCCAAGAATACTAAGGTAACCTGCCTAAATGACAACCGACCAGTAGCACTCACATCTGTAGCCATGAAATGCTTTGAAAGGCTGGTCAATGCTCACATCAACACCATTATCCCAGAAACCCTAGACCCACTCCAATTTGCATACCGCCCTAACAGATCCACAGATGATGCAATCTCTATTGTACTCTACACTGCCCTTTCCCACCTGGACAAAAGGAACACCTATGTGAGAATGCTATTCATTGACTACAGCTCAGCGTTAGTGCCCTCAAAGCTCATCAATACGTTAAGGACCCTGGGACTAAACACCTCCCTCTGCAACTGGATCCTGGACTTCCTGACGGGCCGCCCCCAGGTGGTAAGGGTAGGTAACAACACATCTGCCACGCTGACCCTCAACACGGGGGCCCCTCAGGGGTGCGTGCTCAGTCCCCTCCTGTACTCCCTGTTCACTCACAACTGCATTGATCAGGCACGACTCCAACACCATCATTACGTTTGCTGATGACAACAGTGATAGGCCTGATCACCGACAACGATGAGACAGCCTATAGGGAGGTCAGAGACCTGGTCGTGTGGTGCCAGGAGAACAATCTCTCCATGAACGTGATCAAGACAAAGGAGATGATTGTGGACTACAGGAAAAGCCGGACTAAGCACGCCCCCATTTTCATTGACGGGGCTGTAGTGGAGCAGGTTGAGAGCGTCAAGTTCCTTGGCGTCCACATCACCAACAAACTAACATGGTCCAAACACACCAAGACAGTCGAGAAAAGAGCATGACAAAACCTATTCCCCCTCAGAAGACTGAAAAGATTTGGCATGGGTCCTCAGATCCTCAAGATTTTACAGCTGCACCATCGAGAGCATCCTGACGGGTTGCATCACTGCCTGGTATGGCAACTGCTCGGCCTCCGACCGCAAGGCACTACAGAGGGTAGTGCGTATGGCCCAGTACATCACCGGGGCCAAGCTTCCTGCCATCCAGGACCTCTATACCAGGCAGTGTCTCTAAAAATTGTCAAGGACTCCAGCCACCCTAGTCATAGAATGTTCTCTGCTACCGCACGGCAAGCGCTACCGGAGCGCGAAGTCTAGGTCCAAGAGGCTTCTAAACAGCTTCTACCACCAAGCCATAAGACTCCTGAACAGCTAATGAAATGGCTACCCAGACTATTTGCATCTGTACAGTTCCTCCACTAAATTCATGTGTACATTTTTCTGTAGAAGTTGTTAAAAGTAGTCCTTATGCATAGAGTTGTATGATTTGTTAACCATTGATTTCAAAGTTTTTCATTTGTTTCTTTAATTAAAAATGTATGTCAGAGTCAAAGCTTGATTCTGTTACCGTGGAATCGCCCTAAAGCACAAGCTATACGCTGTTTATCAGTGCCCAAAATCACTCGCTAGCTAAGTTTCAACTCTGTGTTTGTCAATGAAGCTACATAATAGGTAGTAGCTAGCAGGTACAGTGAGCCACATTCAGCTTATTAAGTCACTGGCGAGATGTGCGCTCCAGTTCCGTTTAGTTATTTTTAACACCTTTCTCAACATCCATTACCAGAATGTGAGTCTGTCTGGCAGTGTTTCATACGGAATCATGTTACAAAACAGATCGCACGGCGATACAAGATGCTCGCCAATGGGTTTTGGAATATTGATAATACAATATATCAAGAGTGCTCTGTTAGTCTCAATTCTCATTTTGCCCAAACAAAGTGGCAGACTCGAATGATTGACACCAAACACATCAGCAAGTGGCCACTCCATAAAGGGCTTAGGGCCAAGGGTTATTTAACATAATGTGTGGTCTTATGTAAACCAGTCTGAGGCACTGTGTAATGGGCAGGTCTGTCTCACTGTCTGGAGGTTCTGGTTGCTATGATTGGATAGAGCGTGGGCAGCTTATGGAGCGCAATCAGTACAGCTGCTTCTCTCGTGTTAGTGGGCACTGGGCATGATGATTGCAATCCATACCCAACCCCCTAGTAAGTCGTGAAAAACGAACTTACAAAGTCTCGTACAAAACGGAGTTGACTTAATGACCAAAATTATCCTGTAGTCAATTTCGACACTAGAAAATGATGTTCCTGACTCATACCGATGCCACATAGGCTGTTTAAAACCAGATAAGTTGGTTCTAAACGGGCAGTTTACATTTAAATAATAGCTGAGAACATGGTCTTTATCTAATATTAAAATCTGGACCTAATAAAATCAACTGAAGCATACCTTTTGAAAGTAGAGCACAATGGACACAATGGATAAACAAGTACAATTGTAATGCGTGTCTTTGCTAAAACGGGTAGTGGGAATTAACACCACATAGCCCATCTACTCACAATGACTCACTGAACCAGTAAAGTACCACTTTATGGTGAAGAGCAAAGAGTTTTCCATTGCTGTTATAACAATCAGTGGCTGGCAGATTCACCCAAACAAGTTTTAAAACCACAGAAAAAGTTATTATCTATTCAGCCTTGTAAAGTACTGTCTGCCAGTAGTGGCAACTCGTCGGCTCGAGGCTACACAGACAGTTCTACTGTGGGTAAGGCATTGAAACTGTTTCATTCCAGAGCAGTTCAGTGCTCAGTATGTGTCAGTTCAGTAACCGACACCAGCATCTCTGTGACCTGTATGACCAGCACTCTGTAACACCCTCCCCTGGATTCCTTCAAACCTCCTCCAGATAGATTTTTTCTCTCTCAAAAGTTTGGACACACCTACTCATTCAAGTTTTTTTTGTTTTATTTACATTGTAGAATAATAGTGGAGCTATCAAAACTATGAAAAAAATAAGTGTTCGGCAAAACAATATATATTTGAGATTAGTAGCCACCCTTTTCCTTGATGACACCTTTGTACACTCCTGGCATTCTATCAACCAGTTTCACCTGGAATGCTTTTCAACAGTCTTGAAGGAGTTCCCACATATGATGAGCACTTGTTGTCTGCTTGTCCTTCATGCTGCAGTTCAACTCATCCCAAACCATCTCAATTGAGATGTATTGCTTTTTGTTTGGTATACATTTTAAAGTGAAACATGCGACTGTCAGCGTAATTCTGTTACCGTGGAGTTTCCCCTAATATAATCTCACAGATAACAACCAATCCACTACACTGCACTGGGTATTGTGTGTCAACTCCTCTGAACAACCAGCGGGTTCTTCTTTTTCAAAGCATCAAAGCTTTCCAAGTCCTCAGACAAAACTAAGGTCTACCACTAGAAAAGACATTTCAATCTCTTAGGGAAAAAGGTTCTCTACGTGAATGTTTTCCTAGTAAGGCCTCATTACTGAATGTGTGCATTGTAAGCAAAGGCTAACCCATTTGTCTCAGGTTTGCCTTTGAAATCATTGGGCAGCTGTTATTTTGGTTTATTTACATAGTTTGACAACCAGTAGAGATATGGAGGGGGAGGGGCGACTCTTTCGAAAAGAAAAACACACTGCCTGGCCCATTGACGAGCATCACTCACACACTCGAGCACTCGTACATGCACACACACACACATTCTAATAGCTACGTAGCTATAGAGTTCCAGCTGTGTTTCAGAACTAAAGTGACGTATGCACTTGTCTCCCCTTCAGCTGGTGAGCTGTTGTTTAACAGGGGGCTCAAAGTAGGGTAGAGAATTGAAATACCCCATATAGCACAATGATTCAGTCATACAAATTATGAATGTCCTAACAGTAGGTACTGGATGTTGGTTTGGTCATACAGCACCTAAAAACACAACATCAGGTGCTTTCAGTCTTCAGTGCCAGGAAGTAAAGCAAAACAAAAACACTAAACGTGCACCAATTCCTGAACAGCATCCAACTACTTCAAACCCCTTGGCTTGTTTGAATGATTATTTTCCTTAGAGGTCTAATGGTCCTTTGTCATGTCTGGAGTGAGGTCAGGTTGCAGTAGTAATAGTAGGCTGGGACTTCACCCCTGTGGTCGTAGACATGGCACACAAACAGCTCTTTTTCCTGCACAGAGTCACATGGAAAGCGAGGGAAAGAGAACACAAGGTATGGACGTTTTACACATGTCCCAACTAAATTACAGACAAAAACACACTTGGGGGGCAACTAGGCAACATCCCAGGCAGGACAGAGTACAGGGAGAAAATGCTGTGTTGGACATCTTACTACATGTCTGACTGGCCTTATTGTTCTCTTGTTGTGTGTTGTGGTGACTTGTAGGCCTCAAAGACCCCTTCCAAACAGACTGGTGTTATTATTCAACACACTGCCATTCTGAACAGAGCAATAAAAACACACCATCACAACTAATAGCCACGCTGAAACTGAATGTCTGTTTAATTATGGATTTCCTATGTATGTCCCGGGGCTAGTCATCATTAGCTGTAGTTATGATGCGCAGATGTTTGACTATCTGCCACTGTAGACTGAATATGAATATGGATTTTGAAGCAGGGCCTGAAAGCTTGGCATGACTGAACACAAATAAGACAGAGGCAATCATCTCTGAAGTTAGACTAGGCTATAAAGTGAACAAGGCTGCTGCCCAAAGCATCCCTGCACTCAGGATGACCTTTGCCTTGTCCTGTTAGGAAGTCCTTCCTGTCACATGCTTGAGAAAGGTCTTACTTCCCCAGCTACTACTCAGGGCTCTACGTTGACCTTTTTACAAGGAGCAAGTGTTCAACTAAGTTGAAAAATGTAGAAGCACACAATGAAATGTAGGAGCACAATTAAAAATATTTGAGATTTTAAAGCTCGAATCCTTAATTTTTAAAAAGCCAAAGATCTTGTCAAAGAGGTTTAGTGGGAACAGAAAGCACATTATTCCCGTCAGGAATTTCTTAGGCTACTGTAAATGCAAATATGTGTATAAGAATCCAACAACAAATGCAATGAACGAAACAAAGTCTTCACCTTAAAATGTAAAGTACAAGGATCAGGTCTACCCCAGCAATGGCCCAAATTGTTCCTCAACATTCTGTGCTTGACCAAGAGTTGCGCCTAGGAGCTGTCCAATCACTCAGAATACGCCAACGCAGGAGTAGTCCTCCAGAAGTACGGATGGAATGTCAACGTGTGGGGAAAGTAGGTCTGGATGGTGGAGAACGGCCTCAGGACAAAATCTGGTAGAATGTGTGGGGCTGAAGGGTTTTTTAAGCTAGATGCTAGACATCTATTACTTTACGTAGCTAGGATAGCTGGGTCTGTCAAATAACTCAGTTGAACACTGGATGAAGGAGCTGTAGGCTAAAATACTTTGCTCTCTGCTCTTCACAACAAACTAGGACCAACCCACGCTATATCAATGAACCTCACCGCTGCTGGAATGGACTCAACTCTGCCTGAGGGACAAACAACTGACAGGACACACTGCACGAGGAAATTAAAAATGTCAACAAAACTATTCTGCACATAATGCTGAAATAGACTGACATTTCCTTGAAAAACCTTTGCTTCAAAAAGGAGACACCCGGTTGATTGTTTCCTTGGTACTAGGTTGGAGGGCACAGTTGTCAACATAAAGCTGTCACTATAGCTCTTGGAAGTCTGGCCTTACGGCTGGACTTGGCTTGGACAACAACTTTCAGCTGGACTTGTGGTGAAGAATATGTTGTCTTGCAGCACTGATACAGATTTCAAACGATTATCCTTGCCTGATAATGTTGCAGTCATTGGATACACTACTGTACAATACATGTGACTGCATGCTATCCTTTGGACATTTGTCTATAAAAAAATATATATCATCTAAAATACAGTAATTGGTCTGAGTGCAGTAGACTGAACCAAGGTCTTTGTCTGAGAGTAAATCCTTTGTTATGCTTCCTTCCAGCCCCCCCTCCCCTCCCCTCCCCCGGAACCCAAGACACCCAATACACAGAGAGATTGCCAAGAGCCAGGACACACACAATATCTCGAGAAGGAGCGCTCTTTCCTGGACAATTTAAGACTACAGAGTAATACCAAATAAATCTATGAGCCCTTAAATAAAAGAACACAATGAATGAATTTGGCAATTTTGGCAAACAAGTTTTATTCACCATTCCAACTGTGATGTTTTCGTTGTTAAATTAACTTGGTAAAGTGTCCATGTCTCCCACAATTGCGAGAATGAATTTCCCCCTTTATGAATAGGCCTACAGTTAATGAAATTACCTGAACTGAAGGTAAAGTTGACCTACCTACCTGAGGTGTGCATACCATATGTAGTGGTGGGAAAAGTACCCAATTGTCATACTTGAGTAAAAGTAAAGATACCTTAATAAAAAATTACAACTAAAAGTTTAAGTCACCCAGTAAAATCCCACTTGAGTAAAAGTCTAAAAGTATTGAGTTTTAAACTATATACTTATCAAACGTACGTGTAATTGCTAAAATATACTTAAGTATCAAAGTATAAATCATTTCAAATTCCTTATATTAAGCAAACCAGAAGGCACCATTTTATTTTTTATTTACAGATAGCCTGAAGCACACTAACACTCAGACATCATTTACAAATGAAGCACGTGTTTAGTGAGTCTGCCACATCAGACGCTGTAGAGATGACAGGGATTGTTTTCTTGATAAATGTGTGAATTAGACCATTTTACTGTCCTGCTAAGCATTCAAAATGTAACAAGTACTTTTGGGTGTCAGGGAAAATGTATGAAGTAAAAAGTATAATTTTCTTTAGGAATGTGGTGAAGTAAAAAAGTTGTCAAAAATATAAATAGTAAAGTACAGATACCCCACAAAAAAACTTAAGTGGCAACGCTACTTTCAAGTATTTTTACTTAAGTACTTTACACCACTGACCATTATGTAAAAGCTTCAGTGGTATGCAACACTTTTTAATATTAGTGATGTTATTGCTCATTGCTACACTGTAACCATAATCAAGAGTTGTGGTAAGGGTGAAAATGTATCAAACTGTTGCCCATTCATTGTTTTCCTGAGCGTGCCAACGTTTTCGCAGTCTCATCAACTGATTAACGTACTGATAGCTGTGCACAGCAGTATCCTAAGTCAATGAGAAAATAACTTTCCAAGAAAGTTTGTCTCAAATGTTTTCAATTGTTTTTCAATTTACTAGAAATCCTACTCTTATTGGCCATAAATAACCCAATGGCGCAGACTAAATGTAACCCATACAAACCATACAATTCACGGTCAAAGTACAAAAAAACTGGTCCGTTATGACTGAAATACAAAAAACTAAACAAAAACACTTACCCAATTAAAAAAGGAATAACTTCACAGACGTCGACTCTTTGAAGAGCGACTTTAACGCTACTCCAAAAGTTCACTTTTCAGGGCTCTCTCGAGCCGTACGCAACACCTTTCGATAGAGTTGCATATCGAAGTTTGCTGTACATCTGCGCATGCGCCAACCAAGGCCAATCAGAGACTACTCTATAGTGTTTGCTATTCAATCCAATTTCAACCCTGTGTAGGCAAAATTACTTTTTGATTTTAATACTATTGGTTTTCATTTTGGAGGGAATAAAATAACTAATGGAAAACTGACCATTATACATGAGACAAATAACATCTATATGGGTGTGAGTTATCTTATTCATGTGTTTTACTTTATGAATATCAATCAGATTGAATACCATATCATACTGATATGAATATTATTTTGTTGCTCCACCAAGCTGTCTGATAATTGTTCGTTAACAGATTGTCTGTCAGGTTTTTACACAACAGCTGTACATTATGAGTGTTGCTCCTTGTCTCAATCTTTGAGCGGCGATGATGTAGGACATCATTTCATCCTTTTAGGTTCTGAGGATCTCTATGCAACGTAACTTAGCTTGGTGAGCATTCTGCTGTAGGCTGATTTGATGGACTGTCTAAGGGCACTTCAGTAATCAGTACAATGAGTTTAGAATTGGGAAATTATGGAAATTGGGTGCACTCTGAAAATAACAGTGGTCAACAGGCAAATTGACACAGGATTAAATCCTAGTTGTATCAAAGGAAAAGATGCTACTGGGAAGATGCTACTGGGCTCCCGAGTGGTGCAGCGGTCTAAGGCACTGCATTTCAGTGCTAGAGGTGCCACTACAGAACCTGGTTTGATCCCGGGCTGTATCACAACCGGCAGTGATCGGGCGTACCATAGGGCGGCGCACAATTGGCCCAGCGTCGTCCGAGTTAGGGGAGGGTTTGGCCGAGGTAGGCCGTCATTGTAAATAGAATTTGTTTTTAACTGACTTGCCTTGTTAAATAAAGGTTAATAATAATAAAATAAAAATGAATAAACCAACAGCCAGTTGAGCATACCTTTGCTTAGAGTACTAAACTCCATGGTGAAGGAAGTTTCTGATGACTCCACCAACAGAGTGGAATATCTAGCTCTGACTACATCGATTTGCCCAAGGTCAATACTTCAAAACATTTAAATTGTGAAACACCTATAGTGTACCTACACTTGTCCTCTGTAGTTGCGTGCCTTTCTTTGTTTGCTGAAATCCAAATATAACCACCGACTGTTTGCCCATTGCTGTTGCTCTAAAATGGCAACTACGTTATGTGCCAATTGAATCTCAAAAAGGAAACAGTTGGTGGTTCTATTTTATTAACATTTATTGAAAAAGTAGGGGTTTCAGCAAAGAAAGGCACGCAACTACAGAGGACAAACATAGGTACACAGTAGGCATTTCACAATTAGCATTTTTTAAAGTATTGACCTTGAACGTACTGATGTAGTCAAAGCTGGATTCCACAAAGCCTGGTCTCTGCTCTACTCAGTTGGTGGAGTAACCAGAAACTACCTTCACCACGGAGTGGAGTATAGTCCACTAACCTTTTCTGGGCATGAAATCAATTCTGACTGCCACTGCTGGAGTAAAGCTAAATGTCTCTCTCTAGTGGTTTCAACAGTCACAGTGCATAATTGATACTGTCAATATATACAACATAGCCAGCAGCACTGCAAAAACAACACATTCCTGAAACAATGAATTCCTTGTGGCTATCACCTTGGCAACTGGGTGGATCCAGCAATTAGTTTCCTGTCAACTCTATCGTTTACGTATTACATACACATCCACATGGGAGAATCCATTAAGTCTGGAGGAATGTGAACATATTTTTGTTTATATCTCTTTCTGAAAATCCCCACTTGAATGAACTTTCATTTTCCGGAGGAGGTTACAGTCACAGGTTAAAAATATAAAATATTGAATTATTATAACAACAGTAGGTAACGTAATTAAATCAGCTGCTGATATTCTCTGGCATTAGGCTTACATCAAATCAATTTTATTGGTCACATACACATATTTAGCAGATGCTATTGCTGTGTAGCGGAATGCTTGTCATTGTTGTTGTTTCAGATATGCATGGGTTTAATTCTCTGTTTGCATTCTTTTGCACAAACCAGTGGATTCTCTGGAACAGGTAAGTGTTTGTCCGGGGTAGAGCAAAAGCCTGCACATCCAGTTGCTACCTGAGAATGGCTGACAATGGAGCTCTGATTGACAGAGACTAAAGAACCAGCAGGTGGAGCTGGAGCAGTTCTTACAGCTTAGGGATAGACCTGTAAGGAAATGAGTCACCTGGTCTTGACTTAGATATGATGAATATGCTATAACTACCTACAGTAATAACAGGCAGGTGATAATGGGACACATATTACTGTACTTTACAGGACTACATGGAATTACTGTAAGTATGTCATTACAATTTTTCGACCTCATTGATTGAACCACGTTCAGCATGTCCTTATTATCTCTGAGAGCATTAGATGTATCATACTTCGCTTGATACAAAGGAAGGTTTGTGTGCTGTGATTACACAGCGCTAAGAGCAGCATGCAGCATTGAACTAGCTCTCACACAGTGCTCTAGCTTGACCCTTTATAATGTACAGTTGTGGCCAAAAGTTTTGAGAATGACACAAATATAAATTTTCTCAAAGTCTGCTGCCTCAGTTTGTATGATGGCAATTTGCAAATACTCCAGAATATTATGAAGAGTGATCAGATGAATTGTAATTCATTGCAAAGTCCCTCTTTGCCATGCAAATGAACCGAATCCCCCAAAAACATTTCCACTGTATTTCAGCCCTGCCACAAAAGGACCAGCTGACATCATGTCAGTGATTCTCTCATTAACACAGGTGTGAGTGTTGACAAGGACAAGGCTGGAGATCACTCTGTCATGCTGATTGAGTTCGAATAACAGACTGGAAGCTTCAAATGGAGGGTGGTAATTGGAATCATTGTTCTTCCTCTGTCAACCATGGTTACCTGCAAGGAAACACGTGCCGTCATCATTGCTTTGCACAACAAAGGGCTTCACAGGCAAGGATATTGCTGCCAGTAAGATTGCACCTAAATCAACCATTTATCGGATCCTCAAGAACTTCAAGGAGAGCAGTTCAATTGTTGTGAAGAAGGCTTCAGGGCGCCCAAGAAAGTCCAGCAAGCGCCAGGACCGTCTCCTAAAGTTGATTCAGCTGCGGGATCGGGGCACCACCAGTACAGAGCTTGCTCAGGAATGGCAGCAGGCAGGTGTGAGTGCATCTGCATGCACAGTGAGGCGAATACTTTCGGAGGTAGGCCTGGTGTCAAGAAGGGCAGCAAAGAAGCCACTGCTCTCCAGGAAAAATATGAGGGACAGACTGATATTCTGCAAAAGGTACAGGGATTGGACTGCTGAGGACTGGGGTAAAGTAATTTTCTCTGATGAATCCCCTTTCCGATTGTTTGGGGCATCTGGAAAAAAGCTTGTCCGGAGAAGACAAGGTGAGCGCTAATATCAGTCCTGTGTCATGCCAACAGTAAAGCATCCTGAGACCATTCATGTGTGGGGTTGCTTCTCAGCCAAGGGAGTGGGCTCACTCACAATTTTGCCTAAGAACACAGCCATGAATAAAGAATGGTACCAACACATCCTCCGAGAGCAACTTCTCCCAACCATCCAGGAACAGTTTGGTGACGAACAATGCCTTTTCCAGCATGATGGAGCACCTTGCCATAAGGCAAAAGTGATAACTAAGTGGCTCGGGGAACAAAACATCGATATTTTTTGTCCGTGGCCAGGAAACTCCCCAGACCTTAATCCCATTGAGAATTTGTGGTCAATCCTCAAGAGGCGGGTGGACAAACAAAACCCCACAAATTCTGACAAACTCCAAGCATTGATTATGCAAGAATGGGCTGCCATCAGTCAGGATGTGGCCCAGAAGTTAATTGACAGCATGCCAGGGCAGATTGCAGAGGTCTTGAAAAAGAAGGGTCAACATGGCAAATATTGACTCTTTGAGTCAACTTCATGTAATTGTCAATAAAAGCCTTTGACACTTATGAAATGCTTGTAATTATACTTCAGTATTCCATAGTACCATCTGACAAAAATATCTAAAGACACTGAAGCAGCAAACTTTGTTGAAATTAATATTTGTGTCATTCTCAAAACTTTTGGCCACGACTGTACAATATGTGGTTCTACCCCACAGTGTATGAAAAAACATCTAGTGCCCTTGTCCTCCCACAGTTGTGCATTATGTGACTGGAGTCCTTGCCGTTTGCAGTGAGAAAGCGAGGTCAGTACAAGTCAGTCAGCCATTAGGTCAATGGACCACTTACGGCAACAACAGGACAGACTTACATGTTCTAGAACTTCACATCTTGCCCAAAAGTTAGCCATTATGCTGTTGCCATGCTAACATACCGGAGCCATTAAACTCTCAAATAGACTTCACTCTTATGTGTTGCATCTCATGCCCATCCTCCAGCATCTCACCATCTGGCATACTGTATACCAACATGATCACTGTGCACTAGCAGTAAACACATGTTTTGAAATGCAGATAATCAGAAAATTGCTTCAACGGTCTGTTTAATTACGATAACCATATGGAATCCTAAGTATGGAGTCATTACGAGGGTACTCATCATGTGAACGTGCTTGATGCTGACTTTTTGACTGTAGCAATCACACTACGTAAAATAGCATTAGTTTGAAAGTACAGTCTGTGCTAGTACCTTGTGTATATTGCACAGTACGTTGTTGTTCATTCCTAATGAAAACCGTTTACCACCCATATTTGTCTGTCTGTACAGTAGATGAATGTATCCTCCTGTATACATTGTATGTATGACGACTGTCTTTAAAGACCATGGCTATAGCAGTTGTGTAAAGAAGATATGACTGATCCATCATAATGGAGATTGACAAGGAAGGGTTTGAGGGTGAATGGGCAGCACCGCGGGTATAGACGGTGACACTGCCCCTTTGCACTGTAGTGCACAGTAATGGCCTGAGAGCGAATGGATCAAGACTAGGGAGTTTTATGACTCCAATGTCTCATGTACTTGATTGAAGGCACCAATAGGGAGCAAGCTTGAAGCTTTTGTCCACAGAAGCTAAAGGTCAAGTTGATCCACTTAAAGTCGTAGTGGAGCACTAAATTGGACTGGAATGGGGCCATTTCTTGTTTCAGAAGTAAGTAGAGAGCAGGTTGTCCTGACTTTAACACCGTAGAGTTGATGGCCACGCCCTCTGGATTTAATTAGCATAATTAAAAAAATCCCCATCAAAGTCTGTCTGTTTAAGCAACACCCTCAACATGCCCTTATGGTGAATTCAGATAAGCTGGCTCTAACACATGTTGAATGGCAAATAAACATCTGGAGATGAGCTGGTCACAGGTTGTACAAATTGTCAAAGGAAGTTAGGCAATATTCAGACTTCAAATCGTATTGGTCACATACATGTGATTAGCAGATGTTATTGCAGATGTAGTGAAATGCTTGTGCTTCTAGCTCCGACAGTGCAGTAATATCTAACAAGTAATATCTAACAAATTACACAACATAGAGTGGAGCAAAAAAGTATTTAGTCAGTTCTCCCACTTAAAAAGATGAGAGAGGCCTGTAAATGTCATCATAGGTACACTTCAACTACAGTATGACAGACAAAATGAGAAAAAAAAATCCAGAAAATCACATTGTAGGATTTTTAATGAATTTATTTGCAAATTATGGTGGAAAATAAGTATTTGGTCACCTACAAACAAGCAAGATTTCTTGCTCTCACAGACCTGTAACTTCTTCTTTTAGAGGCTCCTCTGTCCTCCACTCGTTACCTGTATTAATGGCACCTGTTTGAACTTGTTATCAGTATAAAAGACACCTGTCTACAACCTCAAACAGTCACACTCCAAACTCCACTATGGCCAAGACCAAAGAGCTGTCAAAAGACACCAGAAACAAAATTGTAGACCTGCACCAGGCTGGGAAGACTGAATCTGCAATAGGTAAGCAGCTTGGTTTGAAGAAATCAACTGTGGGAGCAATTATTAGGAAATGGAAGACATACAAGACCACTGATAATCTCCCTCGATCTGGGGCTCCACGCAAGATCTCACCCCGTGGGGTCAAAATGATCACAAGAACGGTGAGCAAAAATCCCAGAACCACACGGGGGGACCTAGTGAATGACCTGTAGAGAGCTGGGACCAAAGTAACAAAGCCTACCATCAGCAAGGGCATTGAAGATGAAACGTGGCTGGGTCTTTCAGCATGACAATGATCCCAAACACACCGCCCGGGCAACGAAGGAGTGGCTTCGTAAGAAGCATTTCAAGGTCCTGGAGTGGCCTAGCCAGTCTCCAGATCTCAACCTCATAGAAAATCTTTGGAGGGAGTTGAAAGTCCGTGTTGCCCAGGAACAGCCCCAAAACATCACTGCTCTAGAGGATATCTGCATGGAGGAATGGGCCAAAATACCAGCAACAGTGTGTGAAAACTATGTGAAGACTTACAGAAAACGTTTGACCTCTGTCATTGCCAACACAGGGTATATAACAAAGTATTGAGATAAACTTTTGTTATTTACCAAATACTTATTTTCCACCATAATTTGCAAATAAATTCATTAAAAATCCTACAATGTGATTTTCTGGAATTTTTTTCTTCTTCATGTTGTCTGTCATGGTTGAAGTGTACCTATGATGAAAATTACAGGCCTGTCTCATCTTTTTAAGTGGGAGAACTTGCACAATTGGTGGCTGACTAAATACTTTTTTGCCCCACTGTATACCCAATACACACAGATCTAAGTAGGAATGAATTAAGACTATATACATATGGACGAGCGATGTCAGAGCGGAACGGACTAAGGGAAAGTAGAAAAGTATAGAAAAACAGTATATACTCATATGAGATGAGTAATGCCAGATATGTAAACATTATTAAAGTGACTAGTGTTCCATTCCTTAAAGTGGCCAGTGATTCCTAGTCTATGCCTATAGGCAGCAGCCTCTAATGTGCTAGTGATGGCTGTTTAACAGTCTGATGGCCTTGAGATAGAAGCTGTTTTTTAGTCTCTCGGTCCTAGCTTTGATGCACCTGTACTGACCTCGCTTTCTGGATGATAGCGGGGTGAACAGGCAGTGGCTTGGGTGGTTGATGTCCTTGATGATCTTTTTGGCCTTCCTGTGACATCGGGTGCTGTAGGTGTCCTGGAGGGCGGGTAGTTTGCCCCCGGTGATGCATTGGGCAGACCGCACCCCCTTCTGGAGAGCCTTGCGGTTGCGGGCGATGCAGTTGCCGTACCAGGCGGTGATACAGCCCGACAGGATGCTTTCAATTGTGCATCTGTAAGGGTTTTAGGTGACAAGCCACATTTCTTTAGCCTCCTGAGGTTGAAGAGGCTCTGTTGCGCCTTCTTCACCACACTGTCTGTGTGGGTGGTCCATTTCAGTTTGTCAGTGATGTGTACGCCACGGAACACTTAGAAACACTTGTGATGTGAATACTGATGTTGGTCACTTTCAAGGACTTGCGCTTGGTTAACAGTCTGTGATAGGATTCTATTGAAGAATTGTGTAGTGTGTAATTATTAATATTTTTTTTGGGGGGGGGGGGGTTATTTCTTGTCATAACCAATAAGACCATGCTTTTAATGTACAGTCCGGAACATTGAGGATAAACCCATTAGGAGAAACTGTTTCAATGTTGGATACATGAGAAAGCCTTCTCTCGCTTTTGTCAGAATCAGTGGGTTTGATAATGGCAGTTGCGAGTGTCTGGACCAGAAGCCACCACACCTGAATGGGGAAGCTTGAGCTCTCACTGCCTCACTACTCTATCTCTCCACTACTCTGTTATAGCATCAACTTTGCACTCCTTTTTTTCTTTTCTACAATTTTCTTTATTTTTTCTGTTGAAGTGAGGGAGAGCAAGAGGATGACTTCATGACCTGCTTTGACACAATGACCAGTTACTAAAACAAACTGCAAGGTTACATTTCCTTACCAAATATAAACAAGTGAAGGATAGTGAAGGATAGTGTTAAACCCTGATGGACTCTGATGGAAATAGGATGATGATCAAGAGTTGAAAACAATTCCCATAATATTGATGATGAAGATGAAGAGGAGGATAATTATAATGAAGATGTTGAACTGATTAAGCCAAATACAAGAAACACAAGCTAAACCAACAATGCCGAACGTAGTTCATTAGTAAGGAAAGAACAAATAGTGACTCAACCTGTCGACCTACTCTCTCCCATGACCAGTCAAATTAAAACTGTTTTGTAACAGTCAAACTATTTTATAACAGCCTGCAAGAGCACCTTTCAATATCTAGAGGTTAGTATTGAGAAGGCCACGAATAACTGTTGCATTCTAATGCGATTCAACCTCTCTCCATATCAACCATTTGAGTGACTTAAGTGCTTGTTCATTCATTTCCACTTCTTGGATGAATTTATTGTCCCTTATTAATGGGGAAACTGTCCAGGCATGTTTCCCTTCATCATTCAGCTTCCCGGTGCTTTCTTTCTTACATAACACAGCTGACAGGGTGATAATTAACAAGCTGAGGGAAGTCAGCAGGGTCCCTGTGGCGGCCCCAACCAGACAGGGATGGCTGCTCACTCTTCTGTTTGAACCGTTGCCAAGGTTTCATTCATCATCCCCACCTGTAAAGGGTCATGGGTTTATTTTTACCGGTCTACAAACATGATGTTACCGCTTGCCGTCTTGATTATGCAGAATCCCCAAAGGAGTGTTTATATGTTTCAATGTAGCTATTTACTGATATATTTTTTTAAAAGTGTTTAGTATCTTACCTGACTTTTACTGTCAGGAAAACAACAATCCACTATACATTTCATGATCTGCTGCATGCTGAATAAGATGTTTAGCTCAGCTAGTCTAATGGCTAGCCATTCATATACCGTGCCTTGCAATCAACCCCTGCAAGATCCTTCTTATTACCACCCTCATGTCATCGCTTTCTCATGGAGGATAATTAGAGAATAACAAAGCCGTCCTTGCTTTTAGCATGGTACAGACAATTTCCTTCCGACTGGTCTGATGAGCATTGCAGTGGAAAGTTCCCATAAAGAAAAATACCTTGGAGCAAATAACTGTAGCTGTCCATCAGCCACAGAACACCCCCTAACATTCCATAATTATCCCTCTGGACGACAGGAGCTGATAAGGAAGAGACCATTGGCCAGTAGGAGAGCAGAGTGAAGTAGCACTTAGAGACGCGTCGAGAGGCGCCCAAGGCCAGGGGTCAGTTCAAGAACACCACATAACCACTGGGAGGAGATGAACCACAGACCCCGGGAGAGACTGTCTCTGACAACATGTGAACCTCTCCAACAGAGTCCTGTATCTGCTTCTTCTTTCACAATCTCAGCACCTTTGTTGGTATACTTTCATATTTCAAGCTTTGGCTTTGACCATCAAAGAGTACGGTACAAATAGAAAGATTTAGATTTGAAATAACATAATTTTTTTCTGTTCAATGCACAATGAAAGATGCTGAGAGACAAATCTATTATCTTTTGATGTCTTTTCTGGGAATGTAGAAACCTGTTATCAAGTGCCAAGCCTTGACCAATGTGTGCAGGGAATAAAAAACAAGAAAGAAAAACAAAAAATGTGTCCACATCTATCAATATCTATACAGTGTAAGAATGTGGACCAGGTAATGAAACTGCATACAGAGAAGGAATCATACAAGAGTATAATATCTGTGCAAATGTTGAACATCGTGGGTGGTAATACTTTATAATATGCCCCATGGAGGATAACATCACATCTCTCTCTCTTACAGCCCAGGAGCAAACTGGGAAAAAAAGGTCTTATCATTGAGAAAATGTTGTTTGTGTGGAGAGAAAATAATGTTATCCAAGCACCTCTGTGCTCTATAAATAAAGCTAGCCTTTCTCAGCTTAAGCTGGATGACGAAGGAGTTTAATATTGACATTAGAGACGGAATAGGGGATCCAGCCCACTATGTTTGTCCAGAAAGCACATTGCTTTTGGGTCACTAACTTTACTATTCATCTCAATAAGTCTGACCGCTCGCAGCACAAAACTCATTCAGTCATTCTCAATGTTGAATCATTCTCAGTGTTGAGTCATTCTCAATATGGTGCTACTGTACTGGGAGCTCTGCTTGAGGTCCATTTGGTGTCACGCCCTGATCTGTTTCACCTGTCCTTGCGCTTGTCTCCACCCCCTCCAGGTGTCGCCCATCTTCCCCATTATCCCCTGGGTACTTATACCTGTGTTTTCTGTCTGTCTGTGCCAGTTTGTTTTGATCGCTCAAAACTATCAGTGGTTACCCTTGTGCCTGTCTTTGTTATAGTCCCTGTTTTCTAGTGTCCCAGTTTTGACCATTCCTGCCTGTCTGCCGTCCTGTACTGTTGCCCCACTACTCTGGATTATCGACCACTACCCTGCCTTGACCTGTCATTTGCCTGCCCCTGTTGCTGTAATGAACATTGTTACTTCTACAGTCTGCATTTGGGTCATACCTTAAACCGTCAACTTAATCTACTCCATCAGCCGACTCTCTGTCTATATGCGGTAGCAAATGAGCCTGGGGACAACTGAAATGAAACCCAGTGAAAAAGTATTGACTTGAATAACAAGCCTAACCGTCACCTAATATACTTAAATAAAACTCCCTAATGTAGCATCTCTCTGCTATGAGAGGTGGTCACTAACAATAACTGTTCTGTTCGGGAAATAGTATCAACACTTGTCTGGTACTTTTAGCAGTTTCAGGCTGATGCAGCACAGTCACTTAGTAGGAGCCGAGTAATTGGACCTTTTTCCCTGAGTGGAGAGCATCACTTTGATTTATCTCCAGGTGACAGAGAGAAACCTAGCAACAGAACGTTCCAGATCTAGCCTATTGCTGCTTCTCTCTGCATCTCACCAGAGTCTGTCTGGGTCATAGCCTGATGCTGCTTTCTGCATCTCACCAGAGTCTGTCTGTGTCATAGCCTGATGCTGCTTTCTGCATCTCACCAGAGTCTGTCTGTGTCATAGCCTGATGCTGCTTTCTGCATCTCACCAGAGTCTGTCTGTGTCATAGCCTGATGCTGCTTTCTGCATCTCACCAGAGTCTGTCTGTGTCATAGCCTGATGCTGCTCTCTGCATCTCACCAGAGTCTGTCTGGGTATGGACACACATGCATTTGGACACAAACACCCTCTTGGACACAAATTCACACAGACACTTGGAACCCCAAAAAATGTGTGTGCTCCAGCATGCACGCACACACAATTACCATTTATGAGACATCCCCTTGGGGTGCATGAGAAATAACAAACAAAACATATTAGATGCTCAAATTGAATTTTATTTGTCATATTCTTCGTAAACAACAGGTGTAGACTAACAGTGAAATGCTTACTTACGAGCCCTTCCCAACAATGCGGAGATGAAAATAGAAAAGGTATTTTGTTAAAAATAACACCAGGAATAAATACACAATGAGTAACCATAACTTGGCTATTTCCACGGGGTACCAGTACTGAGTCGATTGTGCAGGGGTATGAGGTAACTGAGGTAGATATGCACACATTGCTAGGGGTAAAGTGACTAAGCAACAGGATAGATAATAAACAGTAGCAGCAGCGCATGTAATGGGTTGAACGGGGCATTGATCTCAGCTTCTGGTGGCCTTCAACTGACTTCCTGAACTGAGCAGCAATCTCAGATATGAAAGTATTGATGCGAAGCGCAGGTTTTCTGTGGAATTTCTCCTTACACATTGGACACAGGTCATTGCTATTCCAGTACTGTCTTATACAGGCCTTGCAGAAGTTGTGTCCACGTGGAGTGGTGACTGGCTCAGTGAACACATCCAGACAGACAGAGCACAAGAACTGGTCTTCAGACAGGAGACTGCTGGAGGTGGCCATATCTAGACAGATCAGAGGTGAAAATATAAAGCATTTCCTGGAATCTGTTGGCTCTCTACAATACAAAACGAATGACTAAACAGACAACTTTAGAGATAATATGTTTTGAATAGGGCTAATTAAAAAATAATAATATTCAGTCAATTCAGGAAGTCAAATGTGAATGTGGGAAAATTTGGACTTTGGAATTTCAGTTGACTTTCTGAACTGAATGAATTGGTTATGATCCCAACCAATCGTTTTTAAATTCTTAATTTCAGTGCATTTACTAGGATACTAGCCCATTTGAATAGCTCTTACCATATATGGGTTTGTTGTTTAGCAACAAAACCAATGCGTAGGTAACTATGGGGCAAAACAGATGGTGTTGGCTTAATTGTTGACCATGTGTAAACTATATTTTGTCTTCAATGTTTATTGAAAGCATAAATTAATTTACACAGTGAGCACTTGTCTTCCAAATACATCATTACACCTATTGTTTAGATAGCTACCAAATTTTTGCCATATTAGCATAGACGTGACATCAGTCAAAACACCTCAAAACAAGACATGTGGGGTATCCTACGAAGCAAGCTAGATCTACTCAGGGTTTTCTAAAGCTAACCAACTTCAGTTAGCTTCACATTGAAACTCAGGCTTCATCTATACTATGACGGTGGATATTTCTTGCCCGCCTGCCGCCAACTCTAGCAGGATTGTAACTGAGCGTGCATGTCGCATGTGGCTGGTTGAACGCCAAACTCTTTATTGAGACAATGTTGAAACCATCAGTCCATGGGCAAGTCAGTGCCGAAATCAAAATGAAGGAAAAGTTATCTTGAAAATCCAGCAGGC
The DNA here is from genome assembly GCF_045679555.1 of Salvelinus alpinus. Taxonomy (NCBI): domain Eukaryota; kingdom Metazoa; phylum Chordata; class Actinopteri; order Salmoniformes; family Salmonidae; genus Salvelinus; species Salvelinus alpinus. Next base: position 14,573,153 of record NC_092122.1, read on the forward strand.
TATAGTGTGAAATAGGCCTTTAGAAGTGCAGTCTTAATTTTACTACTTATCTTTAATGGTGTCTTTGATGTGCTTATCAATGCACAAGCAACTCCTATCGATAAAATACTTGTATTGTAGCGACCCGCACAGACAGTGGTGTGTTATGTGTTAGGCTATTAGTGGGTTGCGTTGTACTTACCAGTGTTCGCGGGATCCGGCATGCCAATCAACCTGCTATCTGCCAATCACGGGAATGCCTGGAATGTTCTGATGCCGGGCATCCTGGTGGTTGGCGGAGTGGCGTGGAGGGGGGTTGGGCAGGGGGATGGAGCATTGGAAGTTAAGACCAGGTTTAGCCATTGTTCTTTCTCTTACGTCTGGGCTTCACAAGAGAAGGTCACGGTTGGCTTGTGGGGTATCTTTCATTTATTTGGCGTGGGCTACGGCCAAACAGTAGCCTGTGTAAAGTTGGGTTAATAATCCCTCAATTCGTAAACTCAACCCTCTGTCTGGACAATTGCTACTTTATGATCTAGTCAGGTCATTACAGTATTAAGTCATACAAAAATTTCAAATGCATTCTGTTATTACTAAATAATGTGATAGGTATTTTAACTTTTTAATACACACAAAAAAACATTTAATAAAATATTGAATCAGTCATCTTCCTCAAATGAAGGGGATGATGATGCAATCTTTGCAAGAGGGAGGGAATCTGATTACATTGGTCCTCAACTCGCGACTGTCATTTCATTCAAGGTAAGTGGAGTTAGCCTGCCCTGGAGCAGGTTAGTTCTTAAGGATTCATTGCCATAGAAATTTTATCTGGCTAAAAGGTGAGCCACTTTCCTCAAACCTGCTTTGTAGGATATCTCTCAGGCATCAATAAAAATATACAATGAGCTGAAACGAGCCACCTACGAATCCCCGCATGGTAGCTTCTTGCCATTGTTGATAGCTATCTGGCCATCCAGAATCACAACATTGAAGTGCGCGCATTGTTTTTGTGAAGTTGTCAGCTAACCCATCTACTTCATTGGGGGAAAATGCCTTTACCAAAGGCAGAAGTGTTTAAAATTGCAATATGTAACTTTTTGGGCGACCCACAAATTCACATAGAAATGTGAGTTATAGATTTATCCTTCTCATTGAAAGCAAGTCTAAGAAGTGGTATATATGTTCTATGTGCGCTATTTCTATACTTTCGGTTTTGTACTTAAAACAGCTAAAAATACAATATTTTTGGTTATTGAAAATATATTTCACAGCGGTTTAGATGGTACAATGATTCTCTATACTAGCTTGTTTTGTCACATATTGAAATTAGGTGAACTATTAGAATTTTTGCAACCAGGAAATGGCTGCGAGATTTCTGTATAGTTCATCTTTTTTTTCTTTTTTTTAAACCCTCCCTGCCGGTCAAACCCTCCCTAACCCGGACGACGCTGGGCCAATTGTGCTCCGCCATATGTATAGTTCATCTTTAACAGATGATCAAGCTACAGTATGACGTGTTTAGTTGGCCAGGTTAACCTTTATCTGTGTTAATGTTGACTGTTCTTAGATTATTACGAGGCCCACAGCGATAGAAGACTGTAGCTGTGTACAGAGATTTCTGAAGAGGAAAGACGTTTCCTTGCCTGATACATGTTTCTTCACTTTACTTTCATTTTAGCAAAGTGAAGTTACTTAGCCACTCCCAAAAACTGCTGTGCTGTTTGCCTAGTGCTCTTCTTAAAGGGACAGATTTAATTTATTTTACATAGGACTGGACTCTCGCTAAACTGGCACATTTTCCTGCTCTCTAATATTTATTCTCTTCTCTACTAAATAATAGCCTTCTGCTCATATAGTGTAAATAGGGTTACCCATGCTTCTGTATGAAATAGCAGAACAATTTCTGGTGGAGTGAGATGTCCTCCTTCCTCTAAGTCCTCCTTCCTCTAAATTGTGCAATAGTAGTGACTAGGACACTGGACAGGTCAGTAAGAATTCACCTGAGACTATCAGGCATAAATTCCACAGTTTCAAGTGCCACAGGACAGCAGCCAGCTGTATGCACCAAACCACTTATAATCATAATTGCAAGAAGCAAACAAACACTGCCACACATTCCGGAGAGTCACTCACACATACCAAAGTATGGAACATATCACTTTTCATCACTTTTTACATTTCATTTGCTGAAATCTGGGATGCAACCTTTTATACTTTTAAAATGTATTTTATCAAACATTCATGTGCTTAAGTGTAGCAAAAGCACGCACACACCACTTTTAGTAACATGCATTTGACTCCATGAATATCCTAGATGTTTTGGAGAGCTGACCACCAACATGGTTATTTCAAGGTTATACCAACCTAATTTTTCATGACAGTGTGTGTGGGCTGGAGAGAATACTGGCAAAACCTACTGCGTTTTAATTAACCACTACATAACATTGATATGCATGTACATGCATGGAGCAGAATCACTCCAAGATAAATCTTTTGATGTTAACAAAGGAGGACGAATTGTGTCCCCCCCCAGCCCAGCCTTCAAATCATAAGCTGTACTATAGAGTGCAGTACTGATCAAAACATATTCTTGTTGATTTATGACCGCTGTTTTCTATCCCTTTGAGCGTTGTAGACAAGGCTTTGAGAGAGTAGTAAATTACCGGTATGTGCTGTTAAGTGTGCATTGGACGTTGAGAGATTCCTGTTGCAAGCTTGAAAAAGGACGTTAAATGGATTCTGAAAGTAGTCTTTCTAAGAAATTAGAACAAAAGGGAGAATGTAATCAAAATGAAGGCTTATGTGGACAGCGCTTAGTCCTTTTAATACCATTGTGCAATTTTTGTGCAATTTTTGACTCAGTAAAATTGGGCAGTAATTTATTCTGTAATCTTTGCCTGCCAAGAGGATAAAAACAACACTGTTTAAGAATTCTCCCTCTATGCAGAGAGTCTGACAAATGGTAAATCAGAATAATTTTGTACACATTTTTTCTGCTAGGCTTTCCATCTACTTACTTTATATGTATGGTGCCTATAACTTTGATTCACAATGCCTACCATGAGACAGTATACACAATAATAATTATATTCATGAAGTTACTAAAGTGGACTATCCCTTCTCTCCAGAAGTGTAATTCAACACAATTAAACTATGAAAAAGTAGCAAAGGTAGCAGGAAAAAAAGTTGATGAGATGCTGTCACTGTTGATGCCCTGATGCACTGTGGGAAGGTGTGGGCCGCCTAAGTGTAGATTGCACATTTGAGAAGTTAATGTACCTCAACCAATGAATAATATCACAATCATTATCTTGATTCTACGTCATACTTTTGCACTCTTTGTATGTTCTCTGAATAAAGCTCTCTTCATTGCACACTGATTTCCACATTCAACACAATCGAAGTCAGAAGTTAGTGTAGCCACACATCACATAACACAGTGCCATTAAGCTTGGGTACCAATAAGAAAGCTTGTTCCACAAAGAGGATTCCAGCAAAGAAGAAAGAAGACTGAAACGCTCCATATAAATGAAGCAAAACCGAAAGAATAACACCAAACACATTATGGAATTGAGAGAACATGAGACGATTCGCAAAAAGAGCACGTAGCGTTTAATATAAAACACCTCAGATGTAGGAAGTGTTTCATTATAGATGAGGGTCTGAGTGAGAGATATGGCAGGGGGGCCTCCATCTTGGTCCAAGCCTTTTCCACCTTATCTGATTAGCCCAAACCTAAATGATATTAATGGGTGATGTGATATCCCTCAGTTCGCTCCGCGGACGGACGACTAAATTAATCATCCCACCCCCTCTCTCTCCCGATGACTTATCAGATCTGACATATTTGTATGATAAATGTAATTGCGTTTATATTGGGCCTCCACTGCTGTCTGCTGAAGGAGATCGCATTACTCATTCATTTGAATGATTCCCCTTAATTTTAAACAAAGCAACTTAATTCTGGAAGGTCCAAAAGAGTATATGTTTTTCTGCAGGAATAATATAATAATTAAGGGAAGAACTGAGTTGAAATTGCTTTGGGAAACTTTGGCTTAAAATGCTTGACCACTAAAAATTCTTTAAGCATCCAGTGAAAGTCTCGAGCTGAATGACAAAACTAAGATGTTGACCTTTGCTCATTATTTGCCATACAAGTTCTGTACACCCAGAGGCATGGCAATGGCTACAGCTAAAAATAAGAGTGACCTTTTTGGTATGAGTTAGACCGAGACACTTTAAGTACACTCTCTGGTAAAATAATATGAACCAAACATGTAAAGTATAGGAGGATTTCATTGCTACGCTTCACATGGGAAGTGTAGCAATTCCTTAATATGGATTGTATGTCCTCAGTCTATTGAAGGCTGAACTATTGACCCAAACCACATTTAGTCACTGATCCAAGTAATGTGGACTCTGAGATGTCAATGATCTGCGACATGAATGTTTAATGACCTATCATGTATCTTAATTATGAACGACAGAGACTGGATTGTACTGTAATTGTCAGGACATTGAGAAAAAGTGTCTTGTACCAATACTATGTGTGCAAAATCAAGTTACTTTCCCAACAAACTTGAACTTTGTATATAAGGGCACAAGGCGAGACCCAAATGCAGACACAGGAGGCAGATGGTTGAGCGTCGACATTTATTATACCAAAAGGGGTAGGCAAAAGGCAGGTCGGGGACAGGCGAAAGTTCATCAACCAGGTCAGAGTCCAAACAGTACCAGGCGATAGGCAGGCTCGAGGTCAGAACAGGCAGAGTGGTCAGGCAGGCGGATTCGGCATCAGGGCAGGCAAGGGTCAAAACCAGGAGGGCTAGGGGTAAACAGAGACTTGGGTGGGATCGGCGCTAGGAGAACCGCTGGTTGACTTGGCAAAACAAGACGAACTGGCACAGAGACATAGGAAACACAGGGATAAATACACCGGGGACTAATGGGGAAAACAGGAGACACCTGGAGGTGGGTGGAGACAATCACAAAGACAGGTGAAACAGATCAGGGTATGACACTTTGAAGTAGAACATGGCCTTCTTTAGAGGATAAAGTTGTTAGTTGGCATCAGTACAGGCTGTTCTCAAGCCAAAGCCAAGTGAGTGCCCTTAAAATGCCAGACAGAGAGGAGGGAGAAAGGGTTTTGGCAGATATCTTGTTAAATGAAATCTCTAAACAAACACAACGATAAATTCCACTTGATAAGTGACGCATCTACAGCAAACTCCAGAAAGGTTGTTCGGTGAGTGGGTTCATAGTGAAGGTGGCAGGTTAGCAGTTAGGGCGTTGGGCCAGTAAGTGAAAGGTCACTGGTTTGAATTCCCAAGCAGACAAGGTGAAAAATCGGTTGATGTGCCCTTGAGCAAGGAACTTACCCCTAATTCTCTTCAGGGGTGTTGTACTACTATGGCTGACTGGTTAAAACAACACTGCATCCATCCGGTGTATGTGACAATATTTTTTTTTTTTAATGATTATTTGGGTAATGCTCTGTAGGGGAGAGTGGGGTAAGTTGAGTAACACCTGTTTCTAGGAAACCATACACAAAATGAATTATTTGACCAAATATTTAGGAAGAGGTTGTCATTTCATGGACTCCTTGAAGGGATAAACAACACTGAAAAAGTGGTAAGCAAGAAAATCCTATGAATTTGTGTTAAATGTTACTTCATGCTTGTATCTAAACAAAAGTAAATACTTTTAAAGATTGTTCTATTCATCAGTTGGGGTCTCTGTAAGCTTCAATATGAGGTCCTAAACCTAGCATGAAAGAGCATTCTTGTAGCTGTGTGGGGTAATATAGTCAAAATGGTTGCCTTAGAGTAAGTTGAGCCAATAGCAAGTTGATATAAATGTACGATTTTTCTTTCCAGATGTAATGGAAGGCATTATCGCTGGGATAGGCCCTGTTATTAGCTCATATGTTAAAAGTGTTTTAAAGTGTTTGTTGGCCTGTGTTAAAAGATGCTTAAAATTATTAGAAGACAAAAAGTCGGTTTTGATTGTGTTGAATTGTGTTTCAGAAATAAAGATGGTTTTAAAAGGGTAGTGGTAGTATGCTATTCAGTACAGAAATTTGTAGGCGGTTTAACTTACCCTGTCCCGCGACTCGACTCACCCCATACCTGGGGTAAGGACAAGCTACAGTATGTTTTCAATGAATGTTTACATGAATTCTGATCGTTTCCAGGGATACACTGTAGATGTAGATATCTTTGTTAGAAAGAATACTATTTCCCTTGACTGAGTGATGCTGAATGTAAAAATTGCTTCCTGTAAATAGAAGAGAAAAGGTTGAGGTAAGGGGAGGATCCCTTCTGCAGCGACTCCAGCTGGGTGGTAAACGCAGAGTAGGGTTCTGTCCGCCTCTCTCTATCCCCGCTTGAGTCATCAAATGAACATTTAACTGATTAATAGAATGAGAGAAGTCATGATCTCTTTTAAGGGCCCTGATTTTAAAACAAAGTTCTTTAAAAGTTTTGTATAAGGCATTTAACAGCCTGGCGTGTCCCCCAACATTTAGCGGCCGCTGCCAACATACTGACTCAACTCCAGCCACTTTAAAAATGGGAATTGATGGAAATTATGTAATTATGTAAAAATGTACCACTAGCCACTTTAAACAATGCCACTTAATATAATGTTTACATACCCTACATTACCCATCTCATATGTATATACTGTACTCTATATCATCTACTGCATCTTGCCATCTTTATGTAATACATGTACCACTAGCCACTTTAAACTATGCCACTTTATGTTTACATACCCTACAGTACTCATCTCATATGTATATACCGTACTCTATACCATCTACTGCATCTGCCATGCCGTTCTGTACCACCACTCATTCATATATCTTTATGTACAGATTCTTTATCCCTTTACACTTGTGTGTGTGTGTAAGGTAGTAGTTGTGGAATTGTTAGGTTAGATTACTTGTTGGTTATTACTGCATTGTCGGAACTAGAAGCACAAGCATTTCGCTACACTCGCATTAACATCTGCTAACCATGTGTATGTGACTAATAAAATTTGATTTGATTTGAGTAGACAAGGACACGGAGGCATGTGTATGGGACAGCCTTCTAATAAGTGGTGAGAATGGCATGGAAATGGAGTGGCCTTTTAAAGGTATTCCAATGTTAGCATCCTTAAAAAATGATATGTTTTTTTAGGGACAAGAGAAACTGTATCTAGGCCAACCTGTATCTCCACCAGTATTTGAGTGGAGGATACTGTCTGCAATGGAAAAAGGTCAACATGGTGCAACAGTCCACTCCCATTATGCAAATACATCCCAAAATTCTCCAAAATCCACCATATCCCAAGTCTCATCTTAAAGGTCAGGCATACTCTAGACAGCTCAGTCATGCTCGGTTAGACGCAGAGTGCATAAGAAATGTTACCTAATTCAGAGTCATATTTTGTAGATTATTAACAATGTTATAATACTTGTGATGAAATTTAAATCCTCCCTAAGCCATTCCAGGATTGGAGTCCTGTGGTCTTTCGCATTGCAGAGAGGAGAACTGGTATATAGACTGTAGCGTCATATTGCTTTGTTTGAACTAATAAGGGTACTCTAGCCTAGCACCATGTTCAGACCCATTTTGTCTTAAAGTGAAAGTATTTTAATTAGAGAGCTTGGGACTAGAAGGTTCTATCTGCAAAAAGTTGGTTCTGAGATAATTGGCTTTATAGTTCCGAACGCTCATTGGTTTGAATGGTGTCAGCAATTTTTGGTCTTGTATTCTTTTGAACTTAACATGAATTGGAATGTTTAGAGTACTATATAGGTAGAGAATGTTGAACAGAACAAGGCTATGTCAATAACTACATTTTTACTAAAATGCAGATACAACCTTTAGTCCAAAGCTCTCGAATTACTAAAATACACACCGCATTCATGGATATCTAAACTAGTAACTTCCCTGATACATGTGTAAATATTGTTCAGTAAAGTGGGCCTTCCTGTATAATACTTATGCTAAAATGTTTATTTTATTCTGTTGAGCCATTTACTCTGTTCATATTCTCATATTTTATCATTATTTTTGTTGCATTGTTGAGAAGGAACCTGCAAGTAAGCATTTCTTTGGATGTGAATACCATGTGTATCCTGTACATATGACTAATAATTGAACTTGAACTTCATTCAGTAGGTTGTCAAGCAAGCAGACCACGAACAATTAAACTCTAAACCGGACACACAAAGATCCCACATCTACACAGGTATTTCAGGGCCTTGATAAAAATAAATAAAAAAAAGAGCTGCTCACAAGGCATTGACAAAAACACAGTCCTCTCTATTCAAGGTCTATTTTAAAAGCCTCCTACTCCCTAGCAGAAACAGCAGAAGAGATGTTGGACACATCAGTGTGGTAGTAGACCGAGGGCGAAGTCAAACATCACACGCTAGATGATCTCACTGCATTGACCTAATGGGCCGGAGACACCTCCATTTGCCACGGCTTCGCCTGCTTCGCCTGGTTTTGACTCACAGCTGATATGAATGAGGTGGAAAGCCCCCACACAATACAGTGATTCTATGCTAACGGCCGTGGACTGAACCTGTGACTCATGCCAGTGCTACATTTAAAGAAAGCACAGTGGGGGTGGCTAGCCATGACCGGGTCTCGCTAAACGCCTCCCAGAATTCCCGTGGGATGTGCTCCGGGTTTAGAGTCTCAGAACAGGCAGGGGAGGCTGATTTCTGAATGGATTTAAAAGTGAATATAACTTTATATTGGTGATTCACATAGCGGATGTGATTCACTTATAAAACGTGGTACTTATTTTCATACGTTTTCTACTAATTCTGTGATGACATTTAGTATGAACGGGAGTCTGCAACACTGTTGTCCATCTGTACAGGGTACAAGCCTTTTGTCTATCCAAGGAGGTCAGTCACAAATGTATTCTTCTTCCTCCCATGAGGTTCAAATCAGGAGATTTGCATGGCCAAGATAAACATGTCGGACCAGCAACACAGCACGTACTCAGGCACAGTGTAAACACATCATTATCAATATGGCTGGTATGTATCTGCAGGGTTGGGGAGTACTGTAACTGATTACATGTATAAAATAATTACGATACTAGCAAAAATAGTGTAATCAGATTACAGATACTTTTGAAAAACGAGACGATTACTTCTTGGATTACTTTTAAATTCAGAAAGGCTAATTGCGAGGGGGAAAAACGCATTCAATTAAGCAAATGTAAGTTTGTTCCACCACTATGGTGACCAAATGCGTTTGCTGGATCCTTTTTGTCTAATCCAAAAGTAACAAAGTAGTCAGATTACATTATTGATTACAATTTTCGACAATAACCTACCCAACCCTGTTATCTGACACCATAAAGTCTCACTATTAAACTCCCCAGCAGGAAACAGCAGCAGGGTTCTCCAGTGTTTGCAGAGCAAAATATGGGTATTATTAGAGGCACCTCACTTCACACACTCGTCACTGTACCTCCACTTTGTGTTCGACCACTCTCCTCACTGTCACTGTACCTCCACCTGGCTACCCCTACCCCGGTCAACTGCCCGGCACCCTCCACAGCAACCCGACAAAGCCCCCACCATTTCCCTTCACCCAAATCCAGATAGCTGATGTTCTGAAAGAGCTGCAAAATCTGGACCCCTACAAATCAGCCGAGTTAGACAATCTGGACCACCTCTTTCTAAAATTATCTGCCAAAATTGTTGCAACCCCTATTACTAGCCTGTTCAACCTCTCGTATCGTCTGAGATTCCCAAAGATTGGAAAGCTGCCGCGGTCATCCACCTCTTCAAAGGTGGTGACACTCTAGACCCAAACTGCTACAGACCTATATCTATCCTACCCTGTCTTTCTAAGGTCTCCGAAAGCCAAGTCAACAAACAGATTACCGACCATTTCGAATCCCACCGTACCTTCTCCGCTATACAATCTGGTTTCAGAGCTGGTCATGGGTGCACCTCAGCCACGCTCAAGGTCCTAAACGACATAACCGCCATCAATAAGAGACATTACTGCGCAGCTGTATTCATCGACCTGGCCGGCTTTCGACTCTGTCAATCACCGCATTCTTATTGGCAGACTCGACAGCCTTGGTTTCTCAAATGATTGCCTCGCCTGGTTTACCAACTACTTCTCTGATAGAGTTCAGTGTGTCAAATCGGAGGGCCTGTTGTCCGGACCTCTGGCAGTCTCTATGGGGGTGCCACAGGGTCCAATTCTCGGGCCGACTCTCTTCTCTGTATTCATCAATGATGTTGCTCTTGCTGCT